>NC_057861.1:182896742-183213270 GCF_019393635.1 Dromiciops gliroides | reverse complement strand
CTAGGTGGTATCTAATTTGTTTGTCGTTGTTGTTCTAGGGAGAGTTAGTAGCACATTGGATAGAGTACTGGGCCTGGAGTCAGGAAGATCTGAGTTCAAATCCAACCTCAGATACTTCCCACCTATGTGACCCTAGAGAAGTCATTCTGCCTGTCTCAGTTTTCTTAACTGTAAAATGGAGATTAAAATAAGCACCTACCTACCAGAGTTGTTGTGAAGATCAAATGAGATAAAATTTATAAACCACTTAGCACTATGCCTGGCACATAGTAGGTTTTTTAGTAAATGTTTATTCCCTGTCTTTGTGCAGGAATCACTTTAATCTCCCTCAGCCTAAACCCTTTCTCCTGACCAAGGCCAGCTGACAGAGGGATAACCTGCTATTTGTCCTCCATGCATCCTTTTTAGAGAGACATTTGGGGCTCTCCGAACACAAAATGCACTCCTGGGTCCTGATGGAGCTCATAGCACACACATTGGTTTTAAATAGCTATGGGAGCATACTGATGTGAAAACACATTTGGTGCCGTCAAAAGACCATCTCGCGGGGGACTTGTATAGAATCTTATTCACAGAATAGATAAAAGTATGCACAGTCTTCAGGGTCACTGGGGAGTCCGAGGGAAATGTCATCCAGTCTAACAAAGGCAGCCAACAGAAATCTACAGTTTTACCATCTGGACAAATGAGCGGTAGTGCTGAAGTGGCAAATAGAATTTTCTCTGACCCTGCTGCCACCCCAAAGAGCCTGGTTTCCTTAACTCTGGTGTTTTGGACATATACATCCTTCTGGACAGGAATGTTCACAAATACAAAACTGCCTGGCATTGTAAAAGAAGCAATGTGGCACAGTGAAAAGGGAGACTCTAGGACTACTGAAGTGATCCAGTGTTTAGAGCACGGGGCTTAGAGTTGGGAAGCCCTAGGTTCAAATTAAACCTCAGAAATTTAATGGCTATGTGACCCTGGGCAAATAATTTAACCTTCATCTGCAAAATGGGGATCAGAGTAGCACTTATCTGTCAAGGTTGTTGTGAGGATCAAATGAGAGAATAGTTGCAATATCCTTTGCAGACATTAATTTATATGCTTGTTATTATTACTACTATTATTATGGAATCTAAAGACCAGAGTTTTAATCTTACCTCAACATTTTCAAGTCGTTTGATCTTTGATAAGTCATGTAAACTCCCTGGACCTCAGTTTCCCCATCCTTAAAATGATGGGGATGGACTACATGATCTCTGAGGTCCCTTATAGCTCTAGACTTAGGATTCTATGCTAGAATTATATAATAGCTTCCTATTTGCTTATAACCATTTATCTATCATCTATCTATCTATCTCTATCTATCTATCTCTCAATCACCTATCAATCCATCCATCCATCCATTTCTCTATCAGCCTATCTCTCTATCATCTATCATTTCTATCATCTATATATCTATCTATCATCTATCCATCCATCTTTCTATCAAACTATCTATAATCTATCTACATCTATCAATCTCTCTATCTCTATCTCTGTATCTCTATCATCTATCTATCTTTCTATCAAACTATCATCTATCTATATCTATCCATCTACCCATCTACCCATCTATCTATCTATCTATCTATCTATCTATCTATCTATCTATCTATCTATCTATCTATCTATCTATCTATCTATCTATCTAATCTATCTTTGCATTGAATGGTTGAGATTTTCCTGAGAGGGGAAATGGAATATAATAGATAGAGGGCTGGAACTGAAGCCATGAAGACCTTAGTTCTAATTGCACTCCTGATATTTTCTAACCAGTGAACACGACAAAGTCTCATAAACTCTCTGAACCTCAGTTTCTTAATCCATAAAATGGGGAAGATATAGTAACTACTTCCCAGTATTGATGTGAGACTCAAATGAATAGGTACAAAATAATTTTCAAACTTTAAAGCAGTATCTATATATATCCATATCTTTATATAACTATATATATACATAATATATATATATATATATATACAGACATATGTATGTAAATCTATATATCTATGTGTGTGTATGTGTGTATATGTATTTGTATACATGCATATATATATATATATATATATATATATATTTATGTGTGTGTGTGTGTGTCCTTGAGATTTTATTATTGTTATAGAGTTACAGTTGAGGATGGTAGGTATAACTAGGAAGGTACTGACCACAGTTTTCCAGGTTTCCTGTTTCAGCAGATTTTGAGATTATAAGATGAATCAAAATGCAGGGGCTACTACAGATGAGAAGGTATAGGAACCAGGTTGGGGGTGAGGGCATTCAAAGGCATTTAGATATTATATTATTTTGGACTATGGATTAGCTCTAGGGCTGCAGAAGTAGGATATAGAGACTAAGGAATGTTACATGAGTTGGGAGAAGAAAGATGTTTCTTCTGCTAAACTTGTTTCAGTACTGTCAAGGATAGAAATTCCTTAGCATCACCTTGAAGTAGAAGTGGTACCTCTGACAAGTGAAGTCATGACTAAGTGAATGCAATCAATCAATGGAAAAGCATTTGTTAAACATTTGACTATGTGGCAGGCACTGTGCTAAGCTATGGAGGATACAATGAAAAAAGCTAAGCCATTCCCTACCATCAAGGAGCTTATATTCTAATGGGGAAGACAATAGGTATATATGTACCCATATATGATGCACATACAAAGAAGATGCAAAGTAACAGAGAAGTTTGGAGTTGGGGATGAAGATCAGGGAAGGTCGGTTACCTGCACAATTGGCCTTTGAGCTGAATATTGAAAGAAACCTGGGAGTCAATAGTCAATAAATATTTATTAAGCACTTCCTATGTGTCAGGCACTGTGCTAATCAGTGGGGATACAAAGGAAAGTATGAGATAGTCCTGTCCCGCAAGGAGCTCACAGTCTAATGGAGGAAGACAACACATAAAAAGGGGAAAATAGTGGTAGGGGGTGGGAGGAAAGGAAGGGTACCTGACAAAGGGTATGATGAACACCTTCAGCTAGGGTAGGAAACAATCCATGGAAGTGTGAGTAACTTCCCAAATTGTGAGTTTCTGGAGATCATGAAGTCGAGGAAAGCACCTAGGAGGGAAATTCTGAGGTGAATTCCTTGGGTGCCTTCCTCAAACTGGAGGGTTCAGCAGGGGCTTCCAGATATTCACCCCCCATCTTCTCCAACCAGAAGGAAGGAGGTGCTGCAGGGGGAGGGGGGTGCTGAGTATTTGTGAGTTTCTGAGTTGGTATTATCTTGCAGAATGATGACTTTCTGAAGATTGTGACATCTAGGAGAGAAGCTGGGTTGGATATGAAATTTCTAAGAAGTAGCCATGAAAGGAATAGCAAGTTTCACACAATAGATTTGCAGTTTCATGTACAATCATCTTTTTTATTGTTCTATTTTATTAGAAATGCTTGTTTTATTCCATAAATTAAAAATAAAATAAAGAATAAAAAAGGGAGCACATTCCAGGCATGGGGGTCAGCCAGTACAGAGATACAGAGAGACTCTCATTTGTCATTACTGAGAAAAAAAGGAACACTTGGGAGTACAACTCTATTGAAGGGAGTATAACTACAGGAAGACACAGATGATTCAGATGGAATACAGCTGTCAATCATTGGATTTGTAAATTATTCCCTTTTTTTGTTGTTGTTTTTGTTTAACAGTGCATCTTATCACCATGTGGAGAAATACAGGGATCCACAGTATTCTTCAGGAAGGGAAACCAAACAATCATCCTATATCCATATTACTGCAGTGCATTATTAAATGGTGATGAGCTGCCTACAGATTCATCTGCATTCTGGGATGGTTCCAGTCTGGGGGTGAACCTTGGGTGGTCTGTCTGAGGTGAGAACCTCAGTTTGTCTGTTGATCAATCTCTGCCTGTTATTGGCATCTCTGCCTGTTGGGCTCACAAACAAATGTCTATGTTTGAAGAAAGAGTTGAATTCTGTCCAGGACTGTGGAAGGAAATCTTCTTTTTCTTCCAGAAGTTAACTGCCCAGGCAAGTTTTTCTTCACTTCCTATAATGCCTGGAGATTTTATTTCAGTTTAGTTTTCCTTTTCTGAAAGATAAGTTGGAACATTCATCTTGAGGAAAGTAGATCCTTGTAATGATGCTCATCCTTTCTGTGACCCTTGTCAGGGGTTATTTCATTGTGTTTGCTGTGAAAGAATTCATAATAATAAGGGCCAAATGACTAGGTAAGGGATGCTGAGGGGACTTTAGCAAAGATTCCAAAGAGTTGATGTCTGATGCAGAGCTGGTCTTATGGGAAGGAGCAATAGATAATCTTTCCTCACTCTGATCTGCAGATTAGAAAACAGAATCCTGAGGGGAGGAATCCTGATTCCCCTTGCTATATTCTTCTGCCGAAGGTTGATGTTGACAATCGTTCGGATGATCTGGATTCAAATCCCAATACTATCACTTATTTCTTGAATGATGCTTGGTAAGCCAAGTAACTTCTCTGGCACTTAGTTTTCTGATCTATAAAATGGGTGGATGATCTCTCTGCTTTTCCCTGCCCCGAAGCTATGAATCTATGATTCTGAAGTAAGAGATTAACTCATTCCTGAAAGGGGACCATTTTACTTCTTGAAGTTTTTCACATCCTATTTAGACATGTGCTGAATAGATTTGGCCAACAGACCCTAAGTAGACGTCTGAAAGAGATAAAACTTGCCTATGATATCCCTACTTTTTCATTCCATATCTTTTATTTTTGTTTTTGTTTTTGTTTTTTTGTTTTGTGGGGCAGTGAGGGTTAAGTGACTTGCCCAGGGTCACACAGCCAGTGTCAAGTGTCTGAGGCTGGATTTTAACTCAGGTCCTCCTGAATCCAAGGCTTTATCCACTGCGCCACCTAGCTCCCCCTCATTCCATACCTTTTAACTCATTTCATGGCTTCTCTTTAAGGCTAGGGATCTCATGATCTAGTATAGGATCACATGAATATTTCACCTCAGGAGGCCATTGAGATGAGATAAATTAGTTCACATTATGTTGTTAGTTAATGAAAACAACTCAGTGCTTCCCTTCTTATCCTAGGTACACTAATTTTGATAATGCAGAAGTTTTTCAGTTTCATATAATCAGAGTTATCTATCTAATCTTTTGTAATTTTCTCTATTCCTTGTTTGTTTAAGAATATATCCTGGGGCAGCTAGGTGGCACAGTGGATAGAGCACCGGAGTCAGGAGTACCTGAGTTCAAATCCGGCCTCAGACACTTAACACTTACTAGCTGTGTGACCCTAGGCAAGTCACTTAACCCCAATTGCCTCACTTAAAAAAAAAAGAATATATATCTTACTTATAGCCGTGAGAAGTATATGATGTATTCTCTTCTAATATTTTTGTTTGTTTGTTTGGTTGTTTTTGGTGAGGCAATTGGGGTTAAGTGACTTGCCCAAGGTCACACAGCTAGTAAGTGTTAAGTGTCTGAGGTCGGATTTGAACTCAGGTACTCCTGACTCCAGGGCCAGTTCTTTATCCACTGCACCACCTAGCTGTCCCTCTTCTAATATTTTTAATAACATGAGCTTTTACATTAAGGTTATGTTAAGGTTTCTATTAAAGAATATATTGTGGAACTTGGTGTAAGGTATTTGTCCGAGCCCGATTTCTCCCAGAGCTTTCCAGTTTTCCTAGCAGTTCTTATCAAATAGATAGTTCTTTCCTATATAATTTGTGTTTTCTGCTTTATCAAACACTGGGTTATTGAGTACCATTGTTTCTGTTTCTCATTTGTCTAGCCTGTTCCATTGATCTATGTCTTTTTTTTTTAAATTTTTTTTTTTTTTGCAGGGCAATGAGGGTTAAGTGACTTGCCCAGGGTCACACAGCTAGTTAAGTGTCAAGTATCTGAGGCTGGATTTGAACTCAGGTTCTCCTGAATCCAAGGCCAGTGCTTTATCCACTGCACCACCTAGCTGCCCCTATGTCTTTATTTTTTAAACCAATACCAGATGGTTTTGATGACTGCTGCTTTGTAAGGCAATCTTAATTGTCAAACCTTTCCTGGTATTGCATCTGCAATTGCCAAAATATTTTATAGATATTTAAAGTAAAGATTATTAAAACTGTAGGTCTTTGAGAATTCATGTGGTCTGAAAAGTGCCATACACTCAGTAAGACACACTGTACTAGCTAACAGGTGATAGAGCCTAAGTAGAAATAGTCACCACCACCACCATTATTGTTAATGGTACTCTGAATTGAAACAGCACCTTTCTCAGGAGCTGTCAGAGTATATGGCATGTAATTCAGTAACCCACAACTTTTTTTTTTTGATGACAGGGTGTGTGTGTGTGTGGGGGGGCGCGGCAGATATAGCTGAAGAAATTGCAGTGCTGACTATTCCCTACATCTTTCCTGTCTGGCAATATAGGTCACGCTGCAATGATTTCACTTCATTCAGTCTTCTTTTCTCTTTCCTGTTCTCCAGTAACCCTGTAGAAATAGTAAATGGAGGCTGGTATTTCCTTCCTCCTCCACCAGGCAGTTCCATGATTTTTATTACAATGACTAAAAAGTGATACATTGGGCTTCATGTGTTTCTCTCTGTCTCTGTCTCTCTGTCTCTGTCTCTGTCTCTCTCTGTCTCTCTCTCCCTCTTTCCTACCTTTCTTTTCCCCATTTACTTTAGTCATATTATGTCTTCCCCGATAGCCATTCAGTTTGATTCTAGGATTTGATAGAAGTCATATATTTATAGCAGGGGAAGCCCAGGGACACCTGTAGAGAGAGACCCTTTGGAGGTAGAGAAAGAAATGCCATTACAACCATGGTTTGAGTATCACAAACAAGAATAGAAAACTAGGAGGTGTATTGTAGGGAAAAGAATTATGGACTGAGTTAGAAGATGTGGGTTTAAGTTCTGATACTAAGATTTGGTAGCTGTGTGATATTTGTACTTATTACATCACAGTATTGTCATGAGGAAAGAGTTTTATTGCTATCATCATTAAAAGATATGGGAAGCAGCATGGATAATTAATAGATAGCGGACTTCAGAGTCAGGAAGACCTGAGTTCAAGATCCATCTCTGAGAAATAATGGCAGTGAGTTTGGGCAAGTCATTAACCTTTGTGTACTTTAGATAACTCTTTAAGACTATATGTCATTGAGAAGGTGCTGATCTTTCTGGATGGAGTTTCCTCACTGGGGAATTCCTTATATCTATGAAATCACAGGTTTAGTCCCTATTCTTACCCTTATAAGCCTAGAAGAGCTAATATAGCTGGGACAGATTCCCCAGGAGGGAAATGATCTAGGACAGCTGTGAACTTTGATCTTTACTCTCTGGAACTTTCTCTGACTGTATAGGTACCATAAGAGGAGGGAGAGACCTTAGAAATAATTTAATCTAAACCTTTTGATTTTGCAAATGAGGAAACTGAGGACCAAACAGGTAAGGTAATTTGCTTAAGGTCACATAGCCTATTAATGACCAAGTATGGGCTCAAACCTATGTTTACTGGCTTCTACCCAAGTTCTTTTGCCACTATACTGTATTGAGACTGTAATAATTTGAAGAATGGGTATTACATTGATGGTAAAAAACTATTTAAAAAAATCAAAACCTCCAGTGTGTTCAGCAGATTCAGTATAAAGGATTTATGGGAAGACATGAACAGTAATATCTGTTGATTGATTTGCTGATTGGAAAATTGTATGAGATAGGAAAGCATGGTTACAATGCTACCTGCACTACTGCAGAGAGTACACACATTGATGGGAGCCTGGATTCATTGAAATCTATTGAATAGTAGCTCAACTCCAGCTACTGGCACTTTGAGAGACCAGTCAATGGCTACCAAGTAGAAATCAGCCATGAAATCTCCAAGTTATGCCTTCATTTGTTTGAGGGTATTTGACAATCATGATGGCTTTTCCTACAGCATTAGATAGTGCTGGAGTATAGTTACAACTTTGGTGCCTACTTCGCTCCTCCAGATCCAATAAGAAGTCACATCATGCTTTGTAGATTTAATTCCTGAAACACAATACTTTGTGAGTTTCCTGATTCCTCTAGGAAAAGGAGTTGGAGGGTTACCTGATACTAAATTGTGGAACTATACTTTCAAAGCAGGATAGCTTTTGGACAATCTGGACTCATTTGTTTTCACTCTAGAATTTAGCTAGTATGTTTTCTTTCAATTTTTTGTTACTCTCTGCCCACATTTGTTGACTAGTTGAATTGCTCTGTTCTTTAGTGTTCTGATAAATTCTATTCAACTCTTCTCTAGACTTTGGTTTGAAGGCCAATCATTAATCTGCAAAATCAGATTGTCCTGACTTCTCTAGGAATTGCACTAAATTAAATTTCAAAAGCAAGTTCAACTTTTAAAAATTTCCTACTGGATGTAGCACACAATTCTCTATGAAAGTTATAAATAAATAAAAAACAGTCCCTGCTATTTATGAAACTCATGGTCTCCTAGGGGGATGTGACACATACATGGATAATTACATTCCAAAAATAAGTGCTATGTGAGGTCCTAGGAGTCCAAAGAGGAAATGTCATTAGCAATGAAGGGTGTTAGCAAAGACTTAATGGAGGAGATGGCATGGAGATTAGATTTTCAAGTGTACAAAAAAAAAAAAGGAATGAAGGAGGGTGAAAATTCCATAGGAAATTATAGGAGCAAAGACATGGGAACAGGACAACTCAGGGTACATAAAAAATTATCTCTAGGAATTAAAGTAGTATGTAGCCAGAAGTAGTATCCCCTAAGGCTGGACCAGCAGAGTAGTGTCAGATTGTGGAGGTGCTTGAATTCTAGCCAAAAAAGTTTGAAGTTCACTTAGGAAGTAGGAAGAAACTATTGAAAATCCTTGAGCAAAAGAGTGTGTGGCATTTAAAAAAAGGTTTGAGGGATATAACTTCCAGGTAATTTAATCATTTTATATATTATTATAATAATACCAGCATTTTACTAAAAGGATGGTCATTTGGCCATATCTCTTATACCAAAGACCCCTCATGGTGGTAGGTTAACAGCTAATAAACCTTTGGAAGAGCAGGTGATCCTCAGGGTGGCAACCAACACTGATTGGTTAACAATTGATGAGAAAATGAATATTACAATGAGAGGGAGCTATATTACAACAAGGGTCTTAGAGTTCATGATTTGGATCACTCAAATCTTGGTCAAAGGGACTTATCAATTTCCATATCACCTGTCTAACAAAAGGGAGAATCAATACTTCCTGGACTTGTCTGAGCAAACACAATGAGCAAGAATGCACCAATTAGCCCAAACTTAGAATTTCTTTTATTGTCTGATTAAATCTTGGCCTACATAAATCTTTGGGAGATTTCCCACACTGATTGATTTCTGGATGAGGAAGTAGAAAAGGCAAAAAACTTTGGTACTAATATGATAATTAGTTATTGAATACAAGAAAGAAATAATTTCTCACAAGTGACATGTTCTGACCCCTCTAAGGGAGATTGTTCTAGCAAAGGGATGAAAGATCGGTGAGAAGGGTAGAGAGGAGGCAGGAATTGCTTCTAGGGGCTATTGCATAGCTTAGGGGGATTGTAATGAGGGAAAAGAAAGATCCAAAGATGTTTTTGAATAGAGAATTCTGGTTTAAAGGCAGTGTTACTTAAAGAGATAATGAAGTTCAAAGGAAGAGTAGGTTTAGAAGGAAAGGCAAAAGTCTAGGTTTGAGACATCTTAAGTTTGAAGATTAGAGAGACCATGTAGAGGAAATTTTTTTTTCAAGTCCACCTGGTACAAGGAGTCAAACTTTTCAGCATCAAGAAGTTTAGATATGGGTTTACAGTGTTTGATCATCTTTACTATGACTACTTTTTTCATGAGATACAGAACTCATGACAAGAGGGTGTTATCTTTCAGGTGTTCAAGGATTCCTCCATTGTCCATCTCTATAAAAGAAAAAGAATTGTGTTGTGACAATCACAGGGGTTCTCTCTCTTAGTCATTACTGGCAATATTCTTGCCAGAGTCGTCCTTAATAGACTGATCTTTCACCTGGAAGATGGGCATATATCCAAGAGCCAGTGTGGCTGCTGAAAGGGCCAAGAAATGGATGACGTGATGTTTGCTGTCCAACAACTCCAGGAGAAATACCAGGAGCAGAACAAAGGTCTGTACACATTATTTATCAATCTGACCAAGGTCTTTGATACTGTGAGGGCTTGTGGAAGATCATGACAAAATTTGGTTGCATAGAGAAGTTCCTCAATAATGTGCTCCAGTTTTATGATGTTTGCATGGGTTCTGGATAATGGACAATGCTCTCTTGCTTCCTCAGTCACCAATGGAGTGAAGTAGGGCTGTGTGCTTGGTCTCATGCTTTTCTGAATGATGTTTTCAGCAATGTTGTTGGATGTTCTTTAACAAAAATGAAAATACTTCAAGGTCAGCTACCACCACTGATAGTAAATTATTTAACTTGAAAAGGCTTCAAGCCAAGAATAAAGAGGAGGGAGAGTTGGTGCATGACTTTTTTTTTTTTGTGGGGCAATGGGGGTTAAGTGATTTGCCAAGGGTCACACAGCTAGTAAGTTTCAAGTGTCTGAGGCCAGATTTGAACTCAGGTACTCCTGAATCCAGGGCCAGTGCTTTACCTACTGTGCCACCTAGCTGCCCCGGTGCATGACTTTTTGTTTGCAGATGATTGTGCAATCAGTGAAGCTTCTGAAGCTGAAATGCAATAGGGTATGGATAGATTCTCTGCTTCTTGTGTTATTTTGGCCTGACAATTAACACCAAGGAAAAAGAGGTTCTCTACCAGCTAGGCCTGCACCATTGAACCATCCATATATGGAATCATCAATTAGAGCAAATGGAGAGATTTTGAAAGCTGTGTATAAGTTCACTGAACTTGGCAGTATACTTTCCAGGGACGTACACAGATAATAAGGTTGACACATGTGTTGCCAGAGCTAGTTCAGTGTTTGGGAAGCTCTAAAGGAAAGTGTAGTAGAGAAGAGGTATTAGGCTACATACCACACTGAAGGTCCACAGAGGCATTGTGCTGACCTCATTGTTGTATACCTGTGAATCCTGGATGGTATAGCAGCACCATATCAGGAAACTGAATAACTTCCTTTTGAATTGTCTTAGGAAGATTCTGAAGATCACCTGGCAAGATAAGATATTGGACACAGAGGTCCTTTCTTGAGCTGAACTACCAAGCATTTATACTATTGTAGAGAGTGCAACTTTGATGGGCTGGCCATATTCGAATGCCAAATGTACATTTGCCTAAAAGACTGTTTTACAGAGAACTCACACAAGAGATGTCCTCAGATGGAGTTCCAAAGAAAGGATACAAGGATATTCTCATGGTCTCTCTGAAGAACTTTGTAATTGATTGGGAGACATGGGAGACACCAGTACAGGACTGTTCAGCATGACATACCTGTATCAAAGAAGGTGCTGTGCACTATGGGCAAAGTAGAATTGCAGTAGCTCAAAAGAAATGTGAGATGAGCAAATTTAGAGACAGCTCCATTGCAAATGTTCATACAGACTATTTGTGCCTGACCTGTGGTCGAGACTTCCTAGCTTGTATTGGTCTGACCCCAACATCATGATGTCTTTTTGTTTTTCTTTGAGTATGAAGGACAACAGCCATGAGCTAAAACTGGTACATCGAATATAGAGGGCCCATTCTCAATCCTGAAAGTTTGGAACACATTTTGTGAATAAAAGTCTGTTTTTGTTTCTCACAAGTTTTCCTCTTACTGGGTAGTTTGGAGTATTCCATCTAATGTCTCAAAAAGACTCCCTCTTTGTGAAAAATAGAATTTGTCTAAAAGTCAGAGTGCTCCAGAAAAGGAGTCACATAGCCCTACTATAGCAGCATCCCTATAGGACAAAATGTGGGATTCCAGATAGTGGACAAACAGACCAACTTCTTGCTGTTATTATTTGTAATAAACATTTTTATTTATAGTTTGGGGTTCCAATTTTTATCCCTCCTTCCCTCCTTCTCCTCCCCCCTCCCTGAGGTGGCAAACAATCAGATATGGGTTATACATGTATGATTATGTAAAACTACCATATTTGTCATTTTATACAAGATGTTGTTGATTTTTTTACTATTTTGGCAAAATGTATACCTTCAAGGCCAAGAATATTCAAAGAATTATAGGTCTAGGTAAGGGGTTCTTAATCAGGGGATTACAATTTTTTTCTTTTTTATTATTTTGAAAGCTATATTTCAGCAAATTTTGTTTCCTTTGTAATTCTATATACTCTATTTTATGCATATTCTGAGAAGGGGATAATAGATTTCACCAGAATATCAAAGGGGTCCATTACATAAAAAAAGGTTTGTAGCACATTACAGAAGTAGAGATGGAAGGGATGTCAGAGGTAAATTTAATTCCATATTCTTATTCTGCAGGACAAAGTGAAAACCTAGAGAAGTCGTGAAACTTGCCCAAGATCACATAGATGGTATGCATTAGATGCAGGATTTAAACCTGGGCTCTCTAACTCCAGTGGCAATGCTCTTTCCATTGTATCAAAAGTCATTTTTTTTGGTCCTCTAGATTATTCTTGAGAAGAAGTGGTAGAGATAAGGGACATCAAGAATAGGGGTAGTGATATTTTTCTTTTGAATGTCAGAATTTGGCAACAACTTAATTTTAAGAAAATGGGAAAAGATGGGATAAGGTGCTTCCTATATGTTTTGCCAAAATCCCTCCCCCCCTCCCCTCTCTCTCTTCCCTCCCCCTCTCTTTCTCCTCTCTCCCCCTTCTCTCTCCTCCTCTCCCTTTTCCCTCCTTCAACATATGTCTGTCTGTCTGTATCATCTATCTATCTATCTATCTATCTATCTATCTATCTATCTATCTATCTATCTATCTATCTATCTATCTATCTATCTAATCTATCTATCTGTAAAAGTTCTCACTGGATGGGAACTTTCTTCTCCAGGCCTCTCCTGGGGAGATGTTTTGATGCCCACCTCCCTGTCTTTCCCTTAAACAATCTTTTAGAATCTTTCCCTTGTGCGGAAATACCTTTGATTTGCACTTGGCCTCTCACTGAATTGGAAAAGTTGGTTCCATTCTCTTAGCAGGTAAATAGTCTTAAAGCCTTTCATGGTTTTGTCAGCACTGAAAAGCATTGCATCTGTTCCAAGCTAAGCGAGGCCAATCTTTTACTGTTTTCAAGTGGGTCTTTCCTCCCCCCCCCTTCCCTCTCCTATTAAGGGCCCCAGTCACAATGCTACTCTAATCAGCTTCATTGATTTAAAGCTCATTTGCACTTGGCTTCCAGGCGAAGGTCTGGAGCTCAAGTTGAAAACCTTTAAATCAGAAGTCAGAATGAAAAGCTGTAGGTAGATCATATTGTCTGTCTGCTGTGCAGAAGAATGACAGCTTCTGAGCCCTGCAAATTAACTAGAGGAATAAAAGGCCCAGAGACGGGTTTTATCCTGTGTTCATGTAACCTCTGCTCACCGAGTTCTACAGCACAGCTAGCCACATTCCTGCTTCATCATGTAAATTGATGGAGCTGCCTGAATATATTGTGTTGTGATGTTTTCCAGCAGTCACATTCTGCTTAGTTTCATTTGGATTTTCACCTAATTGCCAAACTGATTCCCATCTGTAATAACTTTTAACATTTATTTTTCCCAAAGGGAAAAATTGTCTTGTCTGTATTCTGCAATTAAGAAGGTGATGAAATATTCAGGGTATGCCTCCACTCTGACTAAATTCTTTTGTTAACTTTATCAGATAAACTATAAAATATTAACCAGGCTTCCTGTCTGAGCATGTGCAGGCAGTATAATGTTTGCCAGGCATATTTTTTTTAATACTCATTTAATTTTAAAAATTGAATTAACTATTAAATGGATCAGTCTTTCTTCCCTTCTCAAAATCAATGTCACAAGTGTTCATGCTGCTGGCTGCTTGGCAGGGGAGGGATGAGGGGAAGAGGTCTTTGTTGATAATTATGTAAGTGGAGCTGTATATCAAATGAATCCTGTTTCTTCCGAAGTGAACAACCTCATATTAAATTAAACAGAAATAATGCTGAATTTTGCTGATCACCAATATACTTTATCATTGCTTTCCTTGACACATCATTTCTTTACTATTTTGCAAGTGCAACACTTATATGACAGAGATTAATCATACGTTGCTATCTGAGATATATAGAATTAAAGGATTTGCCAAGAGTCACACAGCTAAGTTTCAGACAGGACTTGAACCCAGGTCCATTTAACTTCAAGATCAGCTCCTTATCCACTATGCTCACTTCTTTTACAATTTTCTATAACATTTATAAAAGCCAAACTAATTTTTACACTGCCCCACCTTGTGGCTTATATTACTTATATTATGAATCCATAACCACAGAGTCATTGCCAAAATTAAAGACTAATTAAAAATACTTGTACAGAATACCCTCAACCCAATTTGTCCCAACATGTACTTTGAACTTAATCAAGGTCAAAATGTAAACTTGGTTTTAAGTACACTTCAATTGACAGATGTGGAAGAACAGCCAATGATAATATTCAGAAATATCAGGCTTGCTATTGATGAGATAGAGAAATAAACTACATATGTCTAACCAGTTGAGTGCAGAATGAAGCAGGAAGACTTTAAGAGCTGAAGTATCTGCATCCAGGAGGCAAAGGATTCATTGCACGGTAAATTTTACCTCAATGATAGATCTATAGAGGGTGTATGATGGTGTAGGGTCTCTATTGACACAGCTTCAGCTCCATTGGTTCAGTTGACAAATTTAAATTGGTTAGTTTGGCACATTGATTAGAGGTCATTATAATTCACATCACACAGACTGAAGATTAATTTATTAGCATTATTATTGCTGGCATTAATTATGACAAGCTATTATTGATTATTAACAGTGGTTATTAGTACTGAGTATTGATATATCTCAACAAGGGATTAAATATGGTCTATCTGTCAAGTGGGTGAAGAAAATAGAAAAGTATTATGAAATGGGAGAAATTGTGCCAAAAAAATGAAGAAAAGTTCAACAAATACCCAAAGTTCCACTTGGCTCTGGTTGTGCAAAATACAGTGTAGTGCATCTTCTTGTCCTGTATGTTTTTCACCCTTTTAGTTCCTTAGAATGTATGTGTTTATCTTTGAAGAGGATTCATTAGTTATGGGCATGCATCAATTTTTATTTCCATATAGTTGTTTATGTTTTTCTTTTTTCCTTTTAGTTGTTCAATTCCTTGGGTCTGGGGGCAGTATTTTCTACCTTTTTTTCAAACCATTTGAATAGGCTTGAGACAAAATAAATGTTTGTGAGCATCAGAAAAAGTGACCAATCTACTATCATGGCCTTTTCATTTGGGTAACATCTCTGTATCTCTGTAGCTTCTGTGGTTGGACAATAAAACTCTAGTATAATCAAGGGTGATCGTGGAGTCTGAGTCGACATAATAAAGTTACTATTTGAAATAATAATAATTGATGCATAATAATAAAGTTTTATTGCCTGTTAACTTTTAAAAACAGTCCAGATTTAGTTCTTTATTCATTATATCTATTCATTTATTGATTTATTAAAATGTTGGGAGAGTTATACAGGTTAGTCCATAAGATATATAGTCAAAAAGACCTAGGTTCAAATCCTGCCTCATACATTTGCTAGTTGTGAGACTCTGATTAAATTAGTTAATCTCTCAATGCCTCAGTTTCCTCATGTCTAAATTGGATTAATAATAACTAATGTGGTAGAATTTTTGAGAGGAACTAAAGAGATAATATATGTCAGTCAGCCAATAAATATTTATTAAGCTCCTGCTATATTCCAGGCACTGTGTTAATCACTAAGAATGTCCCACCCCCCAAAAAAAAGTGAAAAAGAAAATTTCTGTCCTCAATGATATTAAAACCTAAAGGGGGAGATACCTCAGAAAAGGAAGATTAAGGGGGAAGGGAAGGTACCCAATGTGGGAAAGCCCTGTGTAAGGAATGCATCCAGTTGGGAACGAAGAGATATAGGCTGGGGCTGGGCATCTTCTTTAAATGGAGGTTTTAAAAGGAATTTTCCAACTCTATTTTCTCCAATCAGAAGGAAAGTCCCAGGGGTAAGGGGCTACTTACTGATGAAGTATGAGTTTCATATTTGAAGTGATCTTGCAGGATGATGAAGTTCCTAGAGTGTGATGACAAAGTTGAATTGTAAAATGCTTTGGAAACTTCAAAGGGTTATATAAAGATCAGGTATTAATAATTCCTTTGTCCAGAAACTGAAGTAATATTTGGATAGTCTGTTCCTGATAGAAGTTACTATGATATTTCCCCTGATAAATACTAAGTGCTCATGGGAATTTTCCAGAGCCTTTTACTACTTAAATCCCATCCTAGATCTTTAGACCTCACTTTCATGCCTTTTCTTGTTCCCAAGGAGTTGTCTTTTGGGATTCTTTGACCAGATTAACTCTCTGTCTTAAGAAGTTGAAGAATAATGATATTGTTTTTGGAAAGGGAACTTATCATAATAAATAGCATGCTAGGCTCAGAAAAAGAAAGACCAGGATTCAAATCTTACTTTTAAAACTTAACTACCTGTGTAAGTATAGGCAAGTCACTAAGATTTTTTTTTGAATTTCAGGTTTCTCTTATATAATTGGGGTATTATGATGGTTGTAGTGTCTATTTCAGAATACTAATTTGAAACTTCAATGATGTATGCTATTTCATTTGTAATTATACTTACTGTATTTAGATTTTTCCTGTGTGTTGCCCATGTAAGTTATGAATATAACTACATGAGTTTGTCTGAATGAGGTTCTCAGAGAGACATAAGAAAATGTCTCTGGAATCTTAACCACCCATTTCCAAGGGATACTTTGATTCCTTTCAGGAGGGAAACAGGAGATTGGGACTATGTGGCTAGCCACTCTGCTCTCTTCATAGAGGAATTACTAGATTAGAATTCTATCAGCCTCATGAAAAATTGCTAGTCTAAGGAAAATGGGCTTTGAGGGTTCATGTCTCTTTTCCTGGTCTTTATTTCCTAATGCCCTAATGTAAAAGGAGTATCCTAAGTGATATCTAAAGACTTAACTCCCTTCTCACCAATGCTTGTTATACAAAGACCATCACACATATTGAATAAATCTCTTTATCCAATCTAATAACAAATAGAATTATATAAATTACACAGATAGGAATACAACAAATTATACACAGAACAATTAAGTTCTGCCAGTGGGAATGAGATAACTCTAGAAAGAGGGGTGGGGAGAGGAGGGAATGCCTTAAATCTCTAGTGTGGCAAGCTGAAAAGGGGGACATCCTCAAGGCTTCAGCCCCCCTACATGTTATCTTCTTCCCAGTCTTCCTCTCCCTTTAGGGGCCTTTTGCTGAAAAGATTCTATAACCCTATGTGTCCTCTCTTAGAGACAGAAAAAGAGTATCTCCTTTCCTAAGCTCTCATCAATTCTGTACCTCATATAGGTATGGAGCATTAAATAATTATTCTTTTCACTAATGAGAAGAGACTTATGCAAAAGCTCATACTGGAGCCCCATATTATACTTAAGATAATAAATGTAGAACTGGAAGGGACCTTAGAGTCGTCTTTGTCCAAACCCTTCATTTTAAAGTTGAGGAAACTGAGGCCCAGGGAAGTTAAATGACTTGCCCAAGGTTGTTGTTGTTGTTGTTGTTGTTGTTATTGTTTGTCTTTCATTTTCAAAGAGGACCAATGACATCTTGAGAGTGATGTATTGACTTATGGTCATCCAAGTAGCAAATGATGAATGTGGGATTTGAACTCATCATTGATCTTTTAGCTGTAGTATGTCCATAATGAATTGCTTCCTTTGACTTGGTGCCATGCAGTAAGAAATTCTGCATTTTTCTTTTCTTTTGTTTTTCTTTTTTGCTGGGGCAATGAGGGTTAAGTGACTTGCCCAGGGTCACACAGCTAGTAAGTGTCAAGTGTCTGAGGTCAGATTTGAACTCGGGTCCCCCTGAATCCAGAGCTGGTGCTTTATCCACTTTACCACCTACCTGCCCTGAAATTCTGCATTTTTTGACACAATTGGCCAAACCCCCTTCTTTTCTGAATGATATATTTGACTTATCTGAGGAAATGAAGTTATATGGTAAAATGCTGAAGTTTGAGTGACAAGACCTGAATTCAAAGCTCAGTTCTGCTATTTACAAAATATGTGACCTTGAATAAGTGACTTAAACCTCTACAGGCCATAATTTCCTCATTTGGAAAATTATGCTAGACTAGATGACCTGTGATCACTTACCATCCTAGATCTATGGTCCTGTGTATGAGTAAACAGGGAAAGAAGTGGTTTGACATGAGTTCATTGTGTTCATATTGGGACTAAGGGAGAATTGTTGTTCTTTTACCCATGAGATGAGGATGACTGGGTCTTCTGAGAATTTGAGAAATAGTAATATATAAAAATATTTCTAATGTTGCCTTGGTCAAAAGGATAATTTCACACACATTGAGACTAAGACCTAGATGGGGAAAAGAAAAAGAAGACGATCATGGAAGAGCTAGGGTATGCTCCCTTGGAGTGATTTTGCTGACACAAATCAACTTTATTCTGCTCATTTTTTTGGGGGGGGCCAGCCAAATATGCCCCTATCTGTCTAATATATCATAATACTGTCTTTAGTAAACGCCAAGTCTTTATGCTCCCTTTCCCATACTGATGATTTACTTGCCCTAATTCATGTCTTCTTGTCTTGTCCTCCCAGGATTCAACTACATATATTTGCAGGATGGAGGTTCAGGTTACAGAATAACAGAACCACAGTCTTGGAAGGGACCTCAGGGGCCATCTGAGTTAAGGATAGAGTTTATCTACCGAGGACTAGCAAGGATGTGTTTTGTTGGCATATGTGTCTAGATCTAAGAAAAGCATATGTCTTTTTTTAACTTTCTTTTTTAATTAATTAATTAATTATTTTTTAAAATTATGAATGTATTTTATTATTTTCAAGTTACATGTAGAGATAGTTTTCAGCATTTTAAAAATAAGATTTCTAGTTTCTAAATTTTTTCCTCCCTCCTCTCCCTACCCCCCTCCCCAAGACAGCAAGTAATCTGATATAGGTTATATATGTACAATAACATTAAACATATTTCTGCATTAGTCATGTTATAAGAGAAGAATCAGAGCAAAAAGGAAAAACCTCAAAAGAGAAAAACAACAGCACCAAAAACAAAAGAAATAGTATGGTTCAGTCTGCATTCATATTCTACAGTTCTTTTTTTTTTTCTGAATTTGGAGAGCCTTTTCCATCATGAGTCCTTTGGAACTATCTTGGACCATTGTATTGCTGAGAAGAATCAAGTCTATCACAGTTGATCAACTCATAATGTGGATGATACTATGTACAATGTTCTCCTGGTTCTGCTCATCTCAGTCATCATCAGTTCATGCAAGTCCTTCCAGTTTTCTCTGAACTCCTTCTGCTCATCATTTCTAACAGCACAATAGTATTCCATTACATTCATATACCACAACTTATTCAGTCATTCCCCATCTGATGGGCATCCCCTCAATTTCCAATTCCTTACCACCACAAAAAGAGCAGCTATAAATATTTTTGTACATGTGGGTCCCTTTCCCTTTTTTATGATCTCTTTGGGAAAAAGACCCAATAGTGGTATTGCTGGGTCAAAGGGTATGCACAGCTTTATAGCCCTTTGGGCATAATTCCAAATCGAAGGAGAGCATATTTCAAAGGGTATGTATAAAATGTTAGAAGTGTACTGAAATACTACAAAAGAAATTACCTAGGAGGTTTCGGAGGTTTTCAAGAAGGAAATTCTGAAGAAAAAGGGAAATTATTACCTCCCTGGTTGAGTCTATGGTTTTAGCCACCATCATTTAGTTGCTTTCTTATCTTGGACCTTTCTTCCATCATGTTGGCCCTCTCCTCCCATTGCTGAATTCCTTCTCAGGCCTCTCTTTTGAGGATCAGCTTAGGCATACCATTCCTCTTCACTTGGGGTTTAGGGTGAATCAGAAGAAGTTTCTCCTGTGAGAAGAAAAACCAAAAATGACTAGATAACAGAACAGACATTGAGGAATCAAGGGACTGTTATAGTTTAGATTGACTAACTAGATATCAGGACAGGCATACTGAAGGAATAAGGGGAGATAAAATTCTATAGCAGGAAAGTCAATTAGGAGTGGCTACTACATTCTGGACTAGAGTTAGGAGAAAGAGATAATCCCAGGATTGGAGCTAGGAGAGAGAGATAATCCCAAAGGTCAGGACCCATCATTTGAAAAAAAAAAACCAAAATCCTCCTCAACTTTCTGGAATATGACAAGCCTCCAAGCTGTCTTCACCCCACACCAAAAGGGAACTTTTCAGTTTTCAAATGGATACCCTATATATCCTCTATAAAAGCTTTTGCCTTCCTGAGCACTTTGCACAACTCCTGGCACATAATAATGCTGAATAAATAAATGATTTTTGCCTTTCCTGTTTCGCTGATGTCACCCACAAAAGATGAAATGACTGATATAGGTTAATAATTCAATTTTGTGAGCATATCAATTTATTAAGCAATACACAGCAATTACCCAGCAAACTAGCACCAGGCCTCCTCAGTTTAGGCTTGGACCCTAAAGACAGGGGGAGACAGACAAAAGTCTCATACATGTAAAAAACAATCAAATTAGGCCAATTAATTAAAAGGAAACAATGCAAAATTGATGAGGCCAAGAAGGGGGAGTTGTTTAAAGAGATCAATGTGAATATACAAAGAACTCACCAACCAACATAGATTTTTTTTTTCTGGGGCAATTGGGGTTAAGTGACTTGCCCAGGGTCACACAGCTAGTAAATGTTAAGTGTCTGAGGCCGGATTTGAACTCAGGTCCTCCTGAATCCAGGGCCGGTGCTCTATCCACTGTGCCATCTAACTAAAAGACAGATACTGAAGATAGAAGCAAGGGCAGGGAATGGGATGATGAATACAAAACAATGGCATCATCCTTTAAAAATAATGACAGAGGGGGACAGATAGGTGGCACAGTGCATAAAGCACCTGCCCTGGATTCAGAAGACCCGAGTTCAAATCCAGCCTCAGACACTTAACACTCACTAGTTGTGTGGCCCAGGGGAAGTAACTTAACCCTCATTGACCCATAAAAAAAATAATAATCATAATAATAGGGGCAGCTAGATGGTGTAGTGGATAGAGTACCGGCCCTGCATTCAGGAGGACCTGAGTTCAAATCCTGCCTCAGACACTTAACACTTACTAGCTGTGTGACCCTGGGCAAGTCACTTAACCCCAATTGCCTCACCTAATAATAATAATAATAATGACAGAAGTCATAGAACTCAGCAAGATCTGAGGCTAAGGAGAAAAGCTCAGGATAAAAGAAAGGATTTCTTTTTAGGCAGGTAGAGGAAAAGACAAAGATCAAAGAAAGAATGGGAAAATAATTCAGAATGGACGGGATGATGATATTATTCAATGGATAGAAAGCAGAGCTCCTCAATCTCATTTTGCTTCTGTTATATCCACCATGGACAATGACCTTGATTGTCCTCATTGGAAAGAGCAGAACAGATATGGCTAATAGGGAGTTGATATACGAAATAAATGGGTAGCAGGTGGTTGTAGCAAGTAGTAGGTGGTGAAGTGGATAGAGCACCAGGCTTGGAGTCAGAACAACTTATCTTTAAGAGTTCAAATCTGGCCTCAGACACTAGCTGTGTGACCCTGGGCAAATCCTTAACCCTGTTTGCCTCAGTTTCTTCATATGTAAAATGAGATAGAAAAGGAAATGGCAAAGCATGCCAGCGTCTTTGCCAAGGAAAACACAAAATGGGATCACTGAGAGTCGGGTGTAACTGAAATGACTGAACAACAGCCAAGATAAATGGGAAGGTTGAGTGCTCAAATGTTCAATTCCCTAGCTCTAGATGAACTTAGGATACTGAAGAAAATGGCAGATATGATTTTTGAATCATTGTCAATTATCTGTGAAAAAATGGTTTAGAGCAGAGGGTTACTGCCCTAATTTTGTTTTTAAAACAAAAGCCAACATAGTTGGCAAACTGTAGGCCAGTGAACTTGATTTGCATTTCTGGTAAAAATTCTACAGCATCTTATTAGAGGTATCCTTAGAGAAGAAAGTGGTAATCACAAAGAACTTATATAACCTCATCAAGAACAAATCATGGCAGATTAATTTAATTTCATTTTTATAACAGGTAGATCGTAGAAATTCAACAGATATAATTTACTTAGATTCTAATAAAGTATTAAACAAAGTTTTTCATGCTATCCTTGAGGAAGAGGTAGAAAAGTGGGCTAGCTGATAATACCATTAGGTAGATTGAGAACTGACTGAAGGTCCAGGCACAAAGAAAAGTCATTAAGGGCTTACTGTCACCTTGGAAAAAGATCTCTGGTGATTATTCCCCAGGAATCTGTGTTTGGCAGGTGTTTTTTGTTTGTTTGTTTGTTTTTAAGCATGTTTATCAATGATTTAGTTAAAAGCATAGATAACAGATTTAAAGCTGCACTTCCTCCTCATCTCTGCTTCCTGCCTTTCCAGGCTTTCTTTGAGGCCCAGCTAAAATCTCACTTTTTACAGGAAGCCTGTCCAGAACTGCCTTAATTCTAGCACCTTCCCTTCCTTGATTATTTTCAATTTATCCTTTCTCTCTCTTGTTTGTATATAGGTGTTAGCATGTTATCTTGCTGTTAGGCTATGAGTTCCTAGAGAGCAGGGAATGCCTTTTGCCTTTCTTAATACCATGGCTCAACACATGGTCACACATAGTGGGCACTTAATAAATGTTTATTGACTGATTTTTGTAGCTTAGATTATTGGGCCAAATCTAGTTCCAAAAATCACTGAGCTAAAGAAGCCAAACAAGCATTTCCTAACATAGTAGAATAGTATAAAAAGATCATTTTACACGAAACTATAACTCTATTATATACTACTGGCTATTCCTTTTAAATATATGATAAAATTATCATGTAACTTTTTTCCTTTTTTTTCTTTTTTTTCTTCCCTCCACCCTAGATGTGGCCACCCTTAGACACAAATAAATGTATATACCCGACACATATATACCCTATATACATACCCTATATATACACATATATACATATAACTAACACATATATACCATACTATATATATTATATATATATATATCCTACATATAAAAACTATATGTATATGCAAAACCATTCTATACATACTTCTTTTTATGTCTTGGTTTTTTTTTTTTTTTTTTTGCAGGGAAATGAGTGTTAAGTGACTTGCTCAGGGTCACACAGCTAGTGTCAGATGTCTGAGGCCAGATTTGAACTCAGGTCCTCCTGAATCCAGGGCCGGTGCTCTATCCACTGCACCACCTAGCTGCCCCTATATACTTCTATTTTATCAGTTCCAAAGTGCAGTGGGAGGTGTGGTATTACAAGCCTAGCTCTGCTTCTTGCACACTTAACCAACCCTGCCTCTGCTGCAGTCATACCCTGAAACTTCTCTCAGTGCCTGAGTTCTCCTTAACAATGCAATATTCTCCTCCCTGGCTGACCCCCTTCTCCCACTGGTGAGTTCCTCCTAGCTTCTCCTTTTTGATATGGGGCTCAGGCCAGCCAGTCTTCCCTTTCCTAGTGGCTCCTGACTTCTGGACTTTGAACCATGGTCCCATGTGAATGTTCAAGACTAAGGAAGTGATGTTCCTGTTGTGTTCTGTAGACAGAGGATCTACTTGAAAATCTGGCCTCTAGCACTTATTATCTGTGTGGACAAATCACTTAACCTCTTTTGGGCTCATTGTCCTTATCCATAAAATAACGGGTCTGAACCATTTGGTCTTGTAGATTCTTTCTAGGTTTAGATCAAGGGTTCTTAGCCTGGGGTCCATGAATTGTAGATTTCAGGGCATCCATGAAGTTGGATGTGAAAAATACATATTTAATTAAACATAATTAGTTTTCTTTGTAATCTGATGTATTTTATAATTTAAAAAAATCATTGTGGAAAGAGGTCTATAGGTTTCACCAGAGTGCCAAAGGGGTTTGTGGTACAGAGAATTAAGAATTTCTTCTCTAGACTTATGATGCTATGGTGCCGATTCTATGACTCTAACATCCAACTATAAAATAGAAGTTTTTCTACATGAGATTAGGCTTGTATGGTGCTTAGCACAGTTCCTGGCATATAGTATGTGCTTAATAAATACTTCTCTCTCTCTCTCTCTCTCTCTCTCTCTCTCTCTCTCTGTCTTACACACACACTTCTCTCTTTTTCTTTCTCTCACACACAAACACACACAAACCATGTACTGATGAAGTCATGCATCATTGAAATAGTCTTTTTTATTCTGCTCTTAAATGTTTTATAGTAATTGCATGTGAGTATTTTTAAGACAAGTAGTTTATAAGAACCTTGAGGACAGGAATGAAACTTTCTCTCTTTCATGTGTCATACAATGCCTAGGACTATTTTATGTACAAGAACAGCTCAATCAGGACTCATTATTGCAGGTAAGGACCTACTGTGTGTTCTAAAAAACACAAATTTCTTTGGACCTGCCCTTAAAAAACAGCAGAAAATGTAGGTACCAGTAGTGTGATAGGCATTTGGAAGTGCTCTTTAATTCCCCTCACATCAGTTCCTAGTCAAATGGCAGTAACATAATTTAGGCCAATTACAGTTATGTAG
Organism: Dromiciops gliroides; assembly: GCF_019393635.1. NCBI lineage: Eukaryota > Metazoa > Chordata > Mammalia > Microbiotheria > Microbiotheriidae > Dromiciops > Dromiciops gliroides. Next base: position 183,188,567 of record NC_057861.1, on the reverse strand, counting down.
AAAACTCTGCTGAACGGATGTCCTGGGAATTGAGTCTTAAAGCTAAATTCCCAAGTTCCCACTTTGAAGATTTATCACATAGCATCAAGGATAAAGAAGTTGTTTGCTTTTACTTATTGTCCTTTGGGATGTATTGATCAGCTATCGACACATGGTCAAATATTCTTGCCCAGAGCAAAAGGATCTAATGGGAGGGAAAGGGAATAAGAGATGTTCATTCCAGCTGTGGCCAAGGGAGTAGAATTATGCAGTACCAGCCACATAGCTATGTACTTCATGTTCTATGATTTACCTTGTTGATAATTGTATTCCACTTTTCATAAATTAGCCTGCTGACACTCCATTCATCTGCATCTTCATTTTCTGTGTAGCTAGAGGAAGATGGTGTAGTAGGGTAACTTGAGGAACAATCACAGACTGTAGAAAAAGAAAGATAATGTAAGAGTTTTAAGCTTTCAGAATTTCTTCATGACAAAAGAAGGCCAAAGCCATGATAGAATCTTTTACTCTTCCTTTGTTCTCATCTGTCATATGCTATCAGTTGCTAAATCCTTTTGAGTCTACTTGAAAGATCCCACATTTATTCCTCCTCCTTCACTCACACTGCCCACATCTTAGTTCACTCAGTCAAGCATCAGATGTAAACTCCTTTCTTTGGCATTGAAAGCCCTTTACAGCCAGCTCTTAGACAATCTACCTCTCAATGAAGACTAAGATCATACTTGCTATTTTTGGATATTGTTGAGTCTTATTCACCTTATGTCACCTGACCTATCTTGTATCATTGTGGTTGATTTTTGAAACCTAGTATAGGACTTTACATTTACTCCTATTAACTTCCCTTATTCAAATTAGTCCATATTTTGAGGCATTTTTGAATCTTGATTCTGTTATGTAGTGTCAACTGTGCCTCCCAGATTCAAAGATTTTCAGATTTGATAATCATGACATCTATGCCTTTATCTATGTCATTTGTAGAAAATATTACATAGTACAGGACCAAGAATAGATGACCCGAATATGCTTTGTTTATATCTTTCTTTAGATATAGAAATCCTTCTCTACCCTTAAGGCCATGCTAATTTGCCAGTTCCTTCATGATTCTTGATTCCCACAGCTGAAAGTTATCTGTCCCTCTATCCATTTTTCCAGAGAAGTTTGTCTGTATTTCTTTCTTTCTCTTTTAACATCCTACCTTGCAGGTGTGTATATATAATATACCCTTTTAGGCTATATGTTACTTAAGTCATGAACTGTGTTGTTTTTCATCTTTGTATCTCTACAATGCCTCATACCTAATAGATATTTAATACATGTTTGTTGAAGGAATAATTGAAGCAAACTCCTTATTATTTTATAGCAGAAGACACAGAAATTAGATTGAAAAATTCCCTATTAGATGACAGACCACTAGGATTGTTTTTTGTTTGTTTGTTTTTTGCTTTTGTATCCCTAGCCCCCCCCATAGTATTTTTTAAAATGTTTCAAACCTGTAATTTCATTCATCCAGGGAACTGCTAGGTGAGGAGACTCCCTCTATTAGTGTGGATTAACAAATATTCTGCAATTTAGAGTTCTAGAGTTTTGTCAATGAAATTATGTTAGCTGAATCGACTTGTCCAAAGGTTCATGTGGTCATGGCCGACTAGAGTGATGCACAGACATCATTTCCCCCAATGTATAGAAGAGAAACTTGTAGCAAAGAGAGGCTAAGTGGTTTGTCAAAGGTCACACAGCTGACTAATGATGAGGTACAAACCAGATCTCCTGAATCCCAGTGCAGGGCTCTTTCATTATAAATAATGCTTCCCATGTTTGTGTACCTTACTCTCAGGGACTGTTTTTTATACTTTCTTATCTATTGAAAAACTAAATTATGAGACATCTAGGAAAATCACTCTCTTTATAGTGTACTATGGCAGCCAAGAAAACTGATGGATTCATGTTTTGTTAAGAAAAGCAAAATATTTAGGATTAAGGAGGTGATAGTACTTCCATATTCTGTTCTGATTAGATATTATCTGGATTACTATTGGCTTTTCCAGGTGCCACATTTTGGGAAGGTCATTCATAAGCTGGAAACATCGAGAGGAGGGTGCCCTGGATGGTCAGGGTCCTTGACATCATGCTTTATGCAGTATTTCTAGTGTATTCCCTATGTTAATAATTTCCATTTATCCTTCTTTGTCCTTGTATATAGCTTCTGTGTTATATTTATTCTTGTATGTAGCTTGCTTTGTATTTATTTGTTCATATGAAATTAGATTGTAAACTTCTTGAGGATAGGAATTGTCTTTTGCCTCTTTTTGTATCCCCAATGCTTAGCACAATGCCTGGTACTCAAGAAATGTTGACTGGTTTGGTCAAAGGTACTAGGGATTTTTAGGCTAGAGAAGAAGAAATTCAAGGGGAACATGATAGTATTTAAAGGCCTATCACATAGAAGAAGGATTAGACTTGTTCTGCTTAGTTCTGGAAGTTGGAAATAGAAAAAAAATTGGCAAAGACACAAGTTTAGGATTGATTTAAGGGAAAACTTCCTATCAATTAGCACTATCTAAAAGTGAAATGTGCTGTCTTGGGAGGCAGTGGATTCTCCTTCACTGGAAGTCTTCAAGCAGAGTCTGGAGCTGGATCACTTGTTGATTTTGTTGGAGGGTGAATTCTTGTTCAGGAATAGGTTTGCCTAGATGACATTTGAGGTACCATGACAATCTGATATTCTGTCAATCTATGACTGTTTAAAAAAATTTTTTTTTTTTAGTGAGGCAATTGGGGTTAAGTGACTTGCCCAGGGTCACACAGCTAGTAAGTGTTAAATGTCTGAGGCCGGATTTGAACTCAGGTACTCCTGACTCCAGGGCCCGTGCTCTATCCACTGCACCACTTAGCTGCCCCAATCTATGACTTTTTAGTCACACTTTGTTTTTTTCATCTGAAATCAACCCAGCTGAACCAACCATTTTGGAATAATGTTCAGTGGTTTTTTGTTTTTGTTTTTGATTTTGTTTTTGTTTTTTTAGTGAGGCAATTGGGGTTAAGTGACTTGCCCAGGGTCACACAGATAGTAAGTGTTAAGTGTCTGAGGCTGGATTTGAATTCAGGTACTCCTGATTCCAGGGCCGGTGCTCTATCCACTGTGCCACCTAGCTGCCCCATTCAGTGGGTTTCTGATACCATCTTCATATTATTTTTCTAGTTTGAAGTCACTGAAATAATTGTAGGCTTGGGGCATTTTTACTAAAGAGTTGCATTATTAAAAAAAAGGCATGTTGAGTTGAAAGAAAATATTTTTGGCATGCTTGGAAATTGTGAAAGATCAAATAATAGGGAATAAGAATTGGTATAGAATGAAAAATCCAGAATTGTAACTAAGGTTGAGTGAGTGGGACTTTGCCCAAGTGTGCTGTCATTTAAAGGACATTGAAGTCCTTGTCCATTAACAGAAGTTGAGTCCAACTTAAACTGGTTCACGAAAGCCATTTGTTAAATTTTCAGAATAAGTCCTTCAGATACTAGAAACATCAGGATTTATCACCTATTATTTAAAATGGGAAGCTACTATATGGCAGATGTACCTACTTTACCCAGGTGAGCTCTTTTCTAGTCTAGCTCCTTTTCCCCAACCCTACCCTAATGTAATCTTCTAAGCAGTAGCACAATATTGACTTATGGTCATAGCCCCTTTCCATTTACTGTTTACCCTAAAAACTAAGTATACAATGGGGAGGCTCAGAAGAAATCAGGAGGTTTGTTTTCCAGGTTTTTTTCCATGCATATGTTACTGTGCATTTGGCGCCTAGCATTTATATACTGCAAAGTACATTGTGATCAGTTCCATAAAATATTTTTTCATGCATCCTATATAGTGTCTCTAAAAAAAGGGACAAGTGCTCCAGTTTACATGTACATCATTCTATTTTCATGACCTCTGGTCATTACCATTGAAGCCTGAGCAAAAGTGGTTGGGAAAATGTCACATAGCAACATGTTCCATCTGCTTAGCAACCAAATGAAAAGAGGTATCAAAATACATTAAACCATATAACCCATCAAAAAACCCTGGGGCAAAAACACCCCAAACACTCAACCTACCTGGATCCCTTTTAATGACAAGCAAAGAAAGAAATGGAAAAAGCATCATTTTGATTTAGGATGGAAGATGGAAGAGATAATTTCTAGAGAGAACATCCCCCTGAGCTTGCTCTTGAGCTCTAAGAAGTTTATAAGGGTTACCTGGCTTATTTTCTTGTCATCATAAACATTTAAAAAATGTCTTAGTCTTCTAGGCTATTTCTTCAGCAGCCATGAAACTGAGGTGGGCTAAGCATATACACATGAAGAAAACTATTTCTAAATGTCAAATAAACTTTTCAGGGCTTCAGGGTACAATTGAGGACTCTCTGAGAAGTTATACATTAGGCTACTTTCTTATCTGCAAAGGTGTGGTGGACAGCAGGTATGGAATGAGACATACATTTTTCAGACAAGGCTATTGTATTGACTTATTTTGATTGATTGTACTTATTTGATATGAGGGAGATTTCTATTGCATGGAGGAGGGGAAGTCATTGAAAAGTGATCATGATGTTCTAAGAGATTAAAGAATCAATCAGATGCATACACACACACACACACACACACACACACACACACACAATTATGCATTATGGTGTCCTAGAAGGGTCAATTCACATTGAAGCATCAAGTAGTCTAATTCCAGCTCTCTGAAAAGAACTGAATCATTTTGGTCCATGATAGGATTAAGGCCATAATAGGTTAACTCCTCTGGGACAGTAAAGGAAAAAACTCAGTGATCAAATTGGAAATTGTACTGTAGATAATCTGCATTACTCTACTTTCTAGTAGTGCAGGAAGACATGGGGAGATGGCTGAAAGTAACTTCTCCCTCCTCTTCTGACGTGAATTCAGGAGTTTAGAACCTTTTTAAAAATTCTTTTCAGTGGCAAATTATGTTGTTTTATATGTTATCATTTTTTTAGATATATCCAGCTACTATCAGTCTATCAAGGTAAAATGAATTGTTGATTCTACAAAAATGAAGCTTATCACTGTACCAACCTAGTTACTGGAGCTTTAGGAATTCTTTCTGACACCAGAATTATTATTATTGCTATTAATAACAATAGGCAGGGGCAGCTAGGTGTCACAGTGGGTAAAGCACTGGCCCTGGATTTAGGAGGACTTGAGTTCAAATCTGGCCTCAGACACTTGACACTTACTAGCTGTGTGAACCTGGGCAAGTCACTTAACTCTAATTGCCCTGCAAAAAAAAAAATAAATGAATGAATGAATAACTAACAATAGGCAGCTAGGTAATTCATTGGATACAGTATCCAAGATGGAGTCAGGAAGACTCATCTTTCTAAATTCAAATCCGGCCCCAGACACTTTCTAGTCACTGTGTGACCCTGGGCAAGTCACTTATCTCTGTTTGCTTCAGTTTCCTCATCTGTAAAATGAGCCAGCGAAGGAAATGGCAAACCACTCCAGTATCTTTGCCAAGAAAACCCCAAATGAGGTCATGACTGAAAAATGATGAAAGAACAACATTAATAATAACATCTACAACAAAGGGTCAGAGTGGGGTAATAAATGTCAGCTGGCTTGAGAAAAAGGAAGAGCTGGGCTCAAGACCTATTTTAGATAAATACTGCCTCTGCAAGCCTGGGCAAGTGTCCCATAGTGTCTCAGGGTCCCAACCAAGTCTTTAAGGTTCCTGATCTAGATTGTTGGAGAGTGAGAGTTCTCCATATCTGTAAGAATACAACTGTGGACTTCAAACAAACAAGAAAAGTCAACAAAAACAGTAATATCATCCTCTTAGACTCAGAGGTGCAAGCAGAGGTATGCTAGAGCCAGTTCAAACTGGCTAATGAGATTATTAATTGTTAAATTTTCAAGATAAGCAGTTACAACTCGAAAGTCAGCAAATACAACAGATCAGGGCTTAATTTACTGTTTTATTGACTGTCTAGACCAGCCTCCCCGCCCCAACCCATTTCTCTGGTCAGTTGTTAAACATTTACCAGCATGCTCCTGGCTTCAAGGGACTTTACAGCTAAGGGAACTTAGCCATACTCTAATCCAACTCCATTATTTTACAAATAAGGAAACGGAAAACCAGAGATTGTATGATTGTCTTAAAGTTACCCAGCTGGTAGGTCATTGGAATTTATATTGTAAAGGTTTGCAGAGTATTTTCCTTATAAAACCCCATGTGAAGTATAAATATTAATAGCCTTCCCCCTTTTCAAGAAGCAGAATGGGATGGTAGAAAGAGCCATGGATTTAGAGGAACATATCTCAGCCTGACTCTGAGGTTTAGCAGCTCAGCTGTATAGCTTAGACTGGGTCATTTGACCACTTTGGGCCACGGTTTTTTTTATCTGCAAAGTGAAAATCCTGGCCCATATAGGCATAAGGTCCATTCTAGCTCCCAAACTCCTGTCATACTAGTTGAGCACATAGTTTCATTTTCACTCCGTTAACCTAGCTCTCTTCAAGTTCTCATTATAATACTTAGATCTAGGCTTTGGCATCTGTGAAGCAAGCTTTAAAGAAAGTTATATTTCCCTACTTCTATTCAGACCTTATTCATGCTATCTAACTTAAACTCAGCCTTTGGTGCAGTTCAATAATCTCTTGCTGTGTGACTCCATAGAAAGTGCCATGACAAATAAATGAATGGACTGTGTGCCAGACATTAAGTTTTGGGAGTATACATACAAAACCCAAATCTATCTCTACCTTCAAGGAGCTTATATTCTAATAGGAGAAGATAATACGTATAGAAGAGGAGTGGCAAGAGAAGGGGATGGTCAGTGGAATCATTGAAAAGTCATTTGTCAACATCCTTTCCAATAGTAGTTCTGATTTGATGATTATTCTCAAATTAAGAATTTGGAAGTGGGCAGGTTTGGTGGTGGCAGGGAGGGAAGTGACAGGATAGATGGTAAAATGTACAAGGTGGAGGGGTGTGAAACATCATATGGGCCTAGCTATAGTGAGTTTATACTCATTCACTCACTCACCAGGAAAGTTTCTTCTCCACTATGGAGTTCCAATGCTAAATGAATTCTCCTACATAGCTGTCCCTAGCTTTCTTCTTAAGCCCCACCAGCCCCTTTTCACCATCAATCTATTACTTCCAACCAGTGACTCTCCTTCCTACTTTATTGATGCCATTAGGGAGAGATGTGGCATGAATGGGAATTGGCCAGTAGTAAGAGCCATTCTGTGAAGCATGCATAGAACTGAGTTAAGCTCCAAAAGCTACTTCTGGGAACACATATATTCAGGACTTAGACACTTTGAGATGACTAAGCAGGAGCTATACTGGCTGCTCACTCAAGTTAGTGAACATATGTTCTACCTAAGTGAGTCTAAGCTTGGACCTCAAGCTTCTGGTTGCTTCTATTTTGTTTTTCTCTCTGAGCATAGCTCTTCCTGTTGTTTGGTCATCTCGGACTGTTAGTGACCTCATGGACTATACTGTCTATGGGGTTTTCTTGGCAAAGATACTGGGGTGGTTTGCCATTTGATCACAAGTGATGTAATACTAGGTGTAGCTAAAGTCTGGGAGTTCTTGGGTTCCTCAGTTGAAGCTGACTTGTAGCAGGAGAAGTTTTCTGCAACTATACTATACACATAGAACATACCCAGCATCAGGAAGAAAAGTCCAAGCTATTGTGTGACTTGTCAGAAGGCAAAGACCTTAGTGGACTTGTGCACATTAACAGAATTGATTGAACATTGCAGAGCTGAGGTAAATGTGAAATGACTCTTCAGTGGTGTCCCAAAAGATGTCATACATTTTTTTTTTGCAGGGCAATGGGGGTTGTGACTTGCCCAGGGTCACACAGCCAGTAAGTGTCAAGTGTCTGAGGCTGGATTTGAACTCAGGTACTCCTGAATCCAGGGTCAGTGCATTATCCACTGCACCACCTAGCTGCTCCCGATGTCATACATTTTAATGTTTTAAATAGAGTATATAGTAGGAGCTATAGTTTGCTATTTCATGTTTTGAGTCTTTGTCAGTACACAATTATGGGTCTTTTGTGTTTCATGCATTGTTTTTTTGGAGAAGAAATTTCTAATTCCATTTAGGGAGACTTGTGTCAAACCTAAATTTTAAATGTTTTTCCTTAGATCTCCAGGGTGGAGGAATAAAAGAGTCAGAGAGTATAAGGAAAAAAAAAAGACTCCTCTTTTTAGAGGCTAGTTTCCTCCTAGACAGAAAATGGTACATGTATGAGCCAGAGAGGGGGGGCCTCCTTATTAGTAAAGGTTATCACCAGTCCCCTAGGCCAAGTCTGGGTCTTTTGTTAAACTGAGAATATTTAGATAAATATTAATTTATCTTCCCCCTTTTCAGGAAGTGGCGTGCTTTCTGAAACCCCCTCTGCAACCCAACATACCTCTAACTCTACATCTGTTCTTTGAGTCTTCCCTTAATATTTAGGGAATTCTATTACCTTTCCATTTGTTTTCTGAGCTCCACTTCCTCTTGACCCCTCCAGGCTTTTTCTGTTTTAATTATCCCTTTTCTCCCATGAATCTTCAGTATTCCTCTCTCCACAGACTCCTTTGCTTCTGCCTCTAAGCATGAGCAAATTTCCTTTGTCTTGAAAAAAGAGAAAGCCAACAATAACTACCTTTTATTGACCTTATTGCCTTCAATACCTACAGTCCTTTCTACAACAAGCTTCCTAAACAAATTGTTTATACCTCTGGTTTCCATTTCCTCACTACTCCTCAATCTCCTGTAATCTGGCATTTGTCCTCACTACTTCCCTTTAGTCTTGGAATTCACCAATGGCCTCCCAGTTTTCATCTGTTGGTCTTTTCTCGGTCTTCATTCTACATAGCAATTGTCTACCTTCCTGTGATTGAAACTTTTTTCCCTCATCCCTTGGGAGTGAGTACTGTTCTCTGACATTTCCTTTGTCAACTGCTCTTTCTGATCACATTCCCTAAATGTAAACATTTTTCTAGGCCCAGTGTATTGCTGACCTAATATTGTTCTCTCTCTCTCTCTCCCTCCTTCCCTCCCTCCCTCCTTTCTCTCCTTTCTCTTTCTCCTTCTGTTTAACTTTTGTCTCTGTTTCTCCTATCACTGTGTCTTTCTCCTTTTTCTCTCTCTTCTGTTTCCATTTATATTTTTCTGTCTTTGTCTCTCCATCTCTCTCTCTCTCTCTCTCCTCTCTGTATCTGTCTTTCTCTGTCCTCTGTCACTCTGTCTTTCTCCATCTGTTGCTCTTCTCTCAGTCTCTTCTGTCTCTCTCTCCATCTTTGTATTCTCTCTCTGTTTCTCTGTATCAGTCTATCTCCTCTCTTTCTCCTCTCTCTTCTTTCTGTCTCTCTCTGATCTAGTCTCATGATTTCAACTGTTACCTCTACAAAGATGAATCTTAATATATCCTGACTTCTCTCCTAAGCTCATAATCTATGTCAACAATTCTTCCTTATGGTCTCCTGCCTTCATAATAATTCATCAGACAATCATAGACTCTTGAAATTGTAGACTTTTACATGTGAAAGGGAACCTAGATATTAACTCCATCATTTCATCTTACTGCTAAGGACATTGAGTTCAGAGTCACACTAAAGTTAGCAGCCTTTCCCTTCCCAGACCACTTATATTCCACTGACTTCTTTATTTCTGTCAATGGTGCCATCATTCATTCAAACTCCAAGCCTTGAAACCATAGTCATTTGTCCCTTCCCTCTCCCTCACCCCCATATTGAATTACCTATTGACTTTTCCTTTGAAGTGTCTCTATTGTCTATGCTTTATTTTTTGAACTAAAGATTTTGTGAGAAACTTAACCTTAAACATATATACAAACAACTAAATTTGCTTATTAATTATTTATATTTAATTAAATTCAATTAAACACATAAAATATCACAGCACAATTCTGATCACTTTATCTTAGTCCCTACCAGGATTCTTTGCTCATACTTTCTTTTTAAATTTTTCCTATATTCTTGTATGGTTAGTGTGTAGTACATCATTCTTCTAGTTTTCTTTTTTTTTTTTTTAAATTTACATTATTTCAAAAGAAGTCTTTCCAAATTTCTTTGTATTCTTAAAACTGAATGGTCAAAATGGCCATATGTAGTGTTCTATTGCATTTATTTATTTAATTATTCCTAAATATTGGCCTTTCAGACTTTTTCCCAATTACATATAATACTGAATAGCTTTTGTCATCATTTTTGCTCATGATAACACTTTCAGAGTAATTTCTTCCCCTTCTTGATAAATCTTCCCCATCTTTACTTTTCTCATGTGATATTTGGCCTCTAAAGTAATGTTAGTAAGTCAACAAGCATTTATTAGGCATCTAGCATGTCCTAGGGGAACAGTGCTGAGGATACAAAGAATGTAAAAAAGAAATAGTCTCTGTTCTCAAAAAGCTCATAGTCTAAGGGGCAACAACATGCAAACAAATAAGTACAAATAAGCAGAAGGAAAGCACTACCTATAAGGAGAACTTGAAAAAGCTTCTCAAAGAAGGTAGAGCCTTAGCTGAGACTTGAAAGAAGCTAGGGAAATCAGGAGGGAGAGTGCTCTGGGCATTGTCAGCAGCCAGTGAAAGTGCCCTGAGTTGGGAGATGGAATGTCTTTTTCACATAACAGGAAGACAGCCAAGTCTTTGATTTTGGAGTATATGGTAGGGAGTAAGGTCTAAGAAGATTGGAAAGATAGGAAAAGGCCAGTTTATAAAGGGCTTTAAAAAGCTAGAAGATTTTATATTTGATCTTAGAAGTAATAGGAAGCTGCTGGAATTTATTAAAAATAGGGATAACATGGTCATACCTGTGCTTTAGGAAGATCGATTTGACAGCCAAGTGGAGGATGGGTTGGAGTAGGGGAGAGACTTGAGACAGGCATATCATCTAGCAGACTATTTCAGTATTGTAGGCAAGAGGTGATGAGGGCCTACACCAGGGTGGTGGCAGTGTCAGAGTAGAGAGAAGCAGGGTGTCTGAGAGATTTTAGAAAGGTGGAAATAATAGGATTTGCCAACAGTTTGGAAATGGAAAGGGAGAGAGAAAAAGAGAAAGAGAAAGAGAGAGAGAGAGAGAGAGAGAGAGAGAGAGAGAGAGAGAGAGAGAGAGAGAATGAGAGAGACACACAGAGAGAAGCAGAGAGGTTGAGGATGACACCTAGGATTGCAAGCAATTAGAAACATGATAGTACACTCAACAGTAATAAGTTAGAAAGAAGGGAGAGTTTGGGGGATAAGATAATAAATTGTTTTGCACATAAGAAGTTTAAGATATCCATAAGTTCTGGTTTAAGATATGGATCAGGAGAAGTGAAACTAGAGGTTGGGAGAAAGGTTAGGACTGGACAAATAGATATGAGAATCATCTGCATAGAGATAATTGAATCCATGGAAGCGAATGGGATCACCAAGCAAAATAATGTATAGATAGATATATGAGAAGTGGTTCCAGGAGAAAAAAGTGGGGCGCACACACAGTCATGACCTGGGCACAGTGAAGTGGTGCAGTGCATAAAGAACTGCCCCTACCTAGAGTCAGGAGGACCTGTGCTCAAATCTGCTTTCAGACACTTATTAGTTGTGTGACCCTGGTTAAGTCAATTAACCTTGATTACTTTCCCCATGTGAGAAAATTATTAATAATAGGGGTTTGGGGACTTCCAGTCCCCCATCCCCCAGAGAGCCTGGCCTGACCTTGCTTAAGGTCAGCCCAGAGTCAGGAAGTTGCTTCACTCAAAACCACACCTACCTGAAAGCCTTGTTCCCACAATGGGGTGTGTTCTCTGAACTCTGACCTCAGCACGGTCTACTCATAGACTGCCCTCAAATCCAGTGAACCAATAGATTTGAGTGATGCTAGCCAATTAGCTTTGAACAATATGTATGGGCGGTCTCTGCTACTGCCCTCAGCAAACTTGGAGAGACACTCACTCTCTTCTGACATGGGAACCGGGTGAGAGCAGACACTTCCCTCTAGGGTTCCCCATTTTCCCTCTTCACTATGCTTTCCTGTTTTTCAGAGCCATGTGCTCACTCTTTACTAATATTTAATATACTTTAATAAATGCTTAATGCCCCCAAACTGGTGCAGTAGCCTCTAATTTCTAAGTAACAAATATATGATAAACCTCAGCTAATTTTCCCTACACTTGGGACAGTAATAGGGCAACCACATATAGTTTTACTCACCACAACCAGAAAAAAGAAAAAGAAAAAAAAAAAGAAGTCATGACCTGGCAGGAGATTACTGCAAAGATGACTGAGGAGAGTTCAGACAGGCAAGAGGAGAACCAGGAGAGAGCAGTGTCACAAAAAACCAAGAGAGAAGAGAAGAAAGTGATCAACTGTGTCAAAAGCTGCAGAGAATTGGAGAAGGATGAGGACTGAAAAAAGGTCATTTGATTTGGAAATCAAGAGAATATTAGTTTCTTTGGAGCAAGAAGTTTCAGCTGAATGCTGAAATAAGAAGCCAGACTGTAGAGAGTTAAGAAGAAAGTGAGAAGAAAAGAAATGAAAGTACCAATTGTAGATGACCTTCTTAAGGGGTTTGACCACAAAAGAGGCATGATATAGATCAATAGCTAGGAGGAGATGATGGATCAAGTGATTCCTTTTTGAGGATGGTAGACCCATGCATGTACTTGTAGATGATAAAAATTATGGGAAACAGCTTTCTACACCCTATAAGTTTTCTTTCCTTCCTTCCTTCCTTCCTTCCTTCCTTCCTTCCTTCCTTCCTTCCTTCCTTCCTTCCTTCCTTCCTTCCTTCCTTCCTTCCTTCCTTCCTTCCTTCCTTCCTTCCTTCCTTCCTTCCTTCCTTCCTCCCTTCCTTCCTTTCTTTTTCTTTCTTGCAATTGGGGCTAAGTGACTTGTCCAAGGTCACATAGCTAGTAAGTGTCTGAATCTGAATGTGAACTCAGGGTTGTCCTAATTTCAGGGCTGATGCTCTATTCACTGTACCACCTAGCTGCCAGCCATCCCCCTAACCCCCTAAAAGTTTCCAAAGGGAGAGAAAGTATCTGGAAAAAATAGGACCATTAAAGCCCTCCTCTCCCTTCCCTTTTTTCTGGGTTATACTGCTAAGCTTAGCTCAGATCCCATCTTCTCCATGAAGTCTTCCCTTATAATCCCAACTGGTTGTGAACCCTTCCTTCCTAGGCAGCTCAGTGGATCAGTGGATAGAATACCAAACATGGAACCATGGAGGCAGCTAGGTGGCGTAGTGCATAAATCACCAGCCCTGGATTCAGGAGGACCTGAGTTCAAATCTGGCCTCAGACACTTGACACATACTAGCTGTGTGACCCTGGTCAAATCACTTAACCCTCATTGACCCACCAAAAACCTAAAAATCCAAATAAACAAAAACTTGGAACCAGGAAGACCTGAGTTCAATTCCTACTTCATTTTCAAACTAGCTATTTGAACTAAGCAAGTTATTTGATTTCTGAGCCTCGGTTTCCTAAACGTAACACGAGGGTATTGTGTTTGATAACCTCTAAGTTTTTTTCTAGCTCTAAATCTGTAATCCTTGGAATTTATATAGTACTTCTCACACACTTTAGCATTTCCTGTATCGAGTTGCTAATTAGTTCTTTGTAAAATTAATATATTGTCTCCTAAAAGACAGCATGAGCTCCTTGAGGAAAGAACTATGCTTTTATGTGTTCTTGTAACCTCCTCATTACCTACCTAGTATATTGCCAAGGACATTAGTTAGGGTGATTATTAATGGTCGATTGATTGAAAATAAAGACTCTTTTGAATGAGGAACTTCTTAAATCCCTTGTACAAGCCTAAGACTTTCCTATTTCTGCATTTGAGGTTTAGTGAAAGATTGGTGAGTCAAAATAGCTGAGATCTAAGCCCTGCTTACTTACTCTGTTACTAACTTCTTGCTGTGTGACCTTGGGAAAGTACCAGTCTCGGCCCTCAAACATCTCATTTGGAAAATTATATTATTTTACTAGATTATGTCTAAGGTCCCTTCTAGCTCAAAATTCTATAATTCTATGATCCTCTTGCTTTTTTTTTTTTTAGTTTTTTTTTTTTTAGTGAGGCAATTGGGGTTAAGTGACTTGCCCAGGGTCACACAGCTAGTAAGTGTTAAGTGTCTGAGGCCGGATTTGAACTCAGGTAGTCCTGACTCCAGGGCCAGTGCTCTATCCACTGTGCCATTTAGCTGCCCCATCCTCTTGCTTTTTAATGACAAGAAAAACAACATAGAGATTTTCAAAGCCTTAGAAAAAAATGACTCAAATTATGTATAAAAATATAACCTTGTTAATATTTATTGAATTGGCTACAGAAATAGAACTGTTATCACTAATTCTAGTCTTCAATTGCTCTGTAAGTATTTTACTGAAGAAAATTGACACGGGAAGATGTTAAATGACTTGTCTAAGGTGAAACTGAATTCACCATTTAAATAGATTTCCTGCTGTCCTGCCAGGAGCTGTCCTATAAATGCCTTTAGAAAACTCAGTCTAGGGAAACAACATGGTGCAGTGGAAAGAAGCCTGGGTTTGGAGTTGGGGGGCCTGGATTCAAATCTGTCCTCTGTGCTTTGGAACAAATCACTTGACTAATCTCTTTTGGGCTCAATTTCCTCCTATAAATAGTGAAAGGACAGGACATGATGACCTATACGGTCTTTGCCAGCTCTCTACTTCTGATCTTGCCATATTTGAATAAGATGTAACCAATTGGAGTGATTCCTGGAAGCTGTTAACCTATTCCTCCTATGAATGGAATTAACTTGGACAAGGGTGAATGATAGAAAAGTGAAAGAATTTTCCATTTCCTGTAGGAGCTACAGACTGTGAACACAAGCACACAAACATATTTTCTCTTGTCCATGAATTCAACAGTGGCCTTTAATTTTCTGAATTCTTCAAAATTTCCCTCAAAAAGCTATCAACCAGTATCATAGCCCTGGCTCCAGGGCATGCAAGTGCATACAAGACAAAAAAAATATTAGCAAACGCTTGGTAGGTACACCTGCATGAAATTTGCAAGCACCCTCTCTCCTTTTCCTCAAGAACAAAGTTTGAAGCCATCTTACTGGCTGTGTGGCAGCCCTTGTTGCAGCCTAAGGTCCCCATTTGCACATTGCTGTTCTTTTAGGCAACCCACAAAAGGTTTTCCAGGCAGCCATTTTTAATTGGACCAGTCCTCATTCATATGGTTTGAATAACCCTAACAAATTGTTTTGAACTGCATGTCTACCTTCTTGTGTTCCAACTCTTTGGTCCACTTTTTTTTTCACTGTTGTCTTTTCCATATGGTTCAAAAAAGCACTATGTGGAATGCCTTTCTCCAGTGTGCCCTTTTGATTCCCAGAATCCCTCAGAGGGCCTTAACTCTGTAACCATTACCTGATCATGGCTCTTTCATCTGGGATTAGGTTTTGTATTTCTATTGATCCTCCTCTATGGGGTTGAATGTAGTAAATGAACCTCCAAACTCCCAACAAATTTGCATGTAATTGCCTGTCCAGTACCAAGCTCTGAATGCTGGGGCTCAAAGAATACGTTGGCATTAATAGAGCCAAAAAATGTTCTCTTCTTTTTCTCCCCCTTTCAGAAGCTCTGATCTTTTGTAACATTGGCATATATGGAAAGATTCAGAAAGCTTTCTCAGGTTTGAGAAAGTAGGGAAATCTCTGGAAATTCCCATTGTGCTGTCTGAATCCCACAGCTACAAATGATTCCCTTTCAAATGGGTCTAGAACTGGCACCAAGCTCTTTTTGGCCACTGGCAAATATTAGCTTAATTTCACATGTCTTGAAAATAGAACTAAAATTCTCTAAATCTGTCCTCCCTCTCCCCCTACCCCTTTGTTCTAGTTTCTTTAGACAGGGTTTTCTACATAATTATTTAAAAAAAGAAACTTTAGATTGTCCTTGGAAGTATATATCAAGAATACTGGTATATTTAATGATCCTCCATATTGGAGCAGTTATTGTCACATTCCTTTGAATTAAAACTCATTATTAGTTGTCAGACAGACCTTTTTCTATTTAATGTGTCACATACTGAGTTGGACACTCTTGGGGTTCTCTTCTGATCTGTCACAGGTGAACAAGGGATGGAATTTTTAAAGCAAGCATAAAGAGATGTTTTAGTACCTATTGAAGTCTGATTCTTATCTTTGACACACAGCTGATAGCTGAATTTCAATAACATAATACCTAAAAGAACAGATTCTCATTTTTTGGAGACTCACACTGTCCTATCCTTTGATTTTCCACTCCACATATATACAGCTGCCTAAAATGTATTAAGCAGTATATAATTGTTGAAATAAGTGAGTTTAAAATTAATTTGTTTGGAGATAATTAGAGATCACCTAGAGTTATGAGTCATTGCTCTAAGGTAAACTTTCTTGCTCTTTAAAACATTTGAGTTCTTATGGAAAGCCTAACAGAATCTTAGAAGCTAAGAGCTGGAAGGCAACTTTAGAAATCATTTAGTCTAACCATTTTGGTGAGGAGAAATGGTTCTTTATTTGAAAGAGGCAGGATAACAGTATCATGGGATTTAGATCTGTACTATGGCCCAGCCTCCCACAATTGTGTCATTGGGACTGGTATATATGCAGAGAGCCTCTGACACTACTTGCCAGTTGGGTGAAACTGGAGAGCCTGCTTATCTGGAGATCTTGCTGTATCTGGATGCGAACTTGGTGGGGCAAAGGTTAAGTAGAAAATGAGCTACGCCTAAACTCACTCACCTCAGAGACTGAGGTGAGAAAGGGGAGCTATGCCTCCAACCTACTCTGGGGAAATGTTTGTACTTTCGTTGTGGACTTATCTTTGAAGTAAATATCTCTTTGTAAAAGTTAATTGATGTTAAATGGTTGCATGGGAATGCGGCTGGTATTAACTGGTGGCTAACAGTAAGGGAAAATAATCAGGGGCTTCAAGCCAATGGCATTAGATAAGATATGCCCCTCAGGTTCCTCAGAACCCTGAGAAGCAAATAGAGTCATCCTTACAGTGGAAGTGAAGACATTGGTATTGGCTACATTTGCTTTTCCTATTAAATTTTGCATGGTGATGAAGTCAGTAAGCTGAAGAGATACTCTGGAATCATTGAGAGAAATTATTTGTATATAAGCATAGTTTGTATATAAATTTAGAAATTACTATTTTAGCATTTGCTTTCAAATTTTATATTTCCTTGATTACATATAAACAAAAATTTAAAAAGCCATTCAAAAATTATTTCATATTCTCTCCTCTTCCTTCCTTCTTTCCTTCTTGAGAAGGTAAGCAATTTGATATAGATTATACATATGGAGTCCTGCAAACCATTTTTACATTAGTCATGTTGCAAAAGAAAACACAAATAAAAAAACCCACCAAGAATAATAAAGCATGTTTTTAAAAAATATGCTTCAATCTGCATTCAGACTCCATCAGTTCTTTCTCTGAGGTTGATAGCATTTTTCATCGTTCTTTAGAACAGTCTTGAATCATTGTATTACTGAGAATGGCTAGCTCATTCCCAGTTTCTCATTGTACAATATTGCTGTTACTGTCTACAAAATTTCCAGGTTCTGCTTATTTCACTTTGCATAAGTTCATGCAAGTCTTATCAGGTTTTTCTGAAAGCATCCTGCTCATCTGAAATCAGTGATGACATTTAAAGAACAGATATAAATGAGAAAGAACCTCTCAATTGTTATTACTCAGTTCTTTTTCAGTCATGTCTGAATCTTTGTGACCCCATTTGTTTTTTTTTTTTAGCATAGATATTAGAAAGGTTTGCCATTTCCTTCTCCAGCTCATTTTACAGATTAGGAAACTGAGGCAAAGTTAAATGACTTATCCAGGGTTACATAGCTAGTAAATGTCTGAGGCCTGATTTAGGCTCAGGAAGATGAGTCTTCCTGACTCTAGGCTCAGTACTCCATTCACTGTGTCACCTAGTTGCCCCAATCCTTTCAAAAAACAACTTAATTTTGGATAGTGTTATAGGAAGGTGAGATCACATTGCTAGTAAGTATCTGGGGCTGGATTTGAACTTGGTCTTCCTGACTCCAGGCCTGACACTCTATTGTGCTATGCCACCTACCTGCCCAACCTAGCTGATAGTGAAACCCTTTGTTTGTGTTTTGCATGTGTTGGTGGTGAGAGAGTGCTTACCTTGTGAAAATTGTTTTATTTTCTCCTCTTTTAGTTATTTTTTATTTTAGTGAATTTGATGGTGTTATTACTATTTTGATGTGTTGTTGGAGAGAGCTAGGTTTAATTGGACACTTCAATTTCATCATCTTTTAAATGTCCTACATCATAAAAAGAATAATTTAAAAAACATATGATATACCTCCCTCTCATAGAATAAAACTTTAACTGTCAAATTGGAATGGGCTTTTGTTACAAAAGCAATACAGTTATTAAATGAAGCTTACACAGCAAAAGTTCCTTTTTTCTTCCTACAGTTAGTACTTTTTGCTTATTTGAACTGGAACTAATGTCTTAGACAAGGTGTCACATAAAGGTGGGAGTGCAGAAATATAATTTATTTCAAACGGGGATATCCATTGCATCTGTTACCAATCAGTCTCACAGTCTAGCAAAAGGTTTCTGAAAGTTCCAGCTCCATAATTATCTATTGACCACACGGATAATGGCCATTAGATATGAGGGAAGGAATGAAAAAATACTTTATATTCAATACAATTCTGTTCAGTAACAAAAAAGTCAAAATTAGCCTACTCTAAGATAATCAATTAGTATCATTTTGACCCTGAGCTTAAAAATGTTCCATGATTAGATTTGTTATAACATTAGATGAGTTATGGTGAACTCTCATAAGATGTGTACTCATTTTATTTTCCTCTCCTTTAATTACAAGGGAAGCCCAAGATTTTGTTTAGTTAACTAAGAAATCACCACATTCAATGTGCAATTGTAATGCTAATTTCTTTATATAAAAAGTGCCTGTTTGTGGCGTGGTATGATTGATATTTTGGCAGAACTATGAAGAACTCCAGGAAGAGTGTTTATTATTTAACTGCTGCATCAGCAGAGAAGGTACAAAGGAAGAAAATGTGACTTGCGAGGACTGTTGAAATGGTGATGGCTCTTGAAATCTGTAAGGTTTTCATTCCCAAATTGGAAGAAGTATATCTTCATATTCCAGCTTAGTATATTTATAAATATAAGTAAGTGTGAAAGCATTATATGTGTAGATATAAAACATGTGCATATGGGGAGAAGAAGAAGAAAGGGGAGGAGGAGGAGGAGGAGAGAGAGAAGTGTGAGCAGTGCACCACAGTAGATAGAAAGCAGTCTTAGAGCCTAGTGTATATGCACATGTATATGTGTATGCACACACAGAGACATATTTCAAAAGGCTTGTATGGATGTATGTGTCCTTGTACATATAAACTAATCACTGCACTAGAGAGTAATTCTAAGGTACTCCATAGGTCAATGTAAACAAAGTGTTCCAGACTGACTCTAAGTGTTGATGATGACCTCAAGGAATGTTGTTGATGTACTTTGTACTTGAAGAGAACCAAAATGACATCAAAATGTCAGGCTCAATGTACAGTGTGCTTGACTATGGCTGATCAGACCAATAAGAGCTGTGAAGGCTCTACCACAGGTCGGGCACAAATAGTTCACATGAACATTTGGGAAGGAGATATGTTGTATCACATTTCTTTTGAGCTATTGCAATTTTTCTTTGCTCATAGACCATAGCACCTTCTTTGAGGCAGGCACAACATGCTTGTTGGTCCTTTGCCAGTGTCTCCCATGTCACACAATCAATTCCAATGTTCTTCAGAGAGATCTTGAGAGTATCCCTGTATTGCTTCTTCTGCCCTCTAGGTTAGTCCTTGCCTTCTGTGAGTTCTCTGCAAAGTGGTATTTTAGGCAAACATACATTTGGCATTTGAACAACATAGCCAGCCCATCAGAGCTGTGCTCTCTATAATAGAGTTTGAATGTCTGGCAGTTCAACTTGAGAATGAACTTCTGGGTCTGATACCTTATCTTTCCAGATGATCTTCAGAATCTGCCTAAGACAATTCAATTGGAAGCAATTCAGTTTCCTGGCATAGTACTGGTATACTCTCCAGGTTTCATAGGAATAAAACAAGGACGTCACCATAATGGCTTCGTAGACCCTCAGTTTGATAAGGAAGCCTAATATCTTTTCTCTCCCACAAATTCTTTTGGAGCCTCCCAAATGCTGAGCTAGCTCTGATAATGCATGTAGAAACTTCATCATCTATTCATTCATCCCGGGAAAGTATACTGCCAAGGCAAGTGAACTTTTATCCATAGCATTCAACATTTCTTTATGTGCTGTAGCTGATTATTCCACATATGGATGGTGAAGTGCTGGTTGGTGGAGAACCTCTCTTTTTTTGGTGTTGATAGTCAGGCCAAAATTAGCACAAGCAGCAGTATCTATCCATACTCCATTGCATCTCAACAACAAAGGTGTCTGACTCATAAATAAATTTCAAGGCATGGTGAAAATGCTTTGGAATGTTACCATCAGCCTAAAACAGAATCTCATCCAACTTCTTACTGAGCTCCAAATCCTGCATCTCTCTAGGCTTTGCTTGCACTTTACTTTTGATGGGAACATACTATTTATAGGGATCATTGCAGAGTGAAGTTATTGAGAGAAGACAAGGGGAGGAAACTAGATTGGAAATGGACCTTGAAAGCAAAATAAAATTTGGATCAAAGGAAAGGTAAATTATATTATATAGGCATGGAGGCAGAAATGAGCTAAGGATTTGTGAGAAAGAACAAGGAAACCAGCTTAAGGAGAGTATATAGTTTGTAACACAATAGGGAAATATGGCTTAACAGTTACTATGGTGGGATCTTGAATACTAGACTGAAGAGTTTGATATGAAAGACGGAAAGCCAATATTGATTCTCAAATAGTACAATGATATAATAAAAAGCTAATTTCGGAAGCAAGGTGGTTCAGAAAATAATATTTGGGGCAGGGGAAGAGAATAGGGGGAGGGAAACCCTGCAATGTAGTAATTTTAGGCATAAAGTATTGAGGGCCTGACATAGGGTAATGGTTCTAGAAATAGGAAAAAAGGCCAAATTTGAGAGTTCTTGAAGCAGGATTGTCAGTTTTTGCTGAATAACTGGATATTGAAGCTGGACGATCAATTAACAAATATTATTTACTATCAAATAAGCACTGTATTAAATTCTGAGGGTGCGGGCAGCTAGATGGTGCAGTGGATAGAGCACCGGCCCTGGAGTCAGTACCTGAGTTCAAATCCAGCCTCAGTTACTTAACACTTACTAGCTGTGTGACCCTGGGCAAGTCACTTAACCCCAATTGCCTCACTAAAAAAAAATTCTGAGGGTACAAAGAAAGACAAAACTATGGAAATGGCACATTTAGAATAGACAACTTATCTGTGGAGGGGAATTATGGTGGAATGGCCCCTTGCGCTCAAGTAGCATACACTCTAATGAAGGAGACATTGTAAAGAACTAAGCATATGCAAGAAATATAAAGAATAAAGGGAATATAACCTGAAAGAGGAATGCATTAGCAGCTGAGGAAGAAGATTTAGATAAATTCATGAATGACAAATCCATAGTGCATTTTTCAGAATAAATTAGAATGTTAAGGAGAGTGTATTCCTAAATTTAAATGTTAATATCACAGAAGACAACTTTGTGCTTTCACAAAATATACCTAGGTATGTTCATCAAAAAGTGAATTTTTAAGCCCACTGGATGACAAGCCTTTGACAGTCTAGTATTTTTCATATTTGATATTCTTATGGCTTTGTAACTGTAGACAATTTGATTCACTTGTCAATGACCCAGGAAATTCTCTTAGACTATAAGTTGCATCTCATGGGCCAGCATATAATGATAGAAAAGACTTCCTTGTCTGTATTCTTATCCCAATGGAATCAAAGATGTAGTTAAAAAAATAAAATGCTCAAACTAGTAAAAATAACAGGAAAAATTTACTATTTATAGAAATGTAGAAATGTCTCATTTAGAATAGAAAAGTTATTTGTGGAGGGGAATCATGGTGTCATGGATAGAACACTGTTGCTAGTATCAAAAGATGTGTTCAGATTCCATTGTGGCAGCAAGGAAAGGGGAAATGACCATCAGGTTTAAAGAACAGTGGCTCAGATTGTTTTCATCATATTAAACACTGGTTTTCCTGGGAAATGATTGGTAAGATTCAGTAGAAAGAATGTAGGATTTGAAGTCAGAGGATGTGGGCTCAAATTCTGGCTCTGTTACTACCTGTATGACTCTGGGCAAGTCACATCAAGACTCTGAACCTCAGTTTCCTCAGTTATAAAAAAATGAGTGGACTCTATATCCTCAGTGGTTCCTTCCCTCTCTAAAGCTATGATCCCATGCCAATATGATTTATATGAAGCTTAACTTCTCTTTGATTTTCAGTACCCTTATCTATAAAATATGGATAAGAATACTATCTACCTTCTTAGATTACTGTGAGGACTAAATGAAAATATATATGTAGAAAACTTTGTAAAGCTTCAACTATAACATGTTCTATAAATCTAGTCCATTATTAATAATAGACATGATCTTTATAAATAACAATAAACTTAATAAAGTCTTATCTTTTTGTTATATAGAGGTTACCCTGAGCCTTTGAAGGATATACTAGTAGAGGAAAAACTCAGATTATACCAAACTTTATTGCAGGACTGGCTGTGGACTATGTATCTGCAGATTTCAATTGGTACATAATTTATTTGGTCAGCCCCAGAGTCACTGTTTCATTTTAAAAATACATTTTTTCAAGATTTCTAAGCATATACATAATTTCCACTCCTGCCTCCCTCCACTCATTGAAAAAGAAAGGAAAGAAGAAGAAAGGAAGAAAGAGAAGGGAAAAAAGCAAAAGGGAGGAAAGAAAGAAAGAAGAGAAAGGAAAAGAAAAAAGGAAAGAAGGCAAACAAAGGGGGTGGGAAAGAGGGAGAGGAATAGGAAGAAAGGAAGAAAAGAAGTGGGATAGAAATGGAGAGAGGGAGAGATGGCATGAAAGAATCCTTGTATCATGTAAGCACAAACAATTTCCCATGTTGTCCATGTTCAAAAATGCATTTCTCATTCTGCATATCAGTCCTTCATTTCTTTGTTGTGAGTTTAGCAGTCTTCTCCTTTTTACTTATATTTCTTTCTCCTGGGGCAGCTGGTTGGTGCAGCAGATAAAGGACCGCCCCTGGATTCAGGAGGATCTGAATTCAAATCCGGCTTCAGACACTTGACACTTACTAGCTGTGTGACCCTGGGCAAGTCATTTAGTCCTCATTGCCCTGCAAAAAAAAAAGAAAAAAAAGAAAAAAATTCTCCTAATGAGTATACAGCCTAACTGGATAGAGGGGTCATGACCCCAGAAATAGGGAAGACGTATGGAATCAAGAGCAAACAAGTCTGGTAAGGTTCAGCAGAACATTAGTGATTAAATAATTGAATTATTACCATTATCATTGTAATGGGGGCTTGATGAACAGGAGCCTAATTCTCAGAGTAGCCTTAAAGAACTTTGCCTACTTCCTGCCCATGTAGAAGAGGCTGAGGAGCTTGTTTCTGGAAGGGCATGATGGATAATGGAAGCACCTTCCTCCCTGATTCAGAGCACAGACAGGAAGTATTCCATTGTTTTTGATTCTCTTGCCACATACAGAATATGAACCTTGTGATTCGATGCTAGGCCAGACCTGAGCCTTTTGAATGTGTAAACTTGAATGATTACTTGTCTGGTATGTTATAGTGGGGATTCCTTTGTATATGGGTTATTTTAGATGGAAACTAAGACTGCTTCCAACTCTAAAATTCTATGATTCTGTATGAACTGATGGAGAGTTGAGTAAGCAGAGACATGAGAACAATATACATAATGACTGCAATAATGTAAACAGAAACAACATTAAAAGACAGCTGGAATTGTAATGACCCATCTTGGTCCAAGAGAAAGAATGTTAAAACACAACTCCCTGCTCTTCTTGGAAAGGTGAGGGGATTCTTGGTGCAGAAGGCTGCATATGGTATCAGATAAGTGGTCTATTGCAATTTACTTTTCTTAATGTTTTTTTTCTTTGTTAAAATGGAGGATTCATGAACAAAAGGTGGGGTGAGTATTTAGGGAAATAATGGCACTGTAAAACTGTAAAACTAAAAAGGCCTCATAAAATATTTAAATAATATAAGTAAATGGAACAGTTATAATAAATTAATGGAATCAGTATTGTTCTTAAAAATGAGAGAAAAGGACTGGAGAGTTTCTACAATCCCTTCTGGCTTTAAATCTAATGTTTATTTCTAAAGCTAAAGACAGAATAGTGATATCACCTCAATCACAGGTGTAATAGAAGATCTTACCACTTTAAATGTCATTCTAGAGCTAGATTGTAGGCTCCTTGAGAGTAGGGATTATTTAATTTTGGTTTCCTATCCCCAGTACCTAATGCAGTACTTGGAACATAGTGGATACTTAGTAAATGCTTATTGACTGTTTTTTGTTTCTTTGTTTGTTTTTAAGGAGCAGCATTGGCAATCTGAGTTTTCCTGTTCTCTGAAACCAATTAGTTTCTTTTTTCTTTACCTGAAGGAAGAAAGATTAACGGGCCATTCAATCTTTAAGAACTTCAAGGAAATGGATTCTTTACTTATTAATGCAATCATTTCCAACCTGAACAAATGTCTTTTAAAAAAAAGATAGAGCTTTTAGACCATTGCTAAAACATTAAGACAAATGGCCTGAGTTTTTCTTCTTTCCCTTCCTTCCCTCCATCTCTTCTTCCTTCCTTCCTTCCTTCCTTCCTTCCTTCCTTCCTTCCTTCCTTCCTTCCTTCCTTCCTTCCTTCCTTCCTTCCTTCCTTCCTTCCTTCCTTCCTTCCTTCCTTCCTTCCTTCCTTCCTTCCCTCCTTCCCTCCTTCCTTCTCTCTCTCTCTCTCTCTCTCTCTCTCTCTCTCTCTCTCTCTCTCTCTCTCTCTCTCTCTCTCTGTCTTGGCAGAGTGTACATAAACATACAGTGGCTTGCTTAAATATTCATAGTCTCCCAGCTCACAGTACAGTAACTTAATAATAAAATATTTTGAAGAGGGAATGAGGCTGTGGAGCTTGTGATACCACTAATGGATTTGAAGAGGATGCTAATGCATTGTAGGAGGAAGTGAATTGAGCTCTCGTGTGTAAAGGAGGATTATAAAATATAATTATGAAAAAGCAATAGTAGCAGGCTTGAGGAAGTTCTGTTGATGTGTGGGTACTACAAACGACATGTTTTGTTGATGAGAAGGAAGACTTAGATGGATATTTACTGTGCTCACAATCTTCTTCATCCAG
This sequence comes from Dromiciops gliroides, assembly GCF_019393635.1. Classification (NCBI taxonomy): domain Eukaryota; kingdom Metazoa; phylum Chordata; class Mammalia; order Microbiotheria; family Microbiotheriidae; genus Dromiciops; species Dromiciops gliroides. The sequence goes on along the minus strand of NC_057861.1, from coordinate 183,163,171 downwards.
AAACAGGGAATGAATTACAGAAATAGCCATTTTGTGAACTCGAAAGTGAAAATTAAATAGTGTAAGATGGATCCTGACAAAACCAGTGCAGCTTTTCATTTGGAATAACAGTTGTCTAGAAAGCTGAAGCTTTCATATCAAGAGCTCCATGAAGGCTCTGAGAGAAAAATACATGATATAACTGTCAAAGGAAAGGAAAACTTTTTCTGTTTTCCTTTCCTTTTCTTTTAGAAGCTCAGAGAAACTAGGGAAATTAAATAATTCATGGTCTCCAGCTGGGTGTGGGAGCAGCATAAGAGCCTTTCTGAATATCATTCCCCTGTTGCCAACACTGACAGGCTTGTTATAAATTGTGGGTATCTGTGGTGGGGAGCAGTGCCTGCCCACATGGATAACACTGCCAAATGCCAATATTCAGGTCTCCCCATTCCTGTCTCCTGGGTTTTTCAATACTAATCCCCTCCCTGTACAGGATAGGGCTATTATTTCTCTACCTAGGGCTCTGCCTTCACAGGCAAAATGAAGAAGGTCTATCATTTCTAACCTAATAATTTAGTCAAAACCAAACCACTCCAAACTCTAGTTGGTGTCAATAACACAAAACATACTTTTTAAGGGGGTAGGATTATTTTAGCTTCACAATTAAACATAAACAATCTTTCTCCTCCCTGTCCCACTCTGTCCACTTACCCTCTTCTTCATGATGGGAAATATGGGCTCTCCGAAGTACAATACTTTATTTCATCTTTCAAGGTATGAGATGTGTCTCTCAAGAAGAAAGACTGGTCTTTTAATAAACCTCCACTCAAATGAATGCCAGCCTTTAGAGTTCAACTAGCAATTTTTTTTCATATACTCTAAGTAGTGGCCGTGAGGATCCTGTGGTGTGAGGTCTCAGGAACACTCTGAGTTCACTGCTAGGAGGCAGTTCTGGGAAGCAAAGGCAAGGGGGCTTATTTAGAAAGGGGTCGCAGGGGCATGGAGAAGTACACCACAGGACACTGAGAAGCAAATACTGGGACATCAACATGGGGGAAGGAGGAGGGTAAAGAACTCACCTGGAGTTTGTTAGGTAGGGGAGCTTCCTAATTATCTCCTATAATTAGTTACATTCTTTTTGTCAATTGGGTGCTAAGCTCAGTTCTTCTTATGTAACTAAGGATTTCAAGTACTATCAAGACCCTCTAGTTTTGGTACCCTGGAAGAAATTTCCACTTGCCCCACACTAGTTATATCCTTGCTGGCCTTCAAGTCAGTCCCCTTGGAAAGAAAAAAAAGCTAAATTCAAAGATGCCACCATCACTTCAAACACACCTGGAGCTGCCTTTGGAGACAATGTATGAATCACACCAGAAAAATCAGTCTTATTGCTTTGTAGCCCTATTTTGAATTAGTCAAGCAAGAAACTTTATGAGACAAAGTGCTCAAAATTACTTTACTCTAAGCATGTAAGTAAGAAGCAAGGGCAAAATATGCCATTTTAAAAATAGTGACCAGAACCCCTGTTTTCCCATTGTGCAGGGATATGACAGGAATGCAATTGTTGTTTTTTCTTAAATCAATAGCTGAGCACTGTTTTATGTGTCTAGAAATGCTGCTGAGTTATGACAAATGGACTGAACCATTGGAAATCTAAACTATACTTTCAGCTGAATCAACTTGCTTAAAAAAAGAAGCAGCAGCCTGATAACCATTTGTAAGACAGAATCTGACACTTGGCTGACAGTGATTTTAATTGAACTTAATCTGGTCAACAGAGAAAATAGGTAAAACACCCAATCAACCCAAATCCATGAAATACTATCTGGAATGTTCTCTCTCCTCACCTCTACTTCATACAATTCCTTCCTTCTTTCAAGAGTCAGCTCAGGGGCTCCCTCTTACATGAAGTCTTCCCTGATTGCCCTGACTTCTAACAAACCTACTATCTAAACTGCCTTGTATTTATTTTGTATAAGTTCTGAATATACATACATATGATACACATTTAAATACACATTGTTTCTCTTGATAGAAGGTAAGCATTTTGAAAGCAGGGACTATACCATTTTTGTCTTTGATGCCTGGTACCTTGTAAATACTTAAGGAATGCTTGTTGATTGATAGTTGTACATATTCATTCAATCTAATTGAAATTAGCCCCCATATTAGCTTTGAATTTCAAAAGATAGGTCAGGGAAATAATCACCAAAATACTCATAATAAAATCTCATATTTTTATTTTCAAGTTAGTTCAATAAACATTTTTAAGCATCTATGATATGCCAGACACTTTGTTAAGCACTGAGTACTAAGAATACAAAAGAGGCACAGGACAGTCCTTGCCTTCAAGGAACTTACAATCCAAAGGTATAGTAGTTTAAAGTTTTATAAGTCCTTTCTATAACCCTGTAAGGCAGTTGGTTTAGGTCAGTTTCATTTTTTCAGATGAAGAAATTGAGACTCAAAGGGGTCAGAGATGAGATTTAAGCCCAAATCTTCTGACTCATAGTGCAGTTCTCTTTCTACTGTGCTATTTTGCTCACATATGCTAGGAAAATTTTTAATCTCTATTGGGAAAAGGCAGTGTGAGATCAAACCTGTTTTATTGGAAGCTTTCTTCAATTAATCAAAATGAGGAAAAGTAGAGAGGGAAGAAAACATCATGAAAGGCAGCATCTGGGGCTTTTGCTATTCTGACCATGAATAGAACCAAAATGCTGCTCAGGGAAACTAGGCTCTACATTTAATCAACCAACTTAATTGGCAGATATAGGGAATGCAAAAGGCAAGCTTTACATTGATAAGGCAGAACCTAGGTAAAAGAAACAATGGAGACTTTATGATGCAGAGAAAACTGGAAGAGTGGAGCTTTTGATGCCAAGGAAAGATTCAGAGGCTTTTTGCAACCCAAGATAAACTTAAACAGGGATTGAGTCTAATTTTAGGCTAAAGAGGTACCATGTTGTACTTAGGTGTTCTTTTTCTTTTAAATATTGGTAAAGATTATATTTGATATAAAGGGTATTTAATAAAATTTCATTTAAGTGTTTAATAAAATGGTCTATCTTCAATCTAGCATGACAGTGACTCTATTTTCTCATAGATGAGCAATGCCTCCACTTTAGTGGATTCTATCAATGTGGAGAGGCTTCAAGTAGAAGCCAAGCAGTGAGATTGTCTAATTATTGTCATAGGACCAACACAGTTAAGTTTGGAGAGGATCATCACCAGAGAACGAATGCCAGCTGATGATGTTTTTTTAACCTCAAAATTCATTAAAGTATTTACTGATAGAGTTGTAATTGAGATGAGTCAAGAGAGCTACCCACGCTGATGAAATCACTGATTCTTGAAATGTTGTTGAAATGTTCAGGTAAGTTTCATTTCATGGAGAAGTATAATTATATTGTACTAATCTTTTACCCATTAGAATGGAAGTTTCTTGAGGGAGGGGACTCTTTTGCTCCTTGTCTTTCTATCTCTAATGCCTAGCAGTGCCTTGAACGTAGTAGTTGGTGAATAAATGTTGTTTGTTATTGTTGTTTATGGTCGTTCCCTTTAATTACCTACATCTGAGGTCTATCTTATTCTAAATAAGTCCAACATTGCTATTAGGTTCCTGAATTGTAGATATAGTGCCAAACTATCCTGTTATAAAGGGCATGCCTGGCAAATTTAACCCTATTTCAATGATGGAAATGTCATGTAGTTTTATAACATTTTGATTCTACATTATTTTTGAAATGAAATAATCTTTATTCTGTTGGATTGCATGAGGCAAATAAACATGTAGGGACTGAGCCATTGGTTGCCTAATTTGAAGCAAATGAATGTGATTTTAATTCAAAACAAGTGTGTGTGTGTGTGTGTGTGTGTGTGTGTGTGTGTGTGTGTGTGTGTGTGTGTGTGTGTGTGTGTGTGTGTGTGTGTGTGTGTGTGTGTGTGTGTAGCTCAGCTAGGTGGCACAGTAGCTAGAATGCTGGGCCTGGAGTCAGGAAGACTCATCTTCCTGAGTTCAAATCTGGCATCAGATATTTACTAGCTGTGTGACCCTGGATATGTTTCTTAACTGTGCTTGCCTTAGTTTCCTCAGCTAAAAAAGGAAATGGCAAACTACTCTAGTATCTTGGCCAAAAAAGCCCCAAATGGGGTCTTGAAGAGTCAGCAATGACTGAAAAACAATTGAAGAGCAAGATAAAGCTCATTGAAAGCTTTGAATTGTTTTGTACATCAGTAATTCTTCTTATAATTAATATAGTTTGTCAATATGAAAAGAATTTTATCCCATAGCTGCAGAGCCCCACACAGATATCATTATACTACCTCTTTTTTGTTCTCAGTTATTATTGCTTTCATTAGGTGAGACTCTTTAAACAACTAGACCATGTTATCACACAATGTATGCCATTTGGAGCATATTTCCACTACTAACTGCAATGATGAAGGGCAGATGTTACATGCCCTTAAGTTCACCTTCTACAAAACTATTATAAGTACACACAGATCTCAGCATTTTATCTCAAGGTAATTATGGCCTCCTCAGAAATCCATGTACTGAAATTTCTGAGCCTTTAAAATAGAGACAAGCTGGCCTGAAAGCATTTGTGTTTCTTAAGGCAGATCTTCATAACTCCCAGTATCTCTTTTATGTGAATGAAGACAAGGAAAGGATGAAATTTCCAGAGATTTGTTGGTCCCTCTCCATTGTTTAAATTATAATGGTAGCTGCATTTTACAGTGTTTTAATGTTTACAAAGTTTTTTACATACTCTTATAACCAGGTGTTCAAAACCTATTTGCATAAGGCTCTCCTCATTGGTGAATATTGATTACTCAGTGTTCCATGTACAGGAGGAGCAGAGCTGGTGAGAGCTTCAGAGAAGAGAGATACTGGTCTTCTGACCTCCATGTTCAAGAGAGAAGATATTCATTCTCTGAAAGAAGTCAAAGACTGCATAGAAGGCATGTAAAAGAGCCAGCATCTGATCATGTCTCTATACCTATCTTATCACAGGAGAAACTGGGGAAATTTCCCCTTGCATGAGACTCTTGGTTGAGCTGAGACATCTCTATCCCAGTGTGAGAATTGTGTATCATTTCTCCAATTCCTGTTTGCTATCAGTTTAGATAGATGCTTTTGCTGGCTATTATTCCCTATGTGCAACCTTTGAAGAAGTGGCATTTGGTAGGAAAGGAGTCCAGCCTTGGGGCTATAGCTTGGGACATTTCTTCCCTATTAAGGGATAAAAATCAGAAGTACAACTTGAACCTAAAAAATATCCCCTACACTAATACTGGTTGTTTTTTGGAGGTGGATAGATACAATTCTAAATTAGTATCTCCTCACTGAGGAAAACAGAGTGGCCATGCTTATGGCTTCAATCTTCTAGTAGAAATCAGTCTCCATTGGAGAAGGTTAGGTAAAAGGAACACTACAGATCTATTCATGCTTGAGCCACATCCAGATAGACCCATATGGATATCAGTACCCTATATATACAACACACACACATACATGCCCATTCTGTTTTATATTGTCATACAGTGTCAAAGGAACATGGCTGCCTCATGGGTATTGGTGCTAAGAAGCAAAAGTAACTCTATTTGTGAGGCATGACTAGACCATTGTTCATCTGAAAAAGATCTGGGTGTTTCAGTGGACTTTAAGATCAGCATGAGTCAATAATGTGATACACAGACCTATGGAGGCTACATGTTTTTGTCACCATGGAAAACCCATTCCACCAATATATATCCCAACTTTTTTTATGACTTATTGGGTAAATCCTAGAAATTAGTCTGAGGTGCACACAGAGATTACATGACTTGCAAGGCTCAGATAACTGGTAATTGTCAGAGTTACAGTTTAAACTCAGGTCTTTCTGACTGCAAGTCCAGCACTCTTCTAAGCATAATATTCCCTCTTTAGTCAGTGTGATATGACAACCTAAAAAAGCTTCTGCAAACTTAGACTGTACTAAGAAAGGCACAGATTTAAGAAGCAGGGAGGTGATAGTCCTGTTAACTCTATAGGACCCTCACTGGGAGTATTGTGTTCAGCTGTAGATGCCACATTTTAGGAAGGAGAGTGACTAGCTGGGTAGCATCCAGAAGAGGACAACCTGAGAAATAAAGTTCATAAAAAGATGATTTGAAAAGTCTGGGAATATTTAGCCTAGAGAAGAAAAAATAGAAATGATTTGCTTGGGATGTAATAGCTTTCTCCAAGTGTTTGAAAACCTGTCATGTAGAAAAAAAGTTGAACTTGATCTACATCTTCCAGAGGGCTTAAGTGGGAACAATTGATGAAATATGGAAAGATGAATATCTAGGCCAGATCGCAGAGAAAATATCCTAATGGTTAAAGATATACAAAAGTAGAATGGACTTCCTGGGGAGGGATTGGCTTCCCCCACAGTAGAAAGTCTTCCTAACACGTTGGACAACCACTTGTTGGATATGTCTTATAGATGAATCTCTGGTTGGGTATGGATTGGATTTAGGAGTATGTGGGTAAATGTTGAGCAACTATCTTGTGTGTGTGTGTGTGTGTGGCAATGGGGGTTAAGTGACTTGCCCAGTGTCACCCAGCTAGTAAGTATCAAGTGTCTGAGGCTGGATTTGAACTCAGGTCCTCCTGAATCCAGGGCTTTATCCACTGCGCCACCTAGCTGCCCCGACAACTATCTTTTAAAAAAACAAAACAAAACAAAACAAAACATCAATGTATACATGAGACACTCTCAAGTTTATTCTGCATTATTAACACTTCACCAAATTCTTAAGTCTAGACAATCAAGTAAACAATAAATCAAACCATTATATATAGTGTTCCCTAATTTATGGGTTGTAAATGATGACATTGAAAATTTAAAATTGGCTTTTGTGAACCAGTTCAAGTTGGCTGTAGCACACCTCTGCAGAGGGGGCACTAGCAGCTGATAGAATTAGGAAATATTTTATGTAGATGGTGGTGCCAGCACCACCATGTCTGAACTCTACCTAGCTTCTTGAAGTTCTTTCCAGGTCCAAGATGTTGTGATTTTCTGCATTTATAGGCTTTGAAGAGACTCTGAAGTTTTACCATACTGTACATTTTACCAAAAAATATTAATATATGAGACTATAGTATGTGTTAAAGAAGTTAACATCTTTGCCAGAAAAGAGATTCATCTTTTGAATGAAGCTTATCAAACCTTTAGAGATACGCTATGAAGAAATATGCAATGGCTGGGAGGTAGAAAGTGGCTTAAACAATTTTCTTGGGGGGAATCATGTTTACCGAGCTATGGGGCCAACTAATTTGGATTGCTTAGAAAGTCTTTTTAGGCAGCAGTGGTACAATATAATATAAAGACCAAATGATAATTACATATTATCATGGAAGGTCCTTCTAGAAATATATTTAGTACACTAAACCCTGTATACAACACATACACACACACATATACACACTGTATTGACTTTTGGATCACACTGTATATGTATACATATATGTTTCTGTGTATTTGTGTGTATATATTCTATATATATATTCCATATGTCTATAGAGACACATATATATGTATACATATTCTGTATAAGTATATATGTTTATGTATACTCTATATATCTATTTTCTCTCTATGTGCATATATATACATTTAGTATATGTATATATACATATTCTGTATCTACATACCTATTTTGTGAATATTTATATATTTATATGTGAGAAAAATAATGGGGTTTGGGGAGACCCAGAGAAACCCCCCACCTACACACACACATTCAAGAGCTTAACTCAGGAGCCTGGCCTGATTTCTCAGAGCCAGCCCAGGGTCAGTATAGTTGGAGCTCAGACTCTGAATAGAGACAATAGAGATTAAAACCACACTTACCTGAAATATTTTTCCCCTCTGAGAGTCTGTCCTCTGGACTCTGACTTCAGCACACACTGGTCATTTTAATATGGGCCACCCGCAAGTCCAGTAAACCAATAGATTTGAATGATGCTAGCCAATTAGCTTGGAGCAGCATGGAAGGGCCACCTTTCCTCCGGACTGCAGGGAGCTTACTCTCTCTCTCCCTTGCTCTTTAACTCTCTCTCTTGGCCTGGGATGCTGAAGGGAGCAGCCATGCATCCCCCCTAGGGCTCCTCTCTATCCTAAGTAATGTAGGGCTTCTGAACTTTTGGAACCATGTGCTTCTCTTTTTACTAACATTTAATATGATTTAACAAATGCTTAATGCCAAAGACTGGTGCTATAGCTTCTAATTTATAAGTAGCAATATATTAGAAACCCCATCTAAGTTCCCCAGTATCTTAGGACAGGAATAGGCACCCCCAATTTATTTCAAACCACACATACACACACCTCTCTCTCTATATGTATATGTATATGTACATATATATATATATATATATATTCTGTGCAAGTATATACACAAGTATATGAATACAAACTAAGTGTTACAATAGTCTTACTGTAGTTTGAAGTTATTAAAGCTTAAAACTACACCAAGACTTTTGGGATACCCTGTATGAATTCTCCAGGAACCAAAGGCAGGAGCTCTTTTAGTCATCTTCTATAGGCACATGACTTTAATAGGGTTATCAGCTAAGTGAATTATTCTTAGAGATAGGCTTGCCCTAAGGGATTGAGGTATGGGACTAGAGAGAGTAGAGTTGGAAGGAAAAGGGAAGCTTGGCTGAATGGAAGCTAGTTTGGGGAGTGTTGCTAAATGGGCACGACAGTAGAAGAGAGCAGGTTTGGAAGGGCATCCCAATGGGTGATTAGTGCTTTCAAATGTGAGGGGAGAAAAAGAATATGAGAGTTCTGGATTTGAGCTCTACTCCCCTCCAAAACAACAAATCGGTTGTTCAGAATACGTTAAGGTTTGATGAGATGAGTCAACACATAGGTACAGACTCATTCATTTATTTTGGCTCCGAGAACTTTACTCTGTACATAAAAAGCTATATGTATCACTGGAGCCAAAATGCTGACCCCTGGTATAGTGGAAAGTCCCACCCTTTTTCCAGTCCTCATTCCAGGTGAAACAGAGAAAAGCACTGTAGTATGGTGGCAACAACATTGGATTGATAGTCAAGATCTCCATGTTCCACACTGACACTAATTAGCCATGTAATCTTGGGCAAGTGTTATGGCTATGTGCTCTGCAGCAGGAGGAGAGGAACTGAATGCCAGCAGCCAGGTCTGGGGCTTGCTGCTTGTTGCTTCAGGGCTGTGAGGCATAAGGAGGGAGAAGGATGAAGGGAAAGAACCAGAAATTCTAAATCCGAACTGAAATGCAAACACCCATCAGGTTTACACTGGAAAAACTGGAAAAATAAACAGTGAAAATTATACTCAATCATTCAGGAAAGAACAACGATAGAAAGGCAAAGGTTAGGAACTGGATGCTAGAAGTATGAAGGAGTTGATAGAATTGGTGAAAATAGAATGGCTCGTGATAATCACTCTCTGTAACCCTGTTTTCATGCAGAGCTAGGATGTACCAGCCACATAAATCTTTACAGATTGGAAAAGACGGTTCAGAATTCAGAGTTTCAGAGCTGGGAGACACCTCAGGGGCCATCTGGTCAAACTCCCTAATTTTACAGATGAGAAAACTGCATTCCCCTGGAACTGGAAACCAGACACCTAACCCCTCTGTTCTCAGTTTCTTCATCTGTAAAGTGAGGATTGAGATGAAATAATCTGTAGGATAGCATCTAGTTTTAAAACTGTGATTCTAAAAATTTGAGATTGAAAACAGCTCTTTGCAATAACATTATACAGAAAAACAACTTCAAAGGCCTAGAACTCTGATAAATGCAATGTGCAACCATGATTGCAGAAGACTGAAGATGAATACATTACTTACTTCCTGAAACAGAGGGAATGGACTTAAGATGCAGAATGAGGCATACATTTTTGGATATGGATAATGTAGGAAACTTTCACTGGACTATACATATTTTGATGATTTTCTCTTTTTTTCAATTGTTCAATTAGGAGCATGGGAAGAATGGATAGGAGAAAGACTAAATGCTTATAAAAATAAATGAATTTTAAAATGTAAAAGAAAGCATGAAAACGGCTTCTTGGTATGCACTGGCAGAGAAAAATATTTTTTTGCCAAAATGCCCCAGGTAGCAGAGAAGTGGGCAAAACAGAGAAATGGGGGGCCAGAGGAATGACTGGGCTGGAGCAAATATGCTTATAACCCTTCTTACTTTGTGTTCTGCTGAAATGCATTATATTGTTTCTTACAGGACAACAGTCAGGTAAGTTTAAATTTGGAACTGCTGAGTAAAAATTTCAGAAAGAAGAACCCTCCTCTTTTTATGCTTGCCCCTTATTCGTCAGGTGCTGGTTGATCAGCCTTTATATGAGATGTAACACAGGTGAAGAAAGCAAACTACCACAATACAGTGAAGCGATCATTGCCAGAGTCTAGTCGTGGCTAGCTACTAACTAGCTGTGAGTCTTTGGATGCTGGAGCATTACTTAGGATCCAGCAAATGGGATTTTGCCCCATCAAGATTTAGAGTGCTAACAGTAGTCATCTGGAGCATGTCAGAATTTAGCTTTCCATCCTCAACCTCTTTAGACATGCAAACTTTCAGTTTATATAGGAGTTTTGGTCTGAGAAATATGAATGGTAGGGAGAGGAGAGATGATAATAGAGGAGGGGGGGAGGAGATTAGGGGAAAGAAGTGGAGGTAAAAGGAGCAGAAGGAAAGAGAAGGGAGAGGAGAAGAGAAGGGAAGGGAAGGAGGGGAGAGGAAAAAAAGGAGAGTAGAATGGCAAATAAGAGGGAAATGGATTTTCACTAAATGGACATTTTACCTTGTCTTTTTTCTAATGACTCATATTTTAAGTCATGATTCTTCTCCCTGAGTTATGTACTCTCTGTCTGCACCCAAGTGCACTGACGCATTCTCTTGCTGTACACGGGTTTGCCCATTTAATCAACCGTGGCTGTTCACTTCACATAGAGCATGTCACATTTGACAGGTTTATCACAAGACTGTGGGGTCTATTTTCCACTGCACCAAGGAAACCTTTCCCATTAGCGATAGCAGGAGTTATGTTTATGCATGAAGAGAGAATGTTCGATTGGGCAATTCCATTCCTCCATTGCAGGCACGAGCCCAGCTCCCACTTATCAAGTGGGCCTATTAGTGGATATTCAACTGCATTGGGGAATCAATCCTCTGTACGTGGACTTGTACTTCAGAAATAATTGTTGTTCACTGGTGGTAAAGATCTTAGCAACATCCAGGCTTTAATGGCAAAATGAATGGCCTTCCTTTCCCACACCACAGTATTTACTGGCAACCATAAATGGTCCTGGATCCAAGATCCTGATGAATCCCTTTCTAGTGAGGTTCTCTACTATGTCATTCTGTGCTCATCTTGGAGTTCAACGTTTCCTACACACTTATAGAAAGGGTTTCCCCCTATATGTTGAAGCTAAAATAAATGATGGATATATGGCTTGGATTCCAGGTCTGACTCTGCAGCTAACTAACCATGGGACCTGGGACATATCATATATCATCTTACTGCTTAGGACCTTGATTTTCTCATCTGCAAAATGAAGGGCGTTGGCTAAGATTTGGGGGCTAGTGGGAATCACTGAACTACAAATAAGGAGACCTTTGTTTTCAACTGATTTCTGTCACTAACCAGATATGCAACTCTGACAGGTAGGTTTATGAATCAGAGGAAGAGAGGACAGGATTTGGCTTCAGGAGAAGCTCAAATACCACTTTGATCAGTAGCTTCTGTCTGTGTGATATTGAATCAATTCTTTAATCTCATTGAACCTTATAAAGACATTAGTACTAGCTGCATTACTTACCTCATTCTTCAAATGAGGTAAAGTATGTGAAGTGTTTTGCAAACTTTAAAAAGAACTACATAAATACCAGCAGTTTTTATTTCCCTAACCTCTCTGGGCCTCAGGAAAATGAAAGGGCTAATGGAGATTTGTCATATAGTAAAAACACTGGACTAGGAATAAGGACCTCTGGGTTCAAGATTCATCTCTGTTGTCAACAGAGTATGTGAACTTGGCCAGGCTTCTGGGTGTGGGGATGGGAGGGGTCACAGGACACTCTTATGTCCTATGAGGGGATTAAGCTAGATCTATACTTCTCAAACTTTTAACTCTTAGAAATTATTGAGAACCCCCTCAAAGCACTTTTGTTTATATAGGTCATATTTGATGATTACTGTATTAGAAATTAGAACTGATAAATTTAATAATTATTTATTTATCTTTTTACGAATGAACAGAAACAATTATATGTTAACCTCAGCTATATATATTAAAACATAGTTTAATATACATAATTATATTTTCCAATACAAAAAATTATGAGAAGGGTGGCATTGTTTTAAATATTTTTCCAAATCTCTTTAATATCTGGTCTAATAGAAGATAGCTGGATTCTCATATCTTCTGCATTCACTTTGTTGCAATATTGTTGAAGTTTATGAAGAAAATCCACACTCAAACATCTAAGTAATTAGAAAGAGGAGTACTTTAATAGTCAAATTATTTCTTAGTATTCTTATGAAAATTGTTTTGACCTTGTATACCCCTGAAAGGGTTTTGGGGACTCAAAGGTCCAAGGACCACATTTTGAGAACTTCTGGGTTAGAAAATCTCTAAGGTCTTTGTAGCTCTAATATTTTAAGATTCTATGAGCAGAAATTCCTTCTTTTAGATAGATGGACATTCTATTCCTTGAAGTAATGATTTTATAGCCTGTTCACATGTACAGCCTGCTTCTCTATGTTTTGTCAAAAACATTTTCCTTTTGATATTAACAGACCCTTTTTGATAGGATTGAAGCTCATGGGAAGGGGGCATTTCTTGACATTGGTGCTTCATCAATTTATTTTGTGATATAATAATGTATTCCTTCAATCTAGTCCGTGAGGTGATACACTGTATTGAGAGAGTACTGGGCCTGGAGTCAGGAAAACATGAGTTCAAATCCATCCTTAGATACTATTTACACAACTGCACTCTGGACAAGTCACTTAGCTTCTGTGTGCTTCAGTTTTCTTAACGTTAAAATGGGGATCATAAGAGCTTCCACCTCCCAGGGTTGTTGTGAAGATCAAGTGACATAGTATTTGTAAGACACTTAGCATAGTTCCAGGTGCACAGTATGTACTTAATAAATGTTTGTTTCATTCCTTCAATTGGTTGAACTACTCCCTGCTTATCAGTGTACTAGCTCTTGTGAGAATCAAGTTTAAAACATGGCTCCTGATATCAAGAAATTTATAGTCTAGCTGTTGTTGTTGGTCCTTCATTATCAAAGAGCACCATGACAGATGCCATGACTTGCAATGAATTGGATTTAAGTGAGGAAGGATTGTGCAAGATCAACCAACCTCACTCCTCCAGAGTCATCTGGGTCCAGTGGCAAGATAGACATCAGGATGACTGGAGATGGCCTCTGATGTTTGAGATAATTGGGGTTAAGTGATTTGACCAGGGTCACACAGATAGGAAGTGTTTGAAGTGAGATTTGAACTCATCATCCTAACTTCAGAGCCAAATCTCTAGCCATAGTGCTACCTAGCTGCCCTAGTCTAGGTAACGATACTATAAAAATTAACATGCTTGAAATGAGAATAAACAGTCCAAGGCAATGTAATATAGTGCTAAATTGTATACTAGAGACTATAAAGGGAGATACATGAAGATAGGGATAGTAGTTTAGGAAAGATTGGTGGAATACTGTTAAAGGATATGTCAGGTGATTGAAAGGACATTGGATTTTGGAGTCAGAAGATTTCTTGATTTAAGTGTCACTTCTGTTATTTACTAGCCATGTGACCTTTAGCAAATCACTGCACAATCACTGTGCATCCAACTATAAATTGAAGTGAAAGTGCCAACTTGCTTTAGTAGGTAAGTTCCTCATTGAAAGCCTTTATCTCCAACAATGAACTAACAAATCTTTCCAGACCTGGTTTGCATGTCTAATTTTATAAACTTCTCTATCTCTGGCATTTTCTCTGTCTCTGTCTGTCTGTCTCCCTTTCTTTCTCCTTCCCTTCCTCTCTCCAGTTTGTTTTTCTTTTCTTTTTTTGTCCTGTCTCAGTCATTGATAGGAATGTAGGAATGAGAAGCAGACAAGATACATTGGAGCCTCACCACTAGGTTGCCCTTGATGTCCATGCAGTAAAACTGACTTTGTGATAAGGTCCTTGTGCTAAAATACATCCAATAGTAATCCAACTTAGATGAATCCGTGTCATAATTAGTGTTATCTTGAGGATTCACTGTTACTCTACAAGACAGTTCAGAAATTGACAAAGATGTCTATTTGGAGAGAGTTCTGATTACAGACCTGAGCCCTGGGATTTCTTGTTTTGGATTCCAAAAGTCCATCCCCAATAAATGTAAGTTTTATCAGTTTTGTAATTGGTGAGGTATTATGGTACATGGTATATCATATTACACACATTTGTTATCTATGTGTTTCTCTGTATACACATTTTATATATTAACTAATGTCTATGGGAAGGATTCATTACAATATTTGTAGTGCAGTTTTAAGCTTTAGTAGGCATGAACTATTATTTTTATACAGTTAGTTTTATATAGCTGGTCATAAGTGAGTTCTTTGGTATAAAAGGTGAGACTTGCTGGTGAGGGCAGGATAGTAACATGCCACAGGCAAGGCTTGAACAAATGTTTTTCTGATTCTAAGGGCAGTTCTTTATCCACTATGCTGGCTGCCTGCATTTATGATTTCATTGGCATAGGAATCTACTTCCCTATGAAAATACTCCGTTGATTAATTCAGATCAACAATTGTTCTCAGTTACAGTTTTACAAAGTTATTTGGGGGTACTGAAAGGTTAAATTACTTGCCCAAAGACATAGCTCCTACAAATGTCAGAGGATATACTTAAACCCAGGACATCCCAATTTAGTGGGCAGTATTTTCTGTCCATATCATACAGCATACATCATATATCATACCATGGTATACCATACCATATCATATCTTGAGAAACATATAAACTATGTGATCATGGGGAAATCACTCATGGATTCCATGTCCCAGGAAAATCTCTAAGACTGTTAATCTCAGAGATGTTGATATGCATCAGCAGAGGGAATTTCCTCTCCTTGGAGGTCCCTCCCTATATCAGAGGTGTAAAACAGACAGCTGGGGTGGTTGCATATTACATACTAACAATGTGGCCACAACTAGATTAAAATGTAATTGAGAAATATTTAACAAAATAAATAAAAATTCAATAAGACATAGATAGCATTACATTTTAAAACTAAGTTAGTATGCTTCCATCAAGCATCCTTTTGTAGGGATTAATGACCCCAGTTTCTTTTTTTATTATTACATTTTTTACATTAATATCTATTTATGGAATAAAAAAATTTCCATAACATCATATAATAACAAAAGATGATTGTACATAAAAATTCAAATCTGAGCATAACTTGCTATTCCTTTTAGATATGCAACAAAATTATCATGTAAATTTCTTTTTTTCTTCTTTTTTTTTCCTACCCTTCCCTTCCACCCTAGAGATGTCTACCATTAGACAAAAATAGGTATGTGTATGTGAGTGTGTGTGCACATGTGCATGCATGTGTGTGTATGCATGTTTGTGTGTGTAAAATTATCCTACACATACTTCTATTTAATGTGGGTATTTATAATACTCACTCAAAATTGTTCTTAAAACAAAATTGCTGATACTGTATACAATGTTCTCTTGGTTCTGCTAATTTCCCTCCTCTGTATTTCATTCAAGTCTTTCCATGTTTTTCTAAAATCATTGAGCTCATCATTTCTTATAGCAGTCATATTCTATCATCATGATATATCACATCTTGTCGTCCCACTTTCTATTTGAGTTTGATACCACTTCTCTACACTATAGAGAACAAAGGTCGGGAATCATTTCTTCATATGTGTGTTTGTATGTATATGTATACACACATACAGACATATACATACAAACATATATATGTCTATATATCACACATTATATTAAGATACAAGATTTTATACTGAAAGAGTTAATTCTGATTATCTAGAAATTTAGAGAAATTAAGAGATTGGAACCTCTGATATCTTTTCTCATTGCCCTAGAAGTCCTTCAAATATAATAAATACTAAATTATCTAGAGAATAACCATAGAAGAATGGTTATATTGTGAGACCCTGGATATCTCAAAGGCAATGTGTCAGGTAATTTTTAAGTCACTGATTAATCCCTGTGGGAGGAACTCATTCCAATAAGGGGTCAGTGTAGAAAGTTACTTCATCATTCTCTTGGAAGGGAAAAGTTCTCTTCCACTTGTGGCCCAGAACTTATTAATAATTTAGCTAGGTATGACTGTAAGATTTGCAACTCTTGAAAAACATCTAAGGAAAATACAAATCTAATTATCTGAATCAAAAGAGATAGTTTTTTTTTACTATGTTTTCTGTCTTCTTGTAATTGAAAAATCATTAAAAATTGGAATGCAGTTTTAGTTAAATTAAGAGACAAAAAAAGAGAGAGAGAGAGTAAGACTGATAATATCCAAAACATTTCCTCACTTTGGCTGCAATCCTGTCAGACAAAATAATTGAAGTTGAATCTTTCTAGTGTAATAGGAGAGTATTAAGGAAAACAATAAATACCAATAAAGGGTTAATGAATGAATATTGCTATTACATTGGTAATAACTGCACCAATTCTACAGGGAAATATTGATGGAAAGGGATATATGGTAGGAGGAAGGTAAAAAAGTAAGATACAGGAAAACAAAAGATAGAAAAGAATATCTTTGCAGAAAGACCCCCAGTAGCTAGTTCCTCTGTTTTGATTCCCTCATTCTCCCTTATGTGTATATAAATTAATCTTGAGATCTTAGGAATGAAAGATCAATGTGTAGTTTAGAGATGAATAAATTAAGGAGTCTTTAAGAGAAATTTGTTTTGTTTGGGTGGGCAGGGAACTGGTTTTTTTCCAGTTAATTTCATTATTTTAATTTATATTTTGCTATGTGTTTATTACAACCTTGTCTATTTTGGACCCCCCCCCCTTGTTTTTGACCCTTACTTGGCCCTCTGGCTTCTCCCACCAAGATAGAGCTGAGAGGCAGCTCTTAGCCTATATGTTTCTCGAGAGATACATTCTCTTTCCTTCCTTCAAATGACTGGCAGAGAAGATAGCCCTTTTCTGTTCCAGCCCTGTAGCATAAGATAATTTATGTCCCAGGTTGAGTCTGTCATTAACCCTTTGTTTGTATTGGCATATCCAGAGGGTGTCATTCCCACTTTGTGGCTTAACCATAAATTAAGAACCTTTCAGAACCAGATTACTGATTTACTAACTTATGTTCACTTCTATGTATGTGTGTGTTATTGTTTGTCCTTCATTCTCGAAGAGGACCATGACATCTGGAAGTGTTGTAATGACTTGTGAAGAAGCCCTGGGCAGAGTCCCCTTACCCCTAGTTGACTCAGCAAACTCTCTAGGATAGGACACAAAAAAGGTTAAAAACCCTCAGTCTGAGACAAGTTACTTAGAGAAAAGGTTCTAATCTAAATTGATAAATATTTTTGGAATTATGCTATATTCCAAAGCTTCTGTGCAAATAAACAGATAGATGGATTTGCTGTTAAGTTGTTTTTCACTTGTGTCTATCTATCTGTGACCCTTCGTGGGGTTGTCTTGGCAGAGGTACTGGAGTAGTTTGCCTTTTCCTTCCTCATTTTACAGATGAGAAACTGAGGCAAATAGGGTTGTGACTTGTCCAGGGTCACAAAACTAGTATGTTTCTGAGGCCAGGTTTGAACTCAGGAATATGAATCTTCCTGACTTCAGGCCTGTCACTCACTTCTCAGATAGATGATAGATGTACAAATGAATGAATCAATTAATCAATGGGTATACTGTGGGGAGAAGTTGTAGAAGATAGCTTGGGTAGGTACAGTTATTCTGTGTGTCCTAGTAAATATTACCTCCTATTCTTCCTTTAACACACATGTATTAGGTAGCCAGTGTCCCCAAAGCAAATCACATTTAGCCTTGTAGTATAGATTGCTAGCTTTCCAAGCCTGGCTCAGGAAACCTCTTTAGTAATTTGGATTCCTTGAGCCTACATCAGTGGCCTGGGCAGTGAGGCCACAGGTGGGAACAATGAACACTTGGGGGTTTGCACCTGTCCACTCTTTGTAGAGTGGTGCTTTTCAAAATGGATCTTGACACAAAAGCTGCCCTCTGCTCAATCAAATGCCTTTCTTCTTAACAGCAGATTATCCTTATTTTAAAAAATCTGACTGTGAAAACTTCTTCCCTGTGAGGAAGCATTTTCCTCAATTGCTGCTCCATTCTTTGCAAACCTGTTAAGAAGAAAGACCTTTGATTGAGGGGAGGGCAGGTGAACTTCACCTGGTGTCAGGTTCTGCAAAAGCCTTATTTCAATGCTTTCAAATCTTGCCATTTCTTTAGCGCTGTTTGCCCAGACCCTGTGGGAGAAAATATCCCTAAGATGGCCAGGACCATTGGGGCTGAACCTGAATGACCAGAGGAATTTTTCCTTCTCTTCACTCTGTTGGGGACAGGAAAACCATTTTCTTACTCTCCATCCTTGTTGAGTCAAGGGATTTTGTAAATCTACAACGGAGTTCATCTAGAGACAGTGTTTATAGTAAAAAGAATAGGGGCAGCTAGGTGGTGCAGTGGATAAAGTACCGGCCCTGGATTCAGGAGGACCTGAGTTCAAATCCGGCCTCAGACCCTTGACACTTACTAGCTGTGTGACCCTAGGCAAGTCACTTAACACCTCATTGCCCCACAAAAAGAAAAAAAAGAAAACAGAAAAAGAAAGAATACCAGATTAGGAGATCTAGGTCAGATCCTGGTCCTTCCAGGGGTATGACCTTGGACAGTTTACTTAATCTCCCTGGGTATCCTTTTCCTCTGTAGCAGATATAGCAAACTGTCTTAAATGGTGAGTGAGTGGATACATTCAAATAACCATATCGAGGCCACCCCAACCTCTCCATGTTTCACATACAATCCAGCTTTGTAACCAGGCCATCTTCTTGCCATCCTTGCCCCTTCTCCTTATGTATCTAAGAGGGGCAGCTAGGTGGTACAGTGGATAGAGCACTGGCCCCGAAGTTGGGAGGACCTGAATTCAAATCCCACTTCAGCCACTTACTAGCTATGTGACCCCAAGACAAGTTACTTAACCCCAACTTCCTCAAACATCTGAGGCCATCTTCAGTCATCCTGATGTACATCTTGCCGCTGGACCCAGATGGATCTGGAGGAGTAAGTGGGGTTGGTGACCTTGAATAACCCTACCTCACTTAAATCCAATTCCCTATAAGTCATGACATCACCACCCTATGTCATGGTCCTTTTCTCCCAGAATGAAGAATAAACAACAACAACAGTCTAAGAATAGAAATCTAACCAGTACTACTATTCCCTCCATGAAAGGAGGGGTCAAATATTCTCCTGACTCTAATCATCATCCCACTGTGATTTTTCATTTAAAATTACCTCTCTCTGGACACCACTCCTCTATATATGATGTTTAATCCTAATAGAATATAAGCTCCATGAGGTAAGGTGCTACTTCACTTTTCTTTTTATATATTCTGCCCATCACCAGGGACTTAGCCTACTAAAAACTCAATAAGTGCTTTTCCTTCCTGCACTTGTTCATTTCTTTCTTTCTTTCTTTCTTTCTTTCTTTCTTTCTTTCTTTCTTTCTTTCTTTCTTTCTTTCTTTCTTTCTTTCTTTCTTTCTTTCTTTCTTTCTTTCTTTTTTTGCAGGGCAATGGGGGTTAAGTGACTTGCCCAGGGTCACACAGCTAGTAAGTGTCAAGTGTCTGAGGCCAGATTTGAATTCAGGTACTCCTGAATCCAGGGCCAGCTAGCTGCCCCCTTGTTCATTTCTTCCTTTTAATACTTATTTCCTGGGGTAGTTATGGGAAGAGTACTTTTTAATCTTTACTGTGCTATATTAATGCAAATTATTAATGCCTCAAATTTGCTTATCTAAGGAGAAGGTTGTAAGTGAAGTGGCCTGCCACACCTACTACTCACTTGGTACTAACCCAAATTCTTCTGCAAATCTGTCTTAAAAAGGAATAAAACAGAAGTGCTAGGTGGTGGAGGACAAATATCACCTGAGGCAGGCATCTGCTGAATTAATTTTGGCATGTGTATTAGGCCTGCAGGTGAGCTGGGTGCTTATATCTAACTCACTATGTATGTTTTGTATATTTGTATATTTGAAAAATTCAAAACAACAGCAACACAAACCACCACAAAAAATAGCTGACCTATAGTGAGTATTTTCTTCCTGGCAGTATTTAGTAAGACAGACATATTCAGACAGATAGGCAGAAGAAGAGGGAAAGAGAGAGTTTGTAAAGCTACCTGAAATAAGCATTTTTCAAAATTAATTTTAGATGATTTGTAAAAAGGTAATAGCGTCTTTGGCACATCAGGAGTGTAAATATGCAGTACTTTTGTCACATTAAAAGGAAAAAAAAAACTTTTGCGCTTCCTTGTCAGTTATAAGCTTCAGTAAGGCTTCACTAATTTTGAGAAATTTGGAATAGTGTTTTTGCCACTTTAGAGATAATCCCAGAAAGCTTCCTTCCTGCAGACGGCAATAAATCATTCTCTCTACTAAAAGCCTCGATGTCATTTGAAATTTATTGCATAGAGCGTGTAGTGGACTTAAAAGCCATTTCAGTTTCTTATTATTTCAATCATCTAATTTATGGGTTTCAGCTTCAATTGTAGTGGAAAGTATTTTCCTTCCCTTGATCAATATGACTCTTGGTTTTGCATTCATTCTCCTTGTTTCTTCACCCTCCACCCCTTCTGAATGCTATGGTTTCTACAGTCACTGCAATGGTGCTCAACATTCAAAAGGAGAACAGGTCTGAGATGGAAAGAAAGGTGCCAGCCTGGATGATGTAGATTGACTAAGAGTTACCAGCTCTTAGCTGCACTTGTCAAAAGATATCTTAGTTATTGTTAGTTGAGCAATCTTGCCCTGGGGAAGGAGAAACTAACTGTCAAGAGCTCCTGTGTTTAACATGAACATTTCTGGATTCATGGAGGGAGTATGAAGGAAACCGATTAAATACAGATGAGGTAAGCCTAAATAGCATAAGCTTAATACAAAGAATGATAAGAAATTCCTTATTGCTGCAATGCAGACATTTTTATTCCCTCTCTCTCCCTGTTAGTGAAAGCTATTCTAAATGCATTCCCCTAGATTCCAGCATCCTCTAATGCTAATCATTTTGATATTCATAATGAAAACTAACACTAATGGCATTTGTAAAGTAAATAGGAGAGGAAGGGAGGAGGAAGCAATATTCTTAAAGCAATCAAGTCAATGTGTGATAAACAAACTGTTGGGCCTAAGAACATAAGAACTGTTGTGGTTTAGCCATGACTTGATTATGGTCAAACTATAAAATCTGCATTTTTGTCCTATACATGTTATTATTATACATGTTAGCTTGAGTTATTGCTTGGATCCTGGGAACTTTATACCCATATCTGTGGAGCCCTAAACATAAGCTATATTCAGTGAGGGCAAAATGAGCCAAAGAGAGATTTTTGAGAAGCTTCACAGACTGAAACTGGTCCATTTAATCCCAGAACTTGGGGTTCTGAACCATGGGTGATACAGTCCCAAACACAAGGGCCTCCCAGGATAATAATCAAAATATTCTCCTTCCCTACAATGAGTACTACTGTCCATCTGAGGGCCCTATGTATAACTTAGAGTACTACATTTAGGGTTTAGATGTTCTCCAGATCAAAGACAAAGTTCAGGTTTGGCTCCTCCACCTCTTGGATAAGCTGCTTGTTAGCTCTGGAATCACATGGTTGATGCTTTGTTTAGGATGTCTTGACACCATTCCAGAAGTCTTGGGATTTTTGGAACTCTCCCAATTTCTCTGTGAGCTTTCTCCAGAGTCCTTCAGTCATTTGCTTCTCTACTTCTTAGGTCAAGAAGCTGAGACACCCACAGACTCTGAAGGGCTGATATCTTTAGGGCTTATGGGGATATACTTTAGGGCAATGTAGATGGGCAGCTTCTCCCTCCTCCTACTTCTACCAGGAGCCCAGATCCATTCTCAGGTTTCAGGCTTGTATCCACATTAATTTAGGGGTCCTTTGGCTCATTCCAGCAGATTTGTGTGCCCTTTTTGATATACTTGATATAAAATGTGCATCTGATACATGATAGCCAGAGCCAATCAGATAACCCCAATGGTGACACTCAGTCATTTCATGGAGGATTACCAATTATCAAGGGGGCATGATCAACCTCAATCACATCTACTCAAGAAACCCTTGAAAACAGGACTCTATCACTGCATAGGAAGTGTAATCTTCCACAGAGTTCCCCCTACATGGGGAGGTCCCAAAAGGGGGACAGGAGAAGAGCTTCCAGCAAAACAACCCATGTAATGGGACCATGTAATACCTGAGAATTTGGAGCAGTGATTTTAGTCTCAAGAATACTTTAGAGTCTCAAAAATTATTGAGGAGTCTCCCTAAAATGAGTGTCTATATTCATACATATATATATATATGTGCAATATGTATGTTATATATGTACATATATAATATGTATATATTTACAATATTAGAAATTAAAATGTCTTTGTATTATTATGAAAATAGTTCTGAATCATTAGACCATCTCTGAAAGATTCTTAGGGGCCCTCAGAAGAGCTTAGACAATATTTTGAGGACTGATGACCTAGAGAAAGGGAGCTGATAGACTGTAGAGGATTTATAAGGGGACAAGTCCCAGACTAGCACAGGATAAGAAGGCCCAGATAGATTGTGATTCTTTTTTATTTAAAATCTGAATAGAATTTTACTTTCCAAAATATATGTAAAAACAAAATTTTAACATCAACTTTTAAAAAACTTTGTGTTCCAACTTCTCTTCCCCCCTCCATTTCCATCCCTCACCCTAGATTGTGATTCTTACCAGGGAAGTGAGAATTTATATCAATAAGGTTCATTACCATATTGAAGAATCAAAATCTCCCGGGAAAATAACTTCCATAAGTTTCTGACTACCCAAGTACAGAAGTAAAATATTTTAAATGATAATAATGACTTTAATAAGTACTAAAAAGCCTATATGAAAGAGAAATTCCCTATAGACGGTGATGTCTACCAAATGTTCCTATTTGTAGGTGATATTATGCTCATGGAATAAAGACCTAGAACACTACAAGACACTTCAAGGAGAGCCTTGGCTATTCAGATGAGATTAGCAGGGGCCCATGACTTTCAAAGATTATGAGGGCTTTCTTTTTGCAAAGACTGTTCATACACTATAGCAATGCTATCTGGCTTCAATGTGTAAATAACATTTCATCATCAAAATTGCAGCCGACCTAAGGAGCAATAGAGAGCTGTCTAATGGGTTTAAGGAGACATCAACCCAAAAGTTCATCTACAAACTCTTTTTTTTCTCATTAGTCCTTTGGGATTGTCTTAGATCATTGTAATGCTGAGAGTAGTTGTCATTCATAATTGCTCATAGAACACTAATGCTGTCTTCTATGTACATTGTTTTCCTGGTTCTGCTCACTTCACTATACATCAGTTCATATAGGTCTTTCCAGGTTTTTCCAAAATCATCCTGCTCATCATTTCCCACAGCACAATGATATTCTACCACAATTATACACCACAACTTTTTCATTCATTCCCCAACTGATGGGCATTCCCTCGATCTTCAATTCTTAGCCATTACAAAGAGTTGCTACAAATATTTTTGTACAATTTTTTTTCCTTTTCACTTTTTTCACAGTTACTATTGTTAACTGTTTACCTCCATTCTATTCCCTTCTCCATGACATTTACTCTATTTTCTATCTTTTTTCCCCCATCCCTCCTCAAAAGGGATTTGCTTCTGACTGCCCCCTTCCCCAATCTGCACTCCCTTCTTTCACCCATCCCTCCTTATCCTCTTGCCCTCTTACTTTTTTGCAGGGTTAGATAGATTACTCTACCAAATTGTGTGTGTATGTTAATCCCTCCTTGAGCCAACTCTGATTATATTAAGGTCTTTGAGCCAATTATGATGAATTTGAGGTTCATTCACTGCCCAGTTCCTCCCCCATCTCTCCCCCACTCCATAAGACCTTTTCTATTTCTTTCATGTGGGATTTTACCCCATTCTACATCTCCCCTTCCCTCTCCCCCAATGCAGTCCTCTCACCCCTCAATTTTACTCTAAAGATGTCATCATGGGGCAGCTAGGTGACACAGTGGACAAAGTACCCACCCTGGACCCAGGAGGACCCAAGCCAAAATCCAGCCCCAGTCACAAGACAGTCACCCACTGCTTGACCTGGGCATATGACCCAACTCTGACTACCCATCAAAAAAAAAAGATAAACAAAAAATAGATGCTTTACAGGTATCACCACTTCATAATCAATTCCCACCTGTGCCCTCTATCTCAATTTATTTCTATCATCTGCCCTAATACTGAAAAATTTCTCATCAGTTAAATTCATCGTCTTCCCATATAAGAATGTAAGCAGTTAATCTTTTAACATCCCTCTAATTTCTTTTTCTTGTTTACCTTTTTATACTTCTCTAGGGTCTTGTACTTAAAAGTCAAATTTTCCATTCAATTCAAGTCTTTTCATTACAAATACCTGAAAGTCCTCTTTTTTATTGAAGCCCCATTTCCCCCCTGAAAATTATACACAGTTTTTCTGGGTAGATAATTTTTGGTTGTAATCCCAATTCCTTTGCTTTCTGGAATATCATATCCCATGCCCTCTGGACCTTTAATGTAGAAGCTGCTAGATCTTGTGCTATCCTTACTGTGGCTCCACAGTACTTGAAGTGTTTCTTTCTGGCTCCTTGCAATATTTTCTCCTTCAATTGGGAGCTCTGGAATTTGGCTATGATATTGCTAGGAGTTTTCATTTTGGGATCTCTTTCAGGAGGTGATCAGTGAATTCTTTCAATTTTTATTTTACCTTCTGCTTCTAGAATATTAGGACAATTTTCCCTGACAATTTCCTGGAAGATGATGTCTAAGCTCTTCCCTTCATCAGGGTTTTCAGGTAGTGCAGAAATTTTCAAATTTTCTCTTCTGGATCTATTTTAAAGGTCAGCTGTTTTTCCAAGGAAATGTTTCATATTGCCCTCTATTTTTTTATTCTTTTGGATTTGCTTCATTGGGACTTGATTTCTCATAAAGTCATTTGCTTCTATTTGCTCAATCCTAATTTTTAAGCAATGGTTTTCTTCAGAGAGCTTTTGTACCTCCTTTTCTATTTGGCCAATTTGGCCTTTCAAGCTGTTGACTTTTTTTTTCATGGCCCTATGGCATCACCCTCATTTCTCCTTCCATTTTTCCTCTTCCTCTCTTACTTTATCTTCAAAGTTCTTTTTGAGCACTTCTATGACCTGAGAAAAATTCATATTTTTCTTGGAAGCTTTGGGTGTAGGAACCCTGATGTTGCTATCCTCTTCTGAGGGTATATTTTGATCTTCCTTGTCACTAAAGAAACTTTCTATGGTTCTCATCTTTATCTGTCTGCTCATCTTGGCAGTCTTTTACTTGACTTTTAACTCTTTCTTAAAGTGGGGCACTATTTCCAGGGTGTACCATCTGAAGTTTCAGGGGGTCTAAGGTGGTGCTTAAGGAGGGGCAGGTTCTTACCTTGCTTGGCCTGTTCTCTAATCCATAGATAACCCCAGGCCAACTTGCTAATTAACCAGACAGCAAAACTTAGTGTGTAGTGGTTCTTAGCTCCAATGATCCTGCTCCACTCCCTGACCTGGGCCATCACCACTCAAGCCTACTTCCTAGCTCCCAGAAGGGGTGAAACACCCAAATTCCACCTCAGTGGAACCCTAATTCTGCTGGCAGAGACCTCTGTAATCTACCCCCTGACAAGGGCTCAGCCCTCTCACCAGACTGTGAGTTTAATTCCAGGCAAAACCGGTTTTGCAGCTGATTCAGAGACTCCAGGGGTATCTTTCTCTGGCCTGGCCTTCCTGGAACTGGATCTGTGTCAGCATGACTGTGGGGTTGGGCTCCACTCCTGCCCCAGCACAGCAGCCCTCTCCTGCTGATCTTCTAAGCCATCTTTGGCTGGAAAATTATCTCAGCCCATTCTTTTGTGGGTTCTGCTGCTCCAGGAATTGTCCTATGGCATTATTTGGAGGGTTTTTGGAGCAATAGTATCCGACTCCTGATTTTTCCTCGGGGTTAATTCCCAAAGCCTTTCCCATATATGGATATAGCCATAAGGCAGCAGAGGTTGAAAATCAGGGTTTCCTTCCCCTAGGCGATTTGCCTGCCAAGGCTGATGAGCCCCACCTGTCCGCATCCTTCGCATATCTTGGTCAGATAGGATCACCAACACAGAAGTGCTCCAACATGTTCAACTTCTGAGCATCTACACTGTTCTGAAACAAAGGTAGCTGTGCTGACTCAGTCATGTGCACCGCATGCAAGATGGGTGCATTCCTAAAGACCTATTCTATGGCGAGTTAGCCTCAGGCCAAAGACCTGCTGGACGCCCCCAGCCTCACTACAGAGATGTATGTAAGCGAGACTTGAGGGGAATAGACACCGGCAGCTGGGAGGAGATGGCCAAGGACCGTGCCCGATGGAGTTCAGTACTCAGGAGCAGCTTGCGCGCAGCTGAGATGGGCCTCCAAGCTCTGGAGGAAGAAAAACGAATGAGACACAGGAACCTATGGCAACAGAGAGAACAGTTTTCCGATGTCCTCATGTGGCAGGAGCTGCGGCTCCCGTATCAGACTGCACAGCCACACTGTGGCCTGTGGCTCTTCAAGGCACTGATCCATGGTTGTCCGTGACTGGTGGAAGCCTACTACTAGTGTCATGAGTTCCAAGAACTTACTGCCTTTCCTTCACCATTTTGGCTTCACCCCAGAAATCCTCCTCATCTTCAAATTCTTAACATTAACTAGCTTACCATATCATGTCACTTGACAAGTCCAACTTCACAAGGACACTACCCTAGTTCAGGTCCTCAAGACCTCTCCCCTGGACTATTACAATTGGATCCTAGTTACTGTTCATGTCTACTGTGTGTTCTAACCTCTACCTAGTTGTCTTCTCCCAAACATGCCACTGAACATATACCACTTTCCAACTCTATTGCTCAAGAAAATGACTCACCTACTGGCAACTTACATAACCTTTGGCAAGTTAGTTCCTCTCTCTGAGCTCATATTTTCATTTGTAAAATGAGGAATTTGTACTATATGACCTCTAAGGTTCCTTCTGCTTCTGATCATTTATGATCCTTTGACCCTATGAGGGTATATTTTTATTCCATTCAAATCAGAATCATATTACATATTTTTTAAACCCATGGTAATGAAGTCAATCAGATAACCAATTATTTTGGTATAATAGAATCATATTACTTCAATGACTCTATTTCCAAGTTTAAGAGTGTTCAAAAGAAGTGCTGTAAAATATGATAAATTTAGTTCCCTGAGAGAAAAGATAGGGATCTTCACCCTGAAAAAACCTTTGGGCCAGTATCAAGCAACTTTGCTTCTGTTCCTGATTATTTGTTGATTAAATTCTTTGTTCTTGGCTCCTTATCCCTGGCTCTTTTCCTCCATCTCCTAGCCTATATTTCTGAACTTCTTGGATCTCACCCAGTTCCCACATGGATATATATATATATATATATATATATATATATATATATATATATATATATATATATATAAATACCTGCCTATCCTCCATTACCTTCACTCAAGGCAATGAATTTCTCCAACCCTATGATTCTGGCAACCTGTTGAACTCCCCATCTACCTTTAAGAGAAGGGACAGTAAGAAAATAATAGCTTTCTTCAATATTTAAAGTATTATCACGTGGAACAGGGATTAGGCTTTTTCTATTTTGTCCCACAGGGCAGAACTTGGAGAGAAAGATGTTGCAGAAAGACAGGTTTTGGGCCCAAATGAGGCAAAAATTCCTAAGAATTAGAACTCTCCAAAAGTGCAATGGTCTGCTAAACATGGTGAGTTTCTTTCCTTTGCTGTCTTTAAGCAAAAGCTGGTGTGATCACTTGTCTGATGCTATTCTTGTGGCCATACTCTGCACTTTGACTGATCAGAATCACTTACTGTTCTCTGAATGTATTGTAGAAAGGGTTTTTGTTGAATTGGAGTAGATGGCATTTGAGGTCCCATTCCATTCTGAGATGCTGTGATTCTACATATCCCTCCTCTGGGATATTGTTCATGCCATTTTCTTTGCATAAAATGCATACCTTTGGCAGTCAGTCAGTCAATCGGTCAATAAGTATTTGTTTAGCACTTAATGTATACCAGGCACTGTGTTAAATTCTGGTGATAAAAAGAAAGGCAAAAATTTCACCTGTTTTCAGAGAGCTTACATTCTAATGAGGAAGGCATTATGTAAACAGCAAGATAATACATAGAGTAGATGAAAAATAATGTCAAGATGCAAGACCTCTTGCAGAAGTTGGTATTTGAGCTGAGTCTTGAAGAAAGTCATAGAAACTAAGAACTGGACATAAGGAGAGAAAGTTTTCTGGAAATGGGAGCCAGCCAGTACAAGGTATAGAGGCAAGATATAGAGTGTCATGGATGAAGAACAGCATGTAGGCTAGGATAGCTGGATCAGAGAGGGTGTGGAGAAGAGGAGTATGTAAGAGTATCAGGATGGGGCTAGTTTGACCAGAGTATTTAATGCCAAACAGAAAAGTTTCTGTTTGCTCTTAGAGGAAATAAGGAGCTCATTGAGCAAGTGTATGATATGGTAAATCTATCATAAATTCAAAAAGCATCTATTATATACTTATATATCAGATACTGTGCTAAATTCTGGGAAATAACAGGAAGGCAAAAACATAGTCTCTTCCCTCAAGTTCCTCATTCTAAAGGAGAAAACAACTATGTTTGCATAAAAATCCATTTATCTATTACTCTCTGTCTATATCTATGTATCTGAATATGTGTAGATCTCTCTCTCTCTCTCTATCTATGTGTGTGTGTATATATATATATAATAAGATAACTTAAATGTTAGAAGAAGCCAGGTTGTGGCTTCAAAAATCAAACAGATAACTTTCTATTTGATTATCTAAAAATACAAGCCTAGGGGCAGCTAGGTGGCACAGTGGATAGAGCACTGGTCCTGGAATCAGGAGTGCCTGAGTTCAAATCCAGCCTCAGATGCTTGACACTTACTAGCTGTGTGACCCTGGGCAAGTCACTTAACCCCAATTGCCTCACCCCCCCAAAAAATACAAGCCTGAAATTGATGGAGAGCTACTAGAATTTATTGAGTAGGGGAAGTGATGTAATAAGACCTGTGAAGACCATTGTGGCAACTAAGGGGAGGATAGAGTGGAGTAGGGACAGATTTGAGACAGGGAAACAAACCAAAAGTCTATTGCAATAATCTAGGCATTGGATGATGGTAAAGATACACTAAGATAGATGCTGTGAGTAGAGAGAAGGGTATTGTGAAGGAAAAACATAACAAGACTTCACAATAGATTGGTAGCTGTTCACACTCATTCGTTCATTCATTTATAATATTTATTTATGTTTTTAATAAAGTATTTTATTTATTTATTTTCCCCCGTTAGATGTAAAGATAGTTTGCAACTTTTGTTTATACAAGCTTTCCAATTTCAGATTTTTCTCCCTCCCTCCCCCCTCCCCTAGACAGCAGGTAATCTGATATAAGAATTTTCTCTTATAACATGAAAAATACAGAAATATGTTCAATGTTATTATATTTATATTTTTAAAGAAAAATCACTTCGACAGCTGGAAAAGAGATTTGAGGAGAGAGATAATTGAGTCAGAACGACCAATGAGAGGCTATTGTTGTAATTCAGGCAAGAGGTGATGAGGATCTGAGGTAGGGTTCTAGCTGTGTGAGTGGACAGAAGAAGCAATATACAAGAGATTCTAAGAGGTTAGAAATGACAAGACTGGGCAATAGATCAGTTATGTGGGCTGAGTGACAGCAAGGAGTTGAGGATGACTGAAGTTAGAGCCCTCAGAAACTGGGAGGATCATGATACCCTCAACAGTAATAGGAAAGTTTAGAAGAGGTATAGACTTTATGGCAAAGATAACCATTTCTCTTTTGGACATGTAGAATTTAGGATGCGCTCAGGACATCCAGTTTGAGATGTCCAAAAGACAGTTGGAGATTTGTGATCATAGTTCATATCTGTTATTTCTTTGCCCCATTTCTACTTGCTGGAATCCTGTAAATTCTTCAAAATCCCATTCAAAAGTAATTTTCTCCTGGCATGCTAATCCATTGTTGGTGGAGTTGTGAAAAGATCCAACCATTCTGGAGAGCAATTTGGAACTATGCCCAAATGGCTATAGAACTGTGCATACCCTTTGGTCCAGCAATACCACTGCTAGGTTTATATCCCAAAGACATCCCCCCAAAGAGAAAAAGACTCATTTGTACAAAAAAAATTTATAGCAGTTCTTTTTGTGTTGGCTAAGAATTGGAAATCAAAGGAATGCCCATCAATTGGGGAATGGCTAAATAAGCTGTGGTATATGATGATGATGGAACATTATTGTGCTATAAGGAATGACAAGTAGATGATTTTAGAAAAACCTGGAAAGACTTGTATGAACTGATGTATAGTGAAGTGAGCAGAACCATGAGAATATTGTGCACAGAGACAGCAAGATTGTTTGATGAACAATTGTGAATGACTCAACTATTCTCAGCAATACAATGATCCAAGACAATCCCAAAGGAATAATAATGATACATACTATCCACCTCCAAAGAAAGAACTGATATTGATGGAACATAGACTGAAGCATGCTATTTTTCACTTTCTTTCATTTCCCCCCGTTTATTCAAGTTTTCTTATACAAAATGACTAATATGGTAATGTTTTACATAGTTGTACATGTATAACCCATCTTATTGCTTACCACCTTAGGAAGGGGGGAAGGGAAAGGAGGGAAGGAGAGAAAAAATGGAACCCAAAACTATACATGAGAATGTTTATTATTTTTTTAAAAAGTAATTTTCTCTATGAAGCATTTCCTGATAACTTAAACTATACCTTTCTCTGTCCTTTGAATAGTCATACTTTGATCTCATTCACTCATTGTTCCTTTTTTTTTGTTTGTTTGTTTGTTTTTTTTTGTTTTTTGTTTTTTTTGCGGGGCAATGGGGGTTAAGTGACTTGCCCAGGGTCACACAGCTAGTAAGTGTCAAGTGTCTGAGGCCAGATTTGAACTCAGGTACTCCTGAATCCAGGGCCGGTGCTTTATCCACTGCGCCACCTAGCCGCCCCCCATTGTTCCTTATAATCCAGTTTACATTATAATTATTAGTGCTAGTGTTTTATTTCACTTACCATGTAGTGTTTGGGCCAAATTTAGGATGGGTAGAGTTAATTGGGCAGCTCCCTGTAATATTGGGGTTCAGACAATAATGGGAGATCTCTTGGTCCAGAGTTTCCTCCTTTCCAAACTGCCTTTAGTTGTTTCACTCAGACTGATAAGAAAGGAGATTAACAGCCTCTTTTCCACAAACAAATCAGGTTTTATCAATGGGAACAAATTTACAACATAAGTGAAGTTAATAGAACCAGGAACAATGAGAAAGGGGATAGAGAAAGGGAAAGATACGACCCACTTCTCAGATGGTTAGAATCTAAATCTCTAGGGTAAAAAGGCTCCTAGGTACCTTGAATAAGCTCTGCTTCCTCAGCTACTCAGAACAGCTTGGCTCAAACAAAAACTGACTCAAACCCTAAACTTGCTTCCATCTCAGCTGGCCTAAAAAGCCAGCCTCACTTCAACAACACAAACTCATCACCACCTGGAATCTGTAGTTCTAAGGAGAATCACCTGTACAGTGTCTCTTGGTTTGGTCTGAAGGTCAACCACCACCAACTCCTCTCTGTCTCCCCATTTTTCTATTTTTCGTCCCTCCCGGAGTTCTCCCTTTTCCTTCCTGCCTCTTCCACTGGAAGGGAGGCTCTTAGCCATGCTGAGTCTCGAATTGGTTCAACTTACCCCCTGGGCTGTCCCCGTTCTAATTTGGCCAGGTCCCCGTGGGTGTGGGGGAACTCCTAGGTCAGGCTTAGGTACTTTGTTGGATGCTTTGACTCAATCAAATGTTCTTTGTATTATTCAGTCCCATCTAATATACATAACAAATGTGATCAGAGTTCCTTTTGTTTGTTCTATTATCTCTTCAAGTACATACCCATCTTTCCTTTTGCTTTTCAAGGTTACATCTTTTCAGTCTGACCATGATGAAGCAAAAATGGGGTCATAGAAACTGAAATCACAACTAATTCCTTACAGTAGTCACCTACTACATAAAAGCATAGAACATCTTTTTATCTCCCTTAGTACCTATAATATTCTTGTACATAAAGGGAATGATTAACAAACAAGGGATGTTCAGCCTAGAGAAGAAAAGAACAAAGGGACATGATAACTGTCTTTAAATATTTAGAGGCTCATCATGTAGAAGGAATGGTCTTATATTCTTCCAGAGGAGAGAAATTAGAAGAATGTATGGAAGTGACACAATATGAGAAAACACTTGCTAAAATAGAGCTGTCCAACAGTGGAAGTTGATGATACATAAAAACATTCTGTTTCCTGTCACTGGAAATTTTCAAGCAGAGGGTGAAAGATTAATAGTCAGGCACACTATGGAGGAAATGCTGGTACTGAAAGGGATTTTAAACTGGATGACCCTCTGAGTTCTCTTCTGACCTCTGGTTGAAACTCAACTGTGACACTATCTGTGTTATTTGGGAGCAAGTCGATGAACCATACTGAGCCTTTAAGAAGTAGATAGTGCTTATTTTAGCTACTCCATGGAGTTGTTCTGATAGAAGTACATTAGAAAATGTCCTTATACATACGAGCTTTTGTTACCTTGAATACGTTTTATCTGAATTCCCTTATGTTGATAGTAAGTAAAGCAGATAAACACAGCAGCATGTATAATCCTCAAACCCTGTATGGAACATCATTTGAATTTACTTAAGAATAGGCATATTTCGGGGGCAGTTAGGTGGCACAGTGGATAAAACACCAGTCCTGAAATTCAGTAGGACCCGAGTTCAAATTCAGCCTCAGAAACTTGACACTTACTAGCTGTGTGACCCTAGGCAAGTAATTTATCCCTCATTGCCCCATAAAAATAAAATAAAATAATAACAGGCATATTTCAAATACTGTGGTCATTGCTTATGTTACAAAGGTAGTGACTGTGGTTCTCAACTCTGTAGTACTTCTTGGGCAAAAACAATAAGAAACTTTTTCTGGCCCTGAATGGTGCCAGTCTTGGGTTAGGGGAAAAATCATATGTAGGATTGGTGAATGTTACATAATATCTAAGGTCTCTAGCAACTCTAATTGAATTTTCTCCTTTCTGGGCTTTATTGATTACACTCAGATAGTAGTCACACTAATCCTTATTTATCCTTTACCTGAAATAGAAAGAGACCTAGACTAGGAAGTAGGAGATCTGAATTCTTGTTCTTGTCTTACCATTTACTAGCTGTGTGACTTTGAGTAAATCACTTATGTGGGCTCCATTTTTTTCAACTACAAAATGAGGAGTGGGTCTAAAAGATTCTTTGGGCCACCTCCAGTTCAAAAAGTCTGTCACTCAATGAGTCTCATTGACATATGAATCAATTATCCAATGAGTTTTCCTTAAATACAGTTCAAGTATAGTAATTGAAATATATTAGGAATACGAATATAAAAATGAGACAGTCCCTGACCTTAGAGAGTTTACATTCCAAAATAAGATAAGATTAAATAAAATAGTGGTGCTTGGCACATAGTAGGTGCTTAATAAATGTGGGTTGAATTGAATTGAGATATTCTCTTAATCCTCCATCCCCCATTTCTGTCTGAATAACTAGTGTCATCAAAATGTATTAATAGTTTGTTATATTCTGAGATAGTTGTTCTGGTTTGTGGAACATTTTCAGCAAAGTTATCCAATTACAATAGAACCTCATTAATGAAGAATTCACTAATTTGGAAATTGTATTTATTTAAGCTTAACTTTAACTTTTTATAATTCATTAGAAAAGAGGCTGGCTAAGCAAATGATTTTTGGACCCTATTTCACAGGGTTGTGAAAGACAAATGAAGTAGAGGTGTATTTTGTAAACCATAAAGTACTTTATACATCTTGTCACTATTGTTATCTCATTCTTCTTATCTTATTCAAAAGAGTAAAGATAGAAGTAGTCCACTATCCTGGTCTTTAAATTTAAAAAAAAAGTATTTTATGGACTATCTTTGTGCAAGTATACAAAATAACTGCCTTTTGTAGTAAAATAAATTTTCAGCTGTACGTCTATCCTTTGTAGGCTCACTGAAGGAATCCTTGGTATAATTTTAGTAGCAGATAAGGTGGTAGGGATATACCCCAACCCATCTTCACATGATTTCCATTCCCTGTTTGGTTTTGAAAGCTTTTCATGGAGTTTGGAGATTAAAAGGATATATCCTTAAGTTTTTACGCATCTCTATTATGTCTAGACTATGAGCAACAGTTAGTCATCAATAATGGTTTTATTCTTATACAGTGTTTTGGCTGAATTTTCTATTTTAGTTTTGTATTTGTAGTATAGAAATTTGTTATCTTTCATTCCATAAGAGACAGCAAGCTTCTGATGGACAATTCTATATAGCGGTCCATGTTATACTAGATATCCAATTGGTGCAAAGTATTTTTATAGCCTGCAATGATATATTGTAAAGTTTCTACCATATGCATGAATTATTGTATTGTTATTATCTCTACTAAGAAGAATCTTTAACTAAAATAAATTATATTAAAATACTTTAGAAAAATCAATGTATATGCAAAGTAATCATTTAAACAAAGGCTTGCCTTTTCTGTATAGGCCAATGCTTTGATATGTTAATTATAAATAATTCTTAGATACTTTTTATTATATTAAAAAAGATCCCTGTATTACTATATTTTGTGGAAGTTTTAGCATGAGTAAGCATAGTATGTCTATAAAGTCTTTTTTCTGTACCTATTGATATAATCATGTGTTTTTGTATGTTTTTAAAAATATGATTAATTATGTTGATTGTTTTTCTCTTGTTAAGCCATTCCTAGGTCCATGGTATAAATCCAATTTGGTCATGATAAATAATTTGCTGGATGAATCACTATAGTCTGTTCAACAGAATTTTATTTTAAATTTTTGAATCAGTAGTAAAGATATTAGTTTAAGGTCCTTTTGGGTTTATTCCTTCTCTGAGTTACATATTAAATGTCTAGATAAAGTTTTTAAAATGCTGTTAGTTTTTTCAAAGAGTCAGTTTTTAGTTCTGTTTATCATTTTTGGTCTTTTTGATTCCCTCTTATCTATTTCTCCTCTGTTTTTCAATCTATCCTTTGTGCTTATTTTGGGTTTTGTCTATTTGGCTAATTTTTAAAATATTTATTCAGTTCAACAAAGGATTCTTTATGCATTAATTAAAACATGATCTCTCCTGGAAGCACTGGGTAAGCATAGTTACAGTTAAATACTATATATAGTTTAAATTTTAAAAAGCTTGCATTTAAAATCTATTTTAATTATATGGTATAAAATAACATTTTCATAAAATTACAAAAATATATGTTAAAATTATGTAATATTTTCTTTCCTTTCCATTATCTTTGCTGCCATTCCCAGTCAGATCATTATTGCTGGGACTTTAATAGTGGTATTTATACAGTTTTCTTGACTCCATGCTCAGAAGTATACAATTTCAGAATTGGAAAGAACTTTAGAGGTCACCTAACCTAACTTGTAATGTGTATGGGTGTTCATGGAAGACTAGTACCTTTGGTATGATGACTGCTGAGCCCTTTTCTTGGATGCTTCCCGAC
Source organism: Dromiciops gliroides (assembly GCF_019393635.1). Taxonomy (NCBI): domain Eukaryota; kingdom Metazoa; phylum Chordata; class Mammalia; order Microbiotheria; family Microbiotheriidae; genus Dromiciops; species Dromiciops gliroides. Next base: position 183,127,188 of record NC_057861.1, on the reverse strand, counting down.
TTTGGTGTCCACCTGCCACCAACTCTCACCTGTGGCTCTAAGAAGCCATAGCATGTGCATCAGCCACATTCAGGTCAGCTGTTTTGGCATGTGGATTAAACCAAGTTGAATGTAACCAATGGGTCTCAAACTCATTGGTGAGTTAGGGGGATGTCTACCCCAAGCATGTGAAGACTTCTCTGGTGGAATAGGCAGATGTGAACAATTTGTTCCAACAGCCAGAAAGGCAACAGAAAAAGCACTATGGGGTGCTTAGACCTCGCTTAGACATCAAAGATACTGAGGTCATCCACAGCAACCTGAGCTATTGCCAGTCCTGTTGATTTTTTTTTTTTTTTGCCACTGAACTTTAATGACTCTGGAAGAGAGAATGAGGCTGATAACTTCCTGTGACTCTGCTTCTCCTGTGGGAAAAGGCAAGTGACGAAGTAGCAGGTAAAGATACACTGGGAACCGTAGTCATAACACAGTCATTAACACAAGTAGCCCAGCACATAGGGTCTTCTCACTGGACTGAAGCAGCACTAGGATTCACCAGCCCACTGGGTGTATGAGCAGTCTTTTTTTTTTTTTTTGGTGAGGCAACTGGGGTTAAGTAACTTGCCCAGGGTCACACACAACTAGTAAGTGTTAAGTGTCTGAAGTTGTATTTGAACTCAGGTTCTCCTGAATCCAGGGCCAGTGCTCTATCCACTGTGCCACCTAGCTGCCCCATGAGCAGCCTTTTTAAAGGACTGCAATGCTTATCTCCCAGCATGAGAAAGGGGCTAGAAAAGTTGCCCTAGGAATTGATTGCTTCACCTAACCAACTCTGGCCTGCTTACTGTGGCAGGTAGGGATCCTACCCTATGGTTGAAGCACATGAAAATGTATAAAAACTCTAGCAAAGATGATTCTACTTAACATCAGTATGTGCAATGTGTGAACATTTATGGACAACATGAAATCTACTAGACTTGAAAGACAAACAGCTCTCCCTGTAAGAGAACTCAGCAGGTAATACATCCAAGTAGCAGCTTTGAGTGAAACAAAGCTGATAAATGAAGGTCAGCTTATTGAAGTCAGAGCTGGAGACACATTTTCTGGAGTGGCCACTGTGATGGAGAGCACCATAAAGCTGGCATAGGTTTTGCAATCAAAACTAATCTAGTCAGCAAGCTTGTATGCATCCTAAAGGAGTGTATGACAGTCTCATGACAATGTGATTGTCACTTGCAAAAACACACCATGAAACCATAATCAGTATATACACTCCTACCAAGACAAACCCTGATGAGCTCAAAGAAAAATCTCATGATGACCTGGAGATTCTCTGCATCAATGTGACAAAAGAGAAAAAGCTTGTAATTCTGGAGCACTTTAACACCAGTGTAGGCACAGACTATCAGACATGGCATGGAGTCCTTGGGTTGAATGGACTTTAAAATAACAACAGCAACAGTCACTTAATACTCAAGTCATGTATCTCATGACCTTCTCATCACCAACACCATCTTCCATTTACCTAAACAAAATAAAACTTCATGGATACACCTAAACAGCAAACATTGGCATTAAATTGACTAGGTTATTGTAAGGAGAAGAGACAGACAGGATGTGAGAGTGGTCAAGGTGATGTGTGGTGCAAAGTGTTAGACTGATCACAGACTTATCTTCTCCAAGGGAAATATTTGTATTCAACAAAAGAAGCAGTCCCAAGGCAACATGACTACTAGTAGACTAAATGTCAATAGATTAGAACACTTTTCCCTGAGGGAACAGTTTGTTGCTGACTTGGAGTGAAAGCTGAGCCAACACATGGTTGGCAACAGTGGAACAATAAAGGAGTGGTCAGCTTTCAGACCTTTGTTGTACAAGACTGTATTTACTCATCTGGGCCAGAACACTCACAAACATCAATATTAGCTTGACAAAAATGATGGGGAAATTCAGAAGCTGCTAAACAAGAACTGACAAATTCACAGGATTTATCAGCAGGATAGTTTGTCCATTTCTAAGAAGGCAGTGTTTAACTCCATAAAAAGTAAAGTGCAAGCAAAGCTTAGAGAGATACAGGATTATTGGCTCAATAAGAAAGCAGATCAATTCAGTGTTACACGGATAGTAACAATCCAAAGCACTTTTATGATGTTCTGAAGGATATTTATGGGCCAAAGACCCATCTCAACTACTCAACACTGATGGAGCCATATTGATTAGCGATAAGGACATGATTCTGGAGAAATGGGCTACACACTTCCATAATATTCTCCACAGACTATCATGAACCAATGCTGAAGCCAATTGACAGTGTACTTTAGGTTAAAGTTAATCCCTCTCTAGCTGAACTTTCAACTGAAGAAGAGGTTTTGAGTGCCCTTAGGCTCCTGTCATGTGGCAAAGTACCTAGTGCTGATTCTATTCCAGCTAAGATTTACAAGGCAGGGGGTCTACTGCTCATACAAAACATGAAACATGCAGATTTAGAGACAGTTCCACTTCAAATGTTGATATGGGCTGTTTGTATGACCTATGGTAGAGCCTTGCAAGCTGGCATTGGCCACAGTGTTCAGTCACAATTAGACACGCTGTATCTTGACCCTGACATTGTGATGCCATTTTGGTCCTCCTCAAGTATGAAGGACAACAACTAACCAACCAAGCAATCAACCTAACTTCCTCCTTTTTATCTATCACATTGCTCCCAGATCAATCATCCTAATGTAAAGGATTTCAATCATCTGATTCAGGGATGTGCTGGTAAATACATATGTACCCACGTGCATATGTCTCTCTGTGTGTGTACACACACACACACACACACACACACACACACACACACACACATATATACACACACATATACATACATACACCTACAACAGACATTTGGTTTAATGTGCATTATTAACCTTTTAAAAACTAAGTAGTGATATCAACAAATTATAAATCAAGTCCTGGTTTGCAGTGCTTGCTGATTTTTGGTAGTAACAGCCCTCACTAAAAATTTAATAATCAGCTTTCATGAGCCAATATGAGCTGGTTCCAGTATGTCTCTGACTGGATGCCTTTGTTCAAAATCATTTGATGAATATGGATCTCCATTGCTTACTTAATGAATTCCCAACCCTTTAGCTTGATGTTCAAGGAAGTTCATCATCTAACCTCAACTTACATACCTATCCAGACTTATTTTCAACTAATACCTTATCACAATTATAGGTTCCAGCACAATTTGTCTACTCATCATTTTGGAAGCATTTTTCTGCCTTTGTACATTGGTTTATGTGATTTACTATAATTGGAATGCCTGCCAGTCCTCTCTACTCTTCTCCCCAAGTCTGTCTAATTTCTATTCATCCTTCAAGGCCCGGTTCAGATTTTACTCTTTCTATGGAGATTGCCCAGAGTCTTACCAGTTAAAAGTGAACTCTCTCCTAAACTCTCATATCCCTTAATTTGTTCCTGTCTTATAGCACGTCACATTATTTCTTGTATTATAAAACTTTTATATAAATCTCTAGTAGAGATTGCAAAGTCAGAGACAATTTTCTAATATTGTAAAGCATCTGGCCCAGTGCCAAATACAATAAATACTTGTTGAAGGAATGAATGAATGAACAATAATTCTGACTTTTCATTGACTTACATGGGCCATCCCCTCCAAATTGTTCAAATTTGTAAGTGTTACAACATATCAATAAATTTTATTGTTTCAAATGTAGTTTTTGGATGACTCTAAGTGGCTCATGAGCTGCTTTATATGCATACCTCTCTCATCATTTACTTGTGAAGTTGATTTTTTGTTTTGTTTTGTTTTTATTTTTGCGGGGCAATGAGGGTTAAGTGACTTGCCCAGGGTCACACAGGTAGTAAGTGTCAAGTGTCTGAGGCCGGATTTGAACTCAGGTCCTCCTGAATCTGGGGCTGGTACTCTATCTACTGCACCACCTAGCTGCCCCCCTGTGAAGTTGATTTTTAAAAATTTATGTAACACTTAACATGTATCCCTATCATGTATTTAGATTTGGCACCTAATGTTAGCCTGTAAGATATTTTTGGAATCCTAACTCTACCCTTAAGCATATTTGCTATCCCTTCTAGCTTTATGGCACCTCAACATTTAATAAATAGGCCATCTGGGCTTGTATGGGACAACCACAAATCATTGAACCACTCTACTCCAGAGTTCTAACCAAGTAAACATTAACTCATTAATAAATACTCCTCAGGTAGTCTAGTCCAGATTTCTTCATTGTCTCTACTATGATGGTGCAAAAAACTTCCCCAAATGCTTTGCTAACATCTAAGTGAACTATATTCACAGCATTCTCTGACCTATCAGTTTAACAAACTTATTGAAAAAGAAAACAAGATTCATTTGGCACAATCTATTCTTAGTGAAGCCAAGAAGGCTTTTTTTGATTAGTGCTCTTTTTTGCTTAGTTATTCACTAACTATCCCTTTAAATAATATTTTCTTTATTTTTTGTCAGAAAACAAAATCAAGATTGTTGGCCTAGAGTAGACAGTTTTAGCTTTCCCATCCTACATTTTATAAAAATTTAAATTACCATTATCTTTTCAATTTAAAAAAAAATTGAAATTGTCTCTATCTGAATTCTTATGCATCTGATGTGGAGGAGTTTTTATTTTTTCCTTTTTTTTAAGTTGCAGACTAACTTAGTACTCTAAATGCTAGATTAAAGTTTCCAGCTCATTTGAAGAGTTTCATCTTAATCATGGGCATTAGATGCCGTGATTAATGAAATAAAGCACAATTGTCAGGGTGGTACCAATCTAATAATGTGCCAAGCCACATATTATTGCAAGAGAAATATAGTCTAATTACATAATAACTTCAACATTGAGAAAAATGAATATGTTCACTTGAGGAAAGTTTTTTTTCCTTCCATTCAATTCCTTAATATCTTTCCTTTGCAGCATTTTAAGTAACAACATTAGAGACAAAATTCCCTGAAAGTAATGGAGTCATTGAAAGAAATTTCCCATTAAAATATGGGGCATAGAAGCCACTTCTGATTTACTAGAGTCAGCTCTTGTTTCTCTCCAGGCATAGGGTACAATCATAACATAATAGATTATGGAGTGCAGAAGAAAGAACAATGACACAAGTTAAAAGATCTCGGTTCAAATCCTACTTTGATGTTGGAAGAAATCATTTGATATCTTTAGGACTCCAGTTCTTCTTTTGTAAAATGAGTGGGTTGGACTAAATGGCTTCTAGGATCCTTGGAAACTCATAGGTAATTTCACACCTCCAGTTTAGTTGATTGTTCTCAGCTTTTCTCTATATCTCTTCTACTAGATTAGATTGGGATTTCTTTATTTTTTTGCGGGGCAATGGGGGTTAAGTGACTTGCCCAGGGTCACACAGCTAGTAAGTGTCAAGTGTCTGAGGCCAGATTTGAACTCAGGTACTCCTGAATCCAGGGACAGTGCTCTATCCACTGCGCCACCTACCTGCCCCAAGATTGGGGTTTCTTAACCTTCTTTGGTGTCACAGACTCCTCTGGGACTTTGGCAGTCAGCTGAAACCTATGGATCCATTCATAGATCAGTGTTTTTAAGTGCATAAAAATAAAATACATAGGGCTAAAAAGGAAACCAATTATATTCAACTATAGTATAAACACACAATTTTTACATATGTATATTATAGATAGAGGTAACAACTAAGAAAGAGTCTTCCTTCCCATTGTGCCCCTTCCTTTTCCATTTTGTGGAATGGAGAGAAGAATTTATTAAGTTCCTACTATGTGCCATGCACTGTGCTAAGTACTTTATAGATATTATCCTATTTGATCTGTATAAAAACCTGGAAGGTAGGTGATATTCTTAGCCCTACTTTGCAGTTGAGGAAACTGAAGCATACAGAGGCCAAATGATTTTTCTCAGGGTCTCATGACTAGCAAGCATCTGAAGATCAATTTGAAGACACATTGCTTTAGCCACTGTCCTACCTAACTGTCTTTGTGGGAGTATTGGCAGCTAAAATGGTGGAAAGATCAGCAATAGGAGCAAAGACTAGTAAAATAAAGGGTTCTGAAGACCTCTCAAGCTAGTATATAATTCCTAAAGAATTGAAAGCTGCCTCATATTGTGACCCTCAGATAAAGATGTACCCAAGCATTCAACCAATAACCTATTTCTTGTAAATAGATAATTAGAGTCAAATCATCATCCAACCTTGCATTTACATTCTAATAATTGAACTGATTATTGGTTACATGGAGAGGAAACATGGTTAGACAAACAAGGTTAAGAAGACCTGGTTTCAAGTCTGACCCATGCTGACTACTCTTACCCTCTCAGTGCCCCCTGGAAATTCTCTAAGACTATATATCTTATAGCAAATACTGATCTACATCAATAGAAAAGATTTTCTTGCTCGAAGTTCCACTTTAGTGAGGAAATCACAGGTCTGGACAAGATAAAAACTGTTAAGCAGAAGCCATGCTAGCAGAAATCCTACAGCTGCCCAGATGAACTCTCATACCACCTAAAATGGTCACAGAATCAATAATCTGGTAGGGATCTTGAGAGGTCCTTCAACTCAAGAGACATCTTTTCTTATTTGTCAAGTCCTTGTTTACAACAGCTTCAAGGCAGGTAAGCTTTTCCCTTCCCTTTAAAGACAAGGAGATTCTATCACTTCCTTCAGTAGCTTATTCCCACAGGCCTTTGCTCACAACAGGAGGTGTGCTACTTAGGCTCTTTTTCAACTCTATACCTTAATTTCACCAAAACAAGGATTCTCAATTTTTTTGTTTGTTTCAGGGATCCCATTGTCAGTTTTCTGAAGCCTATGGATCCCTTCCCAGAATGTTTTTTAATATATATAGATTTTTAAAATACCTAGAATTAGAAAGAAAACACAAAAAATCAAATTTATGGGGCCCAGGTTAAAAACACTTGCTCTAAAAAGATTAAAGAGGAAGAGTTAGACATTTTTTATTTAGAGTTGAGAGGGGAAAAAAAGGGAAGACATTTTTATTTCTCCTTTAAAGCCCTATCTCCTTATCTCTCTCTTTTTTTGGCAGGGCAATGGGGGTTAAGTGACTTGCCCAGGGTCACACAGCCAGTAAGTGTCAAGTGTCTGAGACCGGATTTGAACTCAGGTCCTCCTGAATCCAGGGCCGGTACTTTATCCACTGCGCCACTTAGCTGCCCCTCCTTATCTCTTGAGATACAGAGCCGAGAATTAAACATGATATTCATATAAGTATTGGACTAGCCATGAATGTAATTGAAGGGCCTTTCACTTTCCTCTTGATTTTTGTACATGTATTCTACTCTCATGTCTTTGTTTTGAGCTACCTTGATAATTGCTGACTAATATTCTACTTGTTCCACCTTAAGCATTTCAGACCTGATTCAACAATTATTGTATCATTTAGTCATCATTAAACAACTACAATCTGGAGGTCCTATGAAAAGCTGAACCATACCACCTATGGACAAGTTCAGGAAAAGGAAGACCCTCCAGGTAGGAAGTACTACCCTCTAGTTAAAGCAAAGTGAATTCCCCCCCACACACACACACCATGGATTAGATTGTGTGTAAGAAGTCATAATTCATCTAATGTACTTATGAGTTAGCATTTTGGAGTGGGGTAGAGAGAGAAGGTCAGGTGCTTGCCTGTACATCTTATTGTTGTTGTTCAGTTGTTTCAGTCATGTCTGACTCTCCATGACCCCATATGGTGTATTCTTGGCAAAAATATTGGAGTGGTTTGCCATTTCTTTCTCAAGATTCACCTTGAATGAAGGTGATTGGTTTGTGCAAGGATGCTGCTGTGGCTCAAGGAAGACTTCATTTTGAGCACCTTCCAAAAACATCTGCTCATTCCTATCAAAGCCTTCTATCAAAGTTAAGGGAGGCCTGGATGAAACAACACTTTAATAACAGTGCAGTCACTCCTTCTCTGACTGAAATAATTTGTTCAGTCACCCTTCTTGTAAGATCTGTGGACCATTTTCAACTGAGGTCAGGTAGGATGACAGCTGATGGACTGATGTGTCAGAATGTGAAAGCAGCTCTTCAGAGTTCTGACTGTTTCTCTGCCAAAATCAAGGAGAGTCCAAAGGAGGAAGAACTCTTGCCTCAGCAGGACATTCTATTTTTTCCATCTTAATAGTATTTTTCAAATTACATGTAAATATAGTTTTCAACATTCATTTTTGTAAGATTTTGCGTTCCAAATTTTTCTTTCTCCTTCCCTTCCCTCCCCCCACCCTAAGACAGCAAGCAATCTGATACAGGTTATACAGTATAATCATGTTCTGCAGGACATTCTAATGGAAGTCAGAGGCCAAGGACATGCAGGACTGCAACTTGAAAAAAATGTGAATAAGGTGTGAGAAAAACAGTTGCAAGAGACAAAGCGTTCAGTTTGGGGAGATATGTTCTATGTATTTTTCTCCCTCCCCCTCATCCCCTCTACACTTTTAATTTGAAATCCTTGAAGCTGCCAGAGACGTTATCTGCTGCACAATGAGCATTTGTGTATCCTGAATTCTAGGCTCGGGCAGCTGAGCCTTCTAAATTGTGGGTAGTTAATTGGTAGAGAAAAGAAGGTGCCTGGACTTGCTCAGGAGAAATTTAACTGTTCCTTTTTGCAGCTGGTCCCCTTGATAGTGGGTGTATGAGCCAAGGTGTGGTGCACTGTGGCAGCAGTGGTTAGGAGGTCCTGCCAATGATACCCCTGACAGAACTCTGCTCCACACCTGTGTTTCAGGAAATAGAATATTCTTTGTTCATTTCTTGTTTCTCTTCCATCTTTGCTGGGAAGTGGGAGGAGGACAAAACAAATGTCAAACCCCGGAATGTCTCTTTTCTTCTATTTCTAGTGAGCATGAAGAAATGTTATGCCCAATCTTCTTTGAGACCCAGTAAACAGTATATGCCCAGGAAATGATGGAATCATAGAGCTTAAGACCTGACAGTAGCCTTAGAGGTCATCTTGTCTAACTTCAATCTTTTATCCCTACCATTTATTTATTTAACCTGTTCTTACAGTCCTCTAGTGAAATTAAAAAAAATACCATCCTTCCTTCCTGAGACAGGATATTTCCTATTTGGACAACTCTATTGTTAGAATGTTTTACTTGTTTAAATCTAAGACCCTTCTCTGTGCAATTTCTACCAGTTAGACTTAATTCTGTCCTCAAGGACCAACAGAGCCGGTTTATTCCCTCTTCTATCTAATATCCCTTAAAAAAACTGGAAGATAGCTATTTTTTCCTCTGTAAGCCTTTTCCTCTTCAGAATCAACATTCCTTCAACAGATGATCTTATTTCACATTTCCTAACCATCTAATTCCTACCTGTCCTTTTCATTCTATAAATGTAATGCATTGCCAACCTCCCCTCTAAAATGGCATGCTGAGAAATTGACATAATATTCAAAATATGGTCTTAACAGGGCAGAATATAGCTGAATTAAGACCTTCCTTATTCTGCACAGTTCTTCAAAATTTCAATACATCTCAATAATGTCCCTTAGTGATTTTCATTGGTGTTGGTATTCCTTCCACCATTACAGATTGCAGCCCTTTTATGATTTGGTTCATGGTCTTTGACAATCACATTCAATATACATTTTTTTAAACTTCAGCTGCCCTTGATAATGAACCTCCCTAAATTTTGTTAATCTGGTCTCTGTTGACTAAAGCATTCATTTACAGTAATCAAAGTCTTTCCAATTTGCTAGTTTACTCTTCCAGAGTCTATGCTATAGGAGGCAGTGGAAAAGGACTTTAATGGAGGTTTCAGGGCATGATGTAGCCTCATTTAATATAATAGAAGATATTTACTAACAGGAGAGAAGCAAATCCTACTTAGACTCATGTAGCTACAATGGTTTGTTTTCATTAGGTGCTTAAAATGTTTTTGCGTAAAGGAATGACTAGGAAACATTTAACTTTTTTGAAAGCACTTCTAGAGGCCAATAGAGATGAACATTTTTAAAAATAAGGATTTGAAGTTAGTGCTCAAAAGTCTGACCAAGGTGTGTTTTTCCCATATAGTCTTCTTCTTTTCTTTTTTTTAGTGAGGCAATTGGGGTTAAGTGACTTGCCCAGGGTCACACAGCTAGTAAGTGTTAAGTGTCTGAGGTCGGATTTGAACTCAGGTACTCCTGACTTCAGGGCCGGTGCTCTATCCACTGCACCACCTAGCTGCCCCCCATATAGTCTTCTAACAAGCATCTTCTAATGGTTTCAGGGAATTGCCTAGTATTTCATACAGAGAAAAACAGAAGGAGAAAAAAATCAACATCACTCATAATGGCTTTGTCTAATATTCCTTTCCTACCTGCTATCAGACCCTAGTCTAACATGTAGCAGAGCAATTTACCTCTACCTTAGGTACTGACAGAAAGTGTGAGAGTGGGACTGTCATCACATGGCTCAAAGGGAGGCAGAATAGACATCTTTAGCCTCTTTTCTCCCTGCCCACTTCATCTGCAAGGGAGACTTTTATTTCTGCCTAGAGAGGAAGCAGGAGGTTGGGGCTGGAGGCCATTACTCTGATCTCCTTTGAGAGAGGGGATGCCAGGCTAAAAGTGTAGCTATCTGCTCTCTTAAATACCATTCAGCTACAGGATATGATTGGGTTCCATTTAACTTTTAATTGATATGTCATTTCTGGGTGGAAGGGAGACCCCAATATCTATATCCAAGGCCCTTTCACACCTAATGTGCATATTCAATGGAAAAAATCCATTTATCCAAACCACAGCAAAATAGAAATCAAAGAAGGTATACATAGGAGAATATATGCTTAGCAATACAGAGTGAAGGAGCTCTTGAATTGGGACTGAGATAAGTCAGTTCAACCAAGAGAGATTGTCCTTGATTTCATACAAGTTGAAACTCCCTAAAGTCTCTAGAGTAGCAAACTGGTAATTACTACATTATAGAGACATCCTGCTCCTCTCACATCCTCCCAGAGCCTTTTCTTTCCACAACCTGAAGTGTTGTTGGTGTCTTCCATCTTCTTTCTTGAAGTAGGAAGTAGATTGAATACCTAAGAAAATCTGAAGGTTGACTAACCCCAAAGGAAGGTACTGCTGAGAACTGAAGCTCTCTGTCTCTCAACAAATCCTATCCCTCATATAGTGATATACCTTTTTTCCACCAATAAGAGGAGAGTCCCATAAATCTCAAATAGGCTTTGGGACAGGAGTTCTACCTATATCAGAAGGAAAATGGACAGGAAGACAAGTTATGGGGACTAGTCCTGTCCTGACACTACTTAATGTAGCTGTTTCACTTTGAATTAGGCACTTAACTGCTCAGTTTTCTCATCTATAAAATGCGGGCATTGGACTAAGTCCAGTGTAGGGTGATTTATAGCTCTAAAATGCCATGCTGTTGAGTCCTTTTTATCAGACTCTACACAAAGACCTTGGATTGTGCTTGACCAAGTCAAGTATTTTTCAGTCTTAAAAGCATTGCTAGTCTGATAAATGAAAATCTGATTACTGTTGCTCATAAATGAGAGCAGCACATACTGGATCATCATTGCTTATGTTCTAGATTTTCCTGGAGTCTCACTACCCATTTACTAGTTGAAGTTTCAGATGATACAGGTATCATGGCATAGCTTTTAGTTTTCCATTTCAATTCATTTATTTTTTTGAATCATTATTAAATTTTATTTTAAACTTATGGAATAAAACAAGCATTTCTAGAAAATAGTACAATAAGAAAGATGATTGCACTTGAGACTACAAAACTACTGTGCACAATGTGCTATTCCTTTCAAATATACAACAAAATTATTATGTAAAATTCTTTTTTTTTTACCTACTCCCTGCCCTGGTTACCATTAGACACAAATAGGTATGTGTATATGTATGCATATATATATATATATATATATGTGTGTGTGTGTGTGTATACACATACACACAAAATTATTTTATACATATTTCTATTTACCACTTCTTTTTCTGGATGCAGATAATATCTTTCTTCATATGTCTTTTGTAGTTGATTTGGGTATTTATAATTGTCAAAATAATTTATTTATTCAAGGTAGTTCTTAAAACAACATTGCTAGGGGCAGCTAGATGGCACAGTGGATAGAGCACCAGCCCTGGATTCAGGAGGACCTGAGTTCAAATCCGGCCTCAGACATTTAACACTTACTAGCTGTGTGACCCTGGGCAAGTCACTTAACCCCAATTGCCTCACCAAAACCAACCAACCAAACAAACAAAAAGATTGCTATTACTGTACACAATATTCTCTTGGTTCTGTACATTTCACTCTTCCTTATTTTCTACAAATCTTTCTATGTTTTTTTCTAAAATCATTGAGCTAATCATTTCTTTTAACACAGTAGTATTCCATCACAATCATATACCACTTGTTCAGTCATTCCCCAATTGATGAGCAGCCCTGCAATTTCCACTTCTTTACTACTACAAAGAAAGCTGCTATAAGCATTTTAGAACTTATAGTTCTTTTCCTTTTTCCCTAATTATCTTTGGAAATAGACCTAGTAGTGGTACTACTAGGTCAAAGGGTATAGGTAGTTTATTAACTTTTGGGGCATAATTCCAGATTGCTCTCCAAAATGGTTGAATCAGTTCATAATTCCAACAATGAATTAGTGTCCCAATTTTTCCATATCACCTCCAACATTTGTCACTTTCTCCTTCTATCATTTTAGCCAATTTGATAGCTATAAAATGATATCTCAAGATTGTTTTAATTTGCATTTCCCTAATCAACAATGATTTAGAGCATATTTTCATATGAATATAAATATTGATTTCTTTATCAGAAAATTTCCTGTTCATATCCTTTGGCCAATTATCAATTGAGGAATGATTTGTATTTCTTATAGATTTGAAAAACATCTTTATGTATTTTATATATGAGATCTGTATCTGGTAAACTATAACATTTTCCCCAAATTTTCTTCTTTCCTTCTAATCTTGGTTACATTTGTCTTATTTGTAAAAAATAAAACAAACAAAAAACCCAACAAACTTTTAATTTAATGTAATCAAAATTATACATTTTATATGTAACTTTGCTATCTCTTATTTATTCACAAATTGCTTGCCTCTCCATAAGTCTGATAAATATTAAGTTTCATGTTCTTCTAATTTTCTTGTAAAATCCCTTTTTCCATCTCTCATGTATTTATTTTTACCTTATTTTGGCAAATAGTATAAAATATTGTCCTATGCCCATTTTCTGCCATGCTGCTTTCTAGTTTTCCAAAAAATTTTTACCAAATAATGAATTTTTATTCCAAAATCTTAAGTCTTTACACTTGTCAAATATAAGGTTATTATGTTCATTTTACTGCTATAAATTGTGTCTACTCTATTCCATTGATCTACTTTTCTATTTCTTAGCCAGTACCAGATAGTTTTGATAATTACTGCCTTATGATATAGTTTAAGATCTTATATTGCTAAACCTTATTCCCTTTATATTCTTCATTATCTCCTTTGATATTCTGGACTTTTGAAAAATAATATTTGAAAGAATACTAATCTTATCACATGGAAGCAAAGTTCCTAGATATTCTTATGGTTTGATCATTTGCTTTATCTTACATTCCCCCCACCAGCTAAATTTCCTGATTCTCCATTAATGGTAATGCCTTCCCTCTGTTAATTATCTAAAACATATTCTGTCTACATCATATTTATACACAGTTGTTTTCATTTCTCCCTCATTAGACTTTGAGCTCCTTGAGAAAAAACTGGGTTTTTTTTGCCTTTTTTATCATCAATGCTTTACCACAGTGCCTTGTATATAGTAGGTACTTAATAAATGCTTATTGACTAATTACTTTTTCTATGTATTGCTTTACCACACAGTTATCACCTTATTGTATCTTTTCTCATTCAATAATTATTTATAATATAGTATTTTATATTACACTATTACACTATAGGCTCTATGAGGGAAGAGACAATATCTTGCTGAAACTTTGTGTATTTCTAAGTGCCTATCATAATGTTTTGTGCTTACTAGCAACTTAATAATTTTTTTCTCAAGTGAATGAGTGAAGAAATATCTCCACAACATTCTAATTTACATGTGTAGAAACTATATTATAAGCTTCCTTGAGAAGGGCCTATGTCTTGTAATAAAAGATAGCTAAATAAAATAAAAACACTTATCATACTTTGAGGTTTGCAGAGCTTTGTTGAAATTATCTTAATTGAGCCACATAATAGTAACAATAGATAGTTGCTAATATTCATATTTTACTGATAAGGAAACTGAGGCTCAAACAAATCAAATTACTTGCTCAATTTGAATTGAAATCTCTCCTGCTTCTATGCTGAGGTACTTGGTACAGTGTCCAGGAAGCTAGGCAACACAGTGAATAGAGCACTGGGCCTGGACCTGATATCAGATCTCTCCTCAGACATTACTTAGCTGTGTGACTCTGGACAAATCATTTAATCTATGTCTACCTTAGTTTCCTAAACTAAAAAAAAGAGGGATAATAATAGCATTTGCCTGATTTGTGAGGATTAAATAAGATATTTGTAAAGTCCTTAGCACAGTGTCTGTCACATAGTAGGACTTTAGTAAATGCTTATTCCATTCCATTCTAAAGGTCTTTCCATTTTACCGTAGTATAGAGATTCATACTGAGTACATAAAAGAGAGAGATGTAGAGAAATATATATAGAGATAGATTATGTAGAGAGATAGACAGATTGTCTTTAGCTAGGTAGATAATGTATAGCATTAAGCATGTAGGGTTTGGTTTTAATAAAACCCAATTGACAGTAGTCTATTTTAAAAATAAAATTCAAGAATTTCAGACTCAATGGAGCACGGCAATTCTTAGTTCTCTCATCCCCAGTTATTAGGTCAGCTTTCATTGATTTTTTAAAAAATATGTATGCAAATGGCATCATTAGTCTGTAATTAATATGATTCTTCCTTAGGAGCTCTGTAGTGGCCTCTGGGTGGTTTGAAGGACGATGACTGCACTGGTGGGTTCTGAAGTCTCCCTACCTGTTATTTACTGTGTGCGGTGAGCGTGGTCCTGCCCATTACACAAGCTTCTGTTCCTGGCTATGCATGGCTGCTTCATTCTGGCGAGCAGGCAATAAAGTCAAATTTACAAGAATCCTGCTCTTCCAAAGAGGTCAAAACAATTGCTTAGAATTCATTTTAGATTTTGTATGCATGAATCAGAGGCAGAGGGAAGTGTCTTTCTGCATTGGGATGAGTACTGTAGTCCATTTGGGGGGGGGACTTTAAAAAGGCCAAGTACTAGAGGAAAGAAAACCCCAAAATTTATTAGCATATTAGTTTGCATATAATTTACATGTTAATAATCTAATGTCAAAATACAGTGAAATCCACCTGTCACCATTCTTTTTCCCCCAAACTATTCAGATAGACTGACTTTGGCTAGTTAAATGAATCTTTAGTTTTCTCCCAGTCTCTACTGCAGCAAAGTGACAATCTCATTAAATGACACTAACAGGTAAAATTCGTTCTGGTTCTGATGAAAAATAAAGTCAATAGGATTGTGCTAAATCACTAGACTGAAATACAACCTGGAAGAATAAAATAAGAAGATACAATTTGGGTTTAATAGGAGCTATTGATCACATTACATTTCCCACTCAACAACGTAGAGAGGTAGATATTATAATTATTATTTTTGAACCATTATTACAAATGAGGAAACTGAATCTAAGGGAGGTAAAGGGAATTACCCATGGTCATATAACTAGTAAGTAGTAGAGCCTAGACCTAAGTCAGGTCCTTTTTCAAAAGAGGGAAGAGAATGGAATATGTAAACTATTAGACAATGAAAGGAGTAATTAACATATAAAAAAGAATCAAGTCACAGAGAACTAACATGGTTTCCTCAAGAACAGATCATGGCAGACTAACCTAACTTCCTTTGGTAACAGGATGAGTAATAGATTCAGAGGAATGCCATAGATATTGTTTACCTAGATTTTATCAAACAACATAGGAAGCTTTCTCATGGTTTTCTTATAAGGTAGATATATGCTAGTTATAATTAGAAAGATTCAAAAGTGGTTGCATGGATTAAACCAGAGAATAGCCACTATGGGTTTAATTTCATCTTGGAAGGAGGCATTCAGTGGCATATCCCAGGAATCTGCACTTGCCCTTTTGCTACTAAACATTTTTGTTATATCAATATTTAATGCCTTTGATAAGGTCTAGATAGCATGCTTACCAAATTTCTACATCACACAAAGCTGAGAGGGATGATTTGATCCAGATCCAAATACTAGCTGAAACTTTACATCTTAAAAATATTAAATTTAACTGAAACAAATCCAGCTTGTTATACTGGGTTCTGAAAATAAACTTCACAAATGAAATATCAAAGAGACATAAGCAGACTGCAGTTAATCCAGAAATGATCTTTGAGTTTTAGTATACTGCCAGATATATTTGAATCCTGTATAATGTAACTGCCAAAAATCAAATTTAATATTAAGCTGCAGTAAGAGGGGGGAAGTGGAGCCAGCTTGTACCAGCTGTGAGAGCCGATTGTTAAATTTTCAGGATGAGCATTTATCCCTCAGAAATTGACTTGATTTATTGTTTTGTGGATTGTCTAGACTTGAGAAAGTGATGGAAAAAATCTTAGGAATCCAGGTGAAACTCAAAAGTGTCATACACACATTTTTCCACCTGGAGATCTGTGGTACTCTACTTTGGTTAGATCATATCTTGCGTATTTTGTTCACTTCTGGGTTCCACATTTTTAAAAGGACATTGATAATTTGGAGTGTATTTAAAACAATGAAACCAGGATGATAAAGGACTGCAAGATCATGCCATAGAAGGCTTAGTGAAAAGAAACCAAGGTTGTCTGGGATATAACCTGGGAAAAGAAAGAAACTTGTTTCCTTTTTCTTCCAAGGATAGAACTAGAAGCAATGGGCTAAATTGGCAAAAAGGCAAATTTTGTCCAGACAAAAAGAAAAATATTCTTCTAAGAATTACAGCTATCCCAAAGTGGAATGTATTGTCTGCTGACATAACAGATTCACCTTCCTTGGAGGTCTTCAGGCAATGGCTGGATAACTCTTTGTAATAAATGTTATAGAAGGGATCTTTGTTTAGTTGTAGATTAGGCTAAATGGTCTACGAGGTCTATTTAAAGATTCTGATTCACTGACTTATAAATATCATGGTATGCATACTAGATTGCTACATTCCACTAAAACCTATGTACAATTACTCTGGATCTGCTGGTCCACCTCAACTCATCAACTGATATTTCTCCCACCACCTCCTTTTTGGTCCCCAACTGTCTCTCCCTCCTTCACTCCTTCCTTCCATTTCTTTCTCTTTCTTTCCCTTCCTCCCTACTTTCTTCCCCTCTCTTTTTTTTCTTCTCCATCTTTCTCTCTCTCTCTCTGGATCTCACTTTGCACACAAACAAAAGTCTTTTGGTTTTATAGGGTGAACAAATGGAAGGTGACTAATTTCAGGGCTCTCTTTACAAGGCCAACCTTTCTCCTACAATTAGTTAGATCTTACTAATCAGTTAGATCAGTAATATGAAGGTATATTGTAACAAGGAAGTGGCAGCAAGAGATTGCATTAGGCTCTACATATTCATGAGAGTGGGAAGCAATTTCACTTTTATTAAAGAAAAGGGGTTAACCTGGTTGGATCAGGAAAGTAAACATATACATACAAACATATATACATATACACATACATATGCACATGCATACATGCATGCATCATATACTTTACTTAAAGTATATTGTGGGTTAAAATACAAATGTTTGAAAAGATAGTAGAAAGATTTGCTGCTGTTAAAAATTTGAGGAATATAACTTTCTGTGTATAAGAACAAGTGCATAAAGAAAATCCTTAAAACTCTATCTATCTATGTGTAAATGTAAGGATTTCTATTATGTAGTATTATACACACACACACCTTTTTTCTTAATCAATCAAATTGCTTGATTGATTAATTGATTGTTTGATTTAGAATTTTCCCCACCTTACATGTAAAAACAAATTTAAACATAGACTTAAAACTGTGTGTTCCAAATTCTCATCCTTCCTCCCTATCCCCCATTTAAGAACTCAAGCAATTCCATATAAACTTTACATGTACAGACATGCAAAACATAGCAGACAAAAATCTTTAGAAAAAGGAACTAATGACAACAACAACAACAAACTATACTTCCATCTGTATTCAAGTATCATGAGTTCTTTCTCTGTAGTTGGATTGCACTTTTCATAAGACCTTCAGAGTCATCTTGCATCATTACATTGCTTAAAACAGCTGTCATTCACAGCAGATCATCTTACAGTATTGCTGTTATTTTGTATACAGTACATTTCACTTTGCATCAGTTTGTATAAGGCTTTCAGGTTTTTCTGATAGCATCCTGCTTATCTTTTTTTATAGTAAACTACATTTATATAGTACTTTAAAGGGAGATTTCCTTACAAAATTCCCATGAGGTTGAATATTACAACAACAATAATAGCTAACCTTTATATAGTACCTTATATCTGACAAAGAATTTTCTTCACAATAGCCCAGCAAAGTAAGTGCCATCTTCCTCCTCTTCCTCTCCTCCTCTTCCTCCTGCTCCTCATCATCTTACATTGATCTTGCCTCTGCTTCAGTTTTTTCCAGTTACTATTGCTAACTGTGTTTCCCTCCATCCTGTTCACTCCTTGTGATATTTACTCTATTTTCTATCTTCTTTTATTCTATCTCTCCTCAAAAGTATTTTGCTTGTAACTGACTTTCCCCCAACCTGTCTTCCCTTCCTTCATTGCTCCCCCCTTATACCCTTCCCCTCCCACTTCCCTGCAGGGAAAGATATATAACTATACGTACTTGAGTGTGCTTGTTATTAACTCTTTGGGACAATTCTAATGAGAGTAAGGCTCATTTACTCTCCTGATCCTCCCCCATTTCCCCTCCACTCGATAATCTTTTTCTTGCTTCTTTTATGTGAGATACTTTACCCTATTCTACCTCTCCTTTTCCCTTTCTCCTAGCACAATTCTCTCACACCTTAATTTGATTTTAAAGATGTCATCATGGGGCAGCTAGGTGACACCCTGGATCCAGGAGGAATTGAGCCCAAATTGGGCCTCAGACATAAGACACTCCCCAACTGCATGGCACTAGGTATGTCCCCCAACCCCAACTGCCCCACAAAATAAAGATAAACAAAAAATAAATACTTTACAGATATCATCAATTCATAATCAATTCCTACCTCTGCCCTCTAACTAAACTTATTCCTTTCAGCTGCCCTAATACTTAGAAAGTTCTTATGAGTTAGAAGTATCATCTTCCCATGTAGAAATATAAACAGTTTAACTTTTTTTTGGTGAGGCAATTGGGGTTAAGTGACTTGCCCAGGGTCACATAGCAAGTAATTCTTAAGTGTCTGAGGCCGGATTTGAACTCAGGTCCTCCTGAATCCAGGGCCGGTGCTCTATCCACTGTGCCACCTAGCTGCCCCTAACGGTTTAACTTTTCAACATCCCTCATAATTTATTTTTCCTGTTTACCTTTTTATACTTCTCTAGGGTCTTGTATTTGAAAGTCAAATTTTCTATTCAGTTCAGGTCTTTTCATCACAAATGCCTAAAAGTCCACTTTTTCATCGAAGTCCCATTCTTTCCTCTGAAAGATTATACACAGTTTTGCTGGGTAGGTGATTTTTAATTGTAATCCCAATCCCTTTGCCCTCTGGAATATCATATTCCATACCCTCCAATCCTTTATGTAGAAGCTGCTAGATCTTGTGCTATACTGACTGTGGCTGCATAGTACTTGAATTGTTTCTTTCTGGCTGCTTGCAATATTTTTTCCTTGACCTAGGAGGTCTGGAATTTGGCTATAATATTCCCAGAAGTTTTCATTTTGGGATCTCTTTCAGGAGGTGATCAGTGAATTCTTTCCATTTCTACTTTATCTTCTGCTTCTAGAATATCAGGATAATTTTCCCTGACAATCTCTTGGAAGATAATATCTAAGCTCTTTTTTTGATCATGGTTTTCAGGTAGTCCAATAATTTTCAAATTAACTCTACTGGATCTATTTTCTAGGTCAGCTGTTTTTCCAAGGAAGATATTTAACATTACCCTCTATTTTTTCATTCATTTGGATTTTCTTTATTGTGTCTTGGTTTCTCATAAAGTCATTATCTTCCATTTGTTCAATCCTAATACTTAAGAAATTATTTTCTTCAGAGAGCTTTTCTATTTGGCTTTTCAAACTGTTGACTTTTTCATGACTTTCTTTCTTCACTCTCATTTTTTCCTCTACCTCTCTTACTTTATCTTCAAAGTCCTTTTTGAGTGTTCTATGGCCTGATACAAATTCATATTTTTCTTGGATGCTTTGGATGTAGGTGCTTTGACTTGGTTATCTTCTTCTGAGGGTGTATATTGATCTTCCTTGTCACCAAAGAAACTTTCTATGGTCTGCATTTTTTTTCTGTTTGTTCATATTGCTAGTCGATATCTTGATTTTTAACTCCTTCTTAAAATGGGACACTGTTTCCAGACTGCACTGTCCCAAGCATCTGGGGTCCCAGGTGGTACAATTTAAGGAGAGATAGGCTCTCCACTCTCCTGGCCTGTGCTCTGG
This sequence comes from Dromiciops gliroides, assembly GCF_019393635.1. NCBI lineage: Eukaryota > Metazoa > Chordata > Mammalia > Microbiotheria > Microbiotheriidae > Dromiciops > Dromiciops gliroides. The sequence continues at coordinate 183,106,545 of NC_057861.1, read as the reverse complement.
TCTGTACATAGTCCCAGGCTTGCTTGCTTTTTAAATTGGAAACAAAATTCTGTTTCACTGTGGTTGGAAATTCCGGGTGAGCCTGTGTTCCTTTCCCACCTGGGCTGCTGACACTCAAGACTGTTTCCTGGTTCCCAGCATACACAAGACAAATGAGTTCTACCAGTAGAGCCCCCTGTAATCTCCCCCTGGCCAGCCACTCAACTCTCTCACCAGACCATAAGATGAATTACAGAGGAAGCCGCAGTTGTGGCTGATTCAGTGACTCTGGAAGTCTCTTTTTCTGGTGCAGCTTGCCTGGGGCTGGATCTGTGTTGGAGTGGCTGCAGGGCAGGGCTCCACTTTCACCCTGGCACAGCAGACCTTTCCTACCAATCTTATAAGCCATCTTTGGCTGGAAAATGATCTTACCACATCCTTTTGTGGGTTCTGCCGCTCCAGGAATTGTCTTATGGCATCATTCGGAGGTTTTTGGAGTGATTGGGTAAGGAGCTCTGAGTGGTTACTGCCTTTCCTGCACGATTTTCATACTTCTGTTTTCTGACTGAGCTCTGTTCCAACACAGAATGCTATAGTTCAACCATTTCAGTCGTAGCTAGCTTTTGCCTTTTGGATTTCCATGGCATGGGGGGGTGGGGGCGGGGAAGAGGATAGAAGTTTTGTAGCCAGCCCATAGTTCTGGAGTTAGTATTGAATGATCCTTTAGAAATCTGGGATTAACCTTCTTTGAAGCCAATTCATTATATTGTTACTTTGTTATATTCCTTGCCATCATACCAGTAACAGCTGAAATTATCTTATCTATTGCACATAATTCCTATTTTGTAGAGGTTTGAGGGATGGTGAAGACTGGAGAAAGCATCTAGTCCTCTATCTTGTTGGTCACATGAAACAGAAGTTATCTGCTCTATTGCTACACTGGTTTGCTCCATCTCCACACTATGTGCCTTACCCGCTATGGAACCCAACTCAATGACTGGTAAATTCCTGACTGATATCACTCTATTATGAGGCAGTGCAGACATGCTGCTCTTTCTACATTTCTGGCTTACCTTTTAGCCTGCTCCTCTACCAAACCAACTGGTTGGCTACCATGTGTTATCACTCCCCTAAGCCTTTCCCACTGCCTGTTATGATTTGTTTTCCCTGACATCTTTTTTGTTTGTTTGTTTGTTTTTGTTTTTTGGGGGGATTTTTTTTTTTGCGGGGCAATGGGGGTTAAGTGACTTGCCCAGGGTCACACAGCTAGTAAGTGTCAAGTGTCTGAGGCCGGCTTTGAACTCAGGTACTCCTGAATCCAGGGCCAGCTCTTTAACCACTGCGCCATCTAGCTGCCCCCCTTCCCTGACATCTTATTTTCTAGAATTTAACAGTTCTTGGAACATATAAGTGCTCTATCATATATATGTCTGTCTATCTAGCTGAATGGCTGTCCATTTATACTCTCTAAACCCCTATAACCATTTAAATCAGTAAAATTATGCTTTGATTTAAAGACTGTTGGAAGTGAGAAAGACCTTGAAAATGGTACAATTCAACTCTCTTCTCTTACAGATTCATTTGACACATTATGTGATTGATATGTTCAAAACTCTGTGATGAGCACTGGAGATACAAAGATAAAAAATAATACAGTCCCTTCCCTAAGAAAATTATATTCCACTGAGGGAGTATGATATGAATAGAGATAAGAACAATTCAAAGAAGAATAATGGAGAGGAGAGACCCAAAGTGCTTGCTTTAGAGAAATTTGAGAAATGGAAGTAGACAAGTTAAATGATGCATCCAAGGTCACATACTTAGGTAACAGCATAGCCTGGGTTTCCTGACTTTCAAGTCCAGCTCTCCACTACATAGTACCATCTCCCCTATATTCCAGCTAAACTGGACCATCCTTCATTTCCTGAACTGTATGTTCCAGCAAGCTTTATTTTATCCATTCCTTTGCTCATATTGTTGATCTTGTCTGTAACGCTTTGTGCTGTTTCTGCTGAAATCCTTTACATTCTTCAAGGCCAAGATCAAAATAACATCTCCATGAAACCTTGCCTGAACACACAGGTGAGAAATACTCTCACTCACTCTCACGTGCTCTCTCTCTCTCTCTCTCTCTCTCTCTCTCTCTCTCTCTCTCTCTCTCTCTCTCTCTCTCTCCTCTGTGCTCCTGGAGAGCTTTGTGCCATTCAAATGCACTCGATTACATTTTGCTTTCCATTATTGTTATTTGTGTACTTATTTTATGTCCTTCATTAGAGGGTAGGGATTCTGTCCTTTGCACCTTTAGAGTAGCATCCCCCATCCCATTGACCTCTAATTACTCCCACTCTGACAATCCTCAACTTTCAGTAACTGGCGCCATCTCATTTTTCTGTTCCTACTCTCAGGCTTTTGAGTATTCCTAGAGAAGAAGTCACAAAAACATACTTATTGCTTTTTTTTAAATGAGTTCCTTCTTTCTAATAACAACTGGGTCCTCACTTCTGCTCTACAATCCTTTTAATTTCTCTTTTACTAGGTCCTTATCACTATACCCACAATAGTTATTTAAAAGCCCCTTTTTTCCTTCCCCTTGAGCTCCCATCCCTCATATATATATATATATATATATATATATATATATATATATATATATATGTGTGTGTGTGTGTGTATACACATGCACATACATACATATACACAAACTCTTAGCTGATGCTTAGCTTTTCATTTTACTAAGATTGAGGTCATACCCTCTGAGTTCCTTCAATTCTCTTCCTTTGTACCTTAAAACTTCTCATGCTTTACTTCTCTTCCTCTTCCCAACCCTTGAATATTGAAATTTCTTAAAGTTCTATCTTCAGTTTTCTCATCCCTCCTCTCTCCTGTGACAATTACATCCATGCCCATGATCTCAGTTATCTAAGTGGATGAAACTTAATTCTATGCCTCCTGTCATAATGTGAGGTTCATCCTAATATTCTTTACATTATGCCAGACATCACTGGGAGGTGCTCTTAGAATCCCAAACTTAACATGTCCAGAAATCAGATCTTTACTTTTCCTACAAAACCTGTTCTTCTTCCTGACTTAACTATATTTCTTGATTGTAACATTGTCCTATCATCAACACATGCTCTAAACCTGTTTCCTTTAATTCACACCTCATGCCTTGTCAGTTGTCAAATCTTGTTGATTTGATATCTCCAGCATTTTCCACATCTTTTTCTTCCCAAACACCCCTACCCCCTGCCATCATCATCGTTTAAGCCTTTATTATTACCTATCCATACATTGTGATAGCCTCATTTGTTCCCCTTTTTAGTGTTTCTCATCTCCAATTTATCCTTTACATTATTGCCATGCTATTCTTCCTTATTCATAGGCCTGATAATGTTATTTCATTTCTCAAATGTTTCATATCACTAACTAAATGAAATTTGAACTTCTTAGGCTATTTAAGGTCCACCCCATTTTGCAAACTTATCTAAAACAACACACTCTATACCCAGGACACATTGAATTACTCCCCCTTCCACACTTTCCCACCTATGCTTTTCAATAGTTATATGTAGGTTATGAACCACTTTCCCCCAACTTTGATTGTAGAAATTGTACTAAGACCTAGTTCAAGTACCATTTTCTCTATTGTGTTTCCTTCTCTAACACTCTACTCTGGAATTTCTTCTCCCTCTATCCCTTTTCCTTTGATTATTTCAATGTTTCCTTTTGATAGCAGATCCAATGTTCAAAATAAGTCATTATCTTTCACCAAAATTATTAACTTTTCTATTGTCATCTCCCCAGCAAATTTTGGAATTTTCTTTGACTCTTTGCACTCTCTCATCTTCCCCACATCTAATCTATTGCCAAGTTCAATTGATTCCAACTCCATAACATCTGTTCACTCTTCTCTACACATACTCACCATGACCCAAGTTCAAGTCCTTGTCACCTCTCACCTAGACTCATTTATAATAGCATCCTAACATTTTTCCCATCTCTAGTCAGTTCTTCAATCTACTAAAATAATCTTCAAAATATCCATGCCTGAACATATTAAAAAAAGAACTTGTAATGACTTCTCTCACCCCAAAAATTTCAGTGATTTTTCCTGGCTCTAGGATAAAATAAAATCTATTACAAAATAGAAATGTCCAGCATTTAAGGCCTCCCATGGACCAACTACACACTACCTTTCAAAACAGTTAACATTACCTCTCTTTCCATACTCCAAATTCTGGGCAAACTGAATATCTAGTTGTTCTTCAATCTCACCCTGCCATTTCCCATCTTTATGCATTTGTATAGATTCTTATATGATTGCTGTTATTTATATATTTTTGAAATCTTCTTTAATCTAGGCTCAGTTACCACCTCCTCCATAAAGCCTCTTCTGATTTCCTCAACTAAAAGCTTTCTTTCCCTCCATGATTTTTGAAGATCTCCCTGGATCTTTTCTATGCATCTAACAATTCATCCTTACATTATACTTATCTAGGTACCTGCCATATGTGTTATAGTTTCCCTCCCTCCTCCATGTGAGTATAAACTCTGAGTATAGGGACTGACTCACCTTTGATCCTTATAATCTTAGTGCCCAATACTCAATGGCAGTAGACATTCAATGACAACTGAATTGTACAATTCAGTACAAAGCACTGAGTTAGCATGGGATGTGTCTTATTTCTTATTGTTTCTCTTTTGACTCTGCTTGGTGCCTTTCCACTGTGAGGTACAGAACATATATCTATGAGATTGATGTTAAAGATAAAACTCTTTATCATTCCCAGTGCCCAACACTGTGCCATGTGCGTGACGGGGGGGCTCAATAAATATTTGTTGAATTGAATTACAAAAGCTCTATAAGATGTGCTGTATACCCTAATTATACAAGGACCCTTATGGACTATAAAGTATACCTACAGCACATAAAAAATGCAACATGATTATGTCATAAATTTGACCTAAGATAATATGCTAGCTATGACAAACATTAATTAAACATTTAATTAACAGTAATTTGACTTGCTGCCTCAGAATTTTGAAGGTCCTTTAGGGGATGATGAGATGGATGCCCTAAGTCTCTTCAAAGAACTGGAACAGGGGGAACTTGAACTGATGCCTGTTTCTGATCTCAGGAAACTTTCTCCTTTTCAGCAGAGGCATTCTAAATCATTCCACTGATCATTCTTTTTCACAAAAGCCCCATTGTAGTAGCTGAGGGTTTGAGCACATCCCTGAGGACTTGGGTTGTGAGGGTTCAGAGGCAGACTTTTCTTGGATCTTGTCCTTTTGTTCATCCTTTCTTTGCCAGCTTTTGCTGTGGTGATAGTGAGGGGAGTTCTTGGGGGTAATTGCCTTTATAGATACCAAACTCAATGCTTTCATAAAGTACTAGCTAGTACGAGCCTCCTCCTTCATGTAATCTCCCTGAGGCCTGGCTCAAATAGGGCCCTACAACAGCAACTAACAAATGAGTAGGCAAAGATATTGACAAGTATTGATGTTAATGAGACAGCTTCAGAATAAATGGGCCGGGGAAATGTTAAGCCTCCAATTCCAATGGAGGCTGCTGGTTGAATCTTAGGCTGCTTTAATCATAAAAAGCTCAGTGGAGAGAACACTGAAAGGAAAAGGCATTTTGGCCCAAACAAAACAGAATACTTTGACCCAGCTTTAAGCCATTCGTATGCAACTCAGAGAGAACTCAACAAGAACTGAAACATTCATTAAGACATGAAGTAGGACTGAAAAATGCAGTTGGTTTGATTCTTAGTTTTAATGCCAAAGCAAGCTTTATTACAGTCATTCTTAACCTGGGATATATATGTTTTTATACGTATATAATGTTTTGATAACTGTATTTCAATATAATTGGTTTCCTTCACAATTCTGCATATTTCATTTTTATGTATCTAAAAACACTATTATGAGAGGGGGGGCATTGGCTTCATCACCCTGCCAATGTGGTCCGTGATACAACAAAAGGTGAAAAAACCCTGCTGTATACATTGGCAGAGAAAGCAGATGCCTCTGCATTGTGATTTTAAGGGTGCCAAGAAATATGTCATCCCAACTCCAAATTCCTGTAATCCCTTTAACGTTAGCTTGCTTTTTTTCATTGATCAGTTAGAATTAAAGTTGTATGGTTGTAAGTATTTCTAGGAGAAATAATTCCTATTTATATACATGTAAGAGAAAGGACAAAGTATTTGTGAAATCTAGGGAGAGTTGGAAAAGAATTCTTCCATGTTACTATCAGCTGGAAGTTTTAAGCCTCAAATTCAGTTCAATTCAATTCAGTTTATTTCACCAAACATTTTTTGAACTCCTGCTGTGAACAGAGCATCTTATTGAGCTAGGGGAGATAAGAAGTTTTCATAAGATATGCTCCTTGCCCTTAAAGCTTATAGGGTAGTAGAAAGATATGACAAATACACCAATAACTGTAATAAAATTTTATTGCTATTTTGTGGGATCTATGATTTCATTGGTGAGGAAACACTCTACTGATGTAAAGCAGCATCTGGACCTTCATTTATACTAGTAGAGAGTTTTCTTGCTGCACTGAGAGATTAAGTGAACTCGGAAAAGATCACATTGCCAGTTTGTGGCAGATGCATACCTTGAGCCCAGGGTTTTCTGACTCTGAGATCAGTTCTTTATCAACTATTCCACACTGACTCTCTCTGTTATATATAAATTACAAGGAAATTGACTATACTTGGCATTTCATTGGTATAGGGAATTCCCTATGAGCAAATTTCTTTTACCAATTAAGGTTGGCACCTTCTCTGAAACTTGCAGTCTCAGTTGCCCTGAGAGATTAAGTGATATGACTTAAATCAGTATGTGTCAGACACAGATCTTAAACACAGGTTTTGTTGGATACAAGGTGGCCTCTCCATATGAAGTAGAGAAAATGTCATTCATGATTAACTTAGGGATGGGGTAGGGATAGTTCCAGGAGAAGATGGCATTTGAGTTGGGTTTTAAGGGGCAGAGAACTTAGTGCATTACATTGAGAGACATTCTCAGATTGGGTGTTAGTGACTCAGAGAAGAACGTTTTAGGAGTTTAAGTGATGGTAGAATACTGGGTACCTGTAAAACAGGGACTTCTCCATTTGGTACCTTCCACTGGTGGCTCACTAGATAGAGCACTGAGTCTGGAGTCAGGAAGATGTGAGTTCAAATCAGGTTTCAGACACTAGCTCTGTTATCCTGGGCAGGTAATTTAACCCTGTTTACCTTAGTTTCCTCATCTGTAAAATGAGCTGGAAATGGAAATGGTAAACCACTCCAGTATTTCTGCCAAGAAAATCTCAAATGGGGTCATGAAGAATCAAACACAACTGAATGACTTAACATATAAACTTTTCCACAATGGCATGAAGAAAAAGATCAAGTGCAGAACTGGAGGCCTTAAGAGCAATTTCATCTACTTTATAATTTGGCACTAGAGTCATCCCAGCTTTGGGCCAGAAAAGGAGGGAAGGGAGATCCTTGTGAAGGGTCATTCCTAGCTCCACTGAATCTGCCTTTGATGGAACCCCACCCCCACCCCCACTGCCAAATAATACCTGGTTTTGAATTCCTCTGAATCACTCAGGATAGACCAAAAATAGGTAAGACTCTTTGAGCTTTCTGCAGTTAAAGATGATTAAATAGTTTTTAAACAATCTAGTTCTTAATTAAATTATGAAACACTCCCATTCCTTTTCCTTTCTTAGTGTTATTTTCAGAATTGCATGGAAAAAGTCTACTAGAAGTACTCCAAAGAGAGAAACTGTAGAGATTAAAGTGAGAAATCCTTCTTTTCTAATTTCCATAGAAAATAAATGTTTGAATAATTTTAAAAGCATTTTAAATTGAATTTCAATTTTAAGTCAAAGAAGACACCAAAGCACTCAAATGGGTAGGAAAGTAGTCTACTACTTTCACATTCCTTATTCTAGATTAAATTGTCTCATTAAAGTGCCAGCTAATGTAAGTACTATTTCACAGTTCAGCCACTTCTAAGTATTAAGAAACAGCTGTGCAGAGGTTAAGTACCAAAGAGCACTGGGGTAAAAAAACCCATAGAAATCTATTGCAACTCCCAATGTTTCCAGCCACCTCTGGTAATTCATTTCCTGCCATAGGCACAGCTTTTACATAATCTTGTTGTTGTTTTTGTTGTTTTTTTGTTGTTGTTATTGTTGTTGTTGTTTTGTTCCTTCTCCAAACTGATACTGTCTCTGGGAATCCTTTGGGAATGGACTTTAGCAAATTTCTGATTTTGCCCAGCTCCTCATTTAAAACAATTTCCCAGGATGGTACTTAATGATTAAGGAATATATATCACTATTTTTTTAAAAAAAGCATTAAAGTGGAGGAACCCAAACTCTCAGGATACAGGCGTGTGAATTACAATGAAATGTTTGTTCAAGTTTTTGCTTCTTTAATTTCTTCTTCCTGTTTGGGAGTCCATTTCAGCAGGATTCATAATCCTGCTATCTTCCTAGTTGTGTCTCAGAATGACTTCCATTTAGAAGTTGCTATATGGAGTTTATTTTTTAAAAAATAGAGCCTCCTATGTCATTCCTTTGATTTGCCTTTGCATACTGAATATGGAATCTGGAAAATAATGGACTGGTATTTCATATTCCAGGCATCCTTTCTCCCCCCCCCCTCCCCATGACCTCCCAATCTCATTGTACTTCTGTGATCACCTCATATTTTCCACCTGGCTGCTGAGCCTGGGCTAACACTTTCTTCTTCTTGTTCTCCTTCTCTCTTTCTCTTTTTTCTTCTTGCAGCAACCATTCTCCTTCAGTTGTTGACTGTGACTGGAAAAAATAGGCATACAAAGCATTTTGCATTCTCTGAATGTACCACACAGTAATTCTGCTGTCTGAAAACTCTGTAATGTCAATAATTGATGCACTTGAGAAGTGGTAATTAAATTAGTTAATTATGCTGGTAAAATTACATGCAATTATGTGACTGCAGGGTATGTTTAGTAAATTAGGCTTTCCCATACTCACTACATATTGTGGTGCCAATTTTGTTCCTTGATGATTAGGTAGCTTTTGATACTTCTTAATTGATTTAATACCTGGATCTTCATTAGCTCTCGATTGCTATGCAATGTATGTCTGACATTTTTCTCTCTGATATTTTACTGAATACCATTCAGCAGGGGAAAAATGCATACACAAACACACACATACATGTGGATGTACACATGTGCAGAGGCTTATAGATGCTATCCCTTTCTGATGCTGTCATCCACACTTGTGGGAAGTCATTTATTTTGAGTTGTTCTGACTCAAATACATGCCACTCAGATACTTCGCAGTGAACATCTTCAAAGCAGAAGTGACTCATTTCATTGGTTTTCCTCATGAACTAGCAATATAAATAGAGCTACTCCAAAAATGAAAGGAAAAAAGAAGCATGAAAGAAGGCATGCCCATCATTTGGCATTGTGTTCACAATTGAAATGAAAACCATTATTAATGCAGAGTTCATAGTGAAAAGTTATGGGTCACAGCATTGAAAATATAAGAACAGTTTTGATTTCTAGAGAACTGGATTTTATTTAGATGGGCCAAATATTGGTGATATAATCAAATGGAGTCAGTCAGAGTGGGTTAAGAGAGTGCCCAGTTAGATGAGTAGAAGTTCTGATCTCATCAGACTTGGGTTTTCTCTGAACAGAAGGTACTGATATTCACTTTGCTCATTCTTGGGCCATGCAATTTCTTCTTGCTCTTTTGATTATCACCATTTAATCATGGTAAGCAATGTGATCCACTGAATGGCACCATGTAGCAATCAGAGTGGTGGCAAATTATGCAGATGATGATTTTCTAAACTGTAGATCAGCTCTCATCAGACCCAATCTGTTGATATCCCCAGAACAATCTTTCCTTTACCAGATCTCATTTGGAATATTGTGTCCACTTCTGACTGCTTCATTTAAGAAGGGATATTGATGATGAAGAATACACCAGAAGGGGGTGACCGGGATGGTGAAGGGATTTTAATCTATGCTATGTAGTTATCACCTAGAGGCGACTAGTGAATAGAGCAATAGGCCTAGAGTAAGGAAAACCTGAGTTCAAAGCCAGTCTAAGACATTTACTAGCTTTGTGACCTTAGGCAAGTCACTTAACCTCTATATGCCTCAGTTTCCTCATTTGTAAAATGAAGATAACAATAGGACCTATCTCATGGGATTATTGTGAAGATTAAATCAGAAATATTTGTAAAGTGCTTATCACAATGCTTGACACACAATAGGTACTACATACATTCCTATTCCCTTCCCCAGTTGAAGGAAATTGAGATGTATAGTCAGGCTAAGGGAAAACAGAGGCAAGACACAGTCATTGTCATTGAATATTTGTGAAGTTGTCATGTGGAAATAAGGTATAACTCTGCTGAGCTCCAGAGGATGGAATTAAAACCAATGAATGGGCATATTTTAACATAGTATGAGGAAGAACTTCCTAAAAAAATTAGAGTTGCTCCCAAATGAAATGGTTTGACTTATGAGGTAGTGAGTTGTTGTCATTCATCCTTTGTTTTACAAGAGGACCAATCACATCATAGATGATGTCTTGACTTACATGTGAATTGGATTTGAGTGAGGCAGAGTTGTACAAAATCATCACCCTCACTCTTTCTTCCTGAAGCATTGAAGTCCAGTGGAAATACCAAAGTCAAGATGCCTTGTGATAGTGCAGAATGCAGTGTATGACCTTCGTATCTTTGATCCTGACCAAGGTCTAAGCACTCCATGTGCCCGCTTCAACCATCTTCATGGCTGATGGAACAAATTGTTTTCGTCTGTCCATTACATTGGAAGAAGTCTTCACATGCTTGGGGTATACATACCGCTAACTCACCAACAAGTTTGAGGTCTGTCAGTTACTGTCAACCTGGTTTGCCTCATCTGCTAAAAACAATTTGCCAGGGTATGATTGTTGCACATGCTATAGATTCTTGGATCTATAGGTGATAGTTGGGCGAAGATAGACACCAAAAGTAGATTAAAAGCCCTGAAAATGGCTCAACAAGCCCCCAAACCAGATATGATAGTCTTCCCTGAACAACAGATATATCCAGGTATAGTGTCACTGGAGGTCTCTAGAGACTGGATGACTGTCCCCATCAGATATGAGAATTCTTGCTTGATATACGAGTTGGATATATTTCAAGCACATTAGTATCACTCATGACTCCCACCCAGACTCTTAGGAACATCAAAATTTGCCTTATTTTTCTTTCACCTAAGTCTATTTCCATATCACTATGCTCTCTATCATTGTGTCTTCATCTTCATAAGAGGGTATATTAATCCTGTCTTGTGGATTGGTCTACATCTGGGAATTTACTTCTTGCAGTGTGCAGCTCAGAGGAAAAAAATGGTTGGCTCCTTTACACACCCTTTCATTCCCTTAAGGGATGCTAAAATAATGGTTTTCATCTTTTCAGCCAATACTCAAAAAGTATTTCCATTCCTACTGTCCCTACAGCCTCACTACTCTCATTTTTACTTTTCTCGTAGTTAAGACATCCTGCTTGGATGAGAACTCTCCATTATCACTATCTTAGATATAGGAACTCAAAATACCTGTCTCCTGAGGCTTCCCCCCACTAGTTGCTGACAGTTCCTATATAACCCTGAGGCCCTACAACTTCTCCCTAGCTCTCCATCCTGTCCATATTAGAAAGTTGGAATCTTCAGTTTCATCATGGTTCTCTTCCCATTGTTCTAACCTCACCTTAGCCTGCTCCTGTCATTCAAATAGGGAATCTATTAAGCAAGCATGGAGGGAAAAAAGACCAAATGATTTTACATCTCTCACTTTCATATTGGGAAGTGGATCTATTTTTCTTGGACTCATCTTTTATTTATGATTTCTGCATTTGTTATCGATTAGATTCTGTTGTGATATTCTATTCAGTCATCAGTCCACATATTCAGAGTATTTGTTCTGTCTTCAAATCTCAAATCTTTGAATTATCTTTCACTCTAAAGAGACAACTCCTCGAAGAAGAGCCAAAATGTTTTGGGTTCTTCTTCTCCTTTTTAATTTCTGCTTTACCACGTGGGACAAAACATTAATGGACCATTTATGTTAGGTGCTGGTTGGAGTCCATTAATTAGAGTAAGTACACAACCTATATTTCAGGGAGGCAATCACCTTAACTATGTGATAGGATTTATTTCCTTGGATCCAGTGCCATTGATACCATAGAAGGTGCAATTTGATGGTCAGGTTTATTTAGCTCTATTGGCTTCATTATTAGAATGAGCTAGATTTAAAGAATCTCGGTAACAGCTAAAATTTCTGTAGCCCAGTAAAGCTCACAAAGTGCTTTCACAGATAGCATCTCATTGCTTCCTCACAACATCAGGAGGCAGGCAGTAGAGTATTATTATGCCCATTTTATTGATGAATGAACTGAGACTCAGAGAAGTGAAATGACTTGTCCAAGGTCATAGAATCATGGAATTTAGAGTGAGAAGATTTTAGAGATCATCTAATTCGACCTTCTCATTTGATAAATGAGGGAATTAAAGTGCAGAGGGAGATTTGATTTGCCCAAGGTTTCAGAGATAAATAATAAATGACAAATATAGCATTCAACACTGGTTGACTCTGAATCCAGCAATCTTTCCATGGAATAAATCAAGGTGGTATTTTGGATTAGCAACAATATGACACTTTTCTCTATTCTCCATTTGACAATGACATACTCAAAGACCTTGGAAAATATATATGTGTACTTATCTATGTATCTCTGTTAATGTCCTTTCTTTTGGCTATAATGGAGCTCTGGATTATAGAACATAAGTCTCTGACATTCTTTTAAAAAGAGGAGAGATTGTCAGCAGTCTTAAGTGATTTTTCCTTGCTATTCTCCCTCTGAAAACATCAGAATAATCTGAATGAATTCTCTAAGATTACAATCATAAAATATATATCATGCATATATAACTTGCATGTATATCATAGGGGTTAAATAGGTTGTGCCTAAATCTACTCTTGTAAATTCTTGCAACCACTTGAGTGTTAATTCAATACTTGGATGACAAGCCCCTTGTTACTTTTGAGGATATGTGACACAGTGTAGAAGGGCTTTGAGATGGTGGAATAACTTACCTTATTTACCCATGAACAGGAAGAGTCAGTGACACAGTGGATCTTTCAAAAGGTAATGACTAGACCTCTAAGTTTCTTTTTTCTCTTCCCTTCTGGGCATCAGGAAAATTTTGAGTGACTTTCTGTAAAGAGTTGAGGGGAGGGAAGCTTACCCTATCTTCTAACCCAACTCCCATGAGGAAGTTAGCACATGTCAGCTAAAAATCTAGCATTGGTGAGCTTTAATCTCAATTTTGAGCTTCTGTTTCTGTGAATAAATATCAATCTTGAGATGAATATGACTAGGCTTGGAGGCCATGTTGCACATTCAAGAGGGTACATATATCCTTGGTTCTCTGGTAGGAGCTGACTGACATCAGATGGATGAATTCCTAACAACTATTCCCTCTTCTTAGAAAAGATTATTACTGAAATGAGAATAAAACCAATCCCTGGCTTTGCTGGCCAGAAGACAGCTGCCACAGGTAAAGTGGGACACAGTGCAGAGCCAAAGTGAAGTGTAGAATGACTATATTCATTAGTCTTACAATCAGTTTTATGTTCTGATAAAGTTTAAGTATCAATTCCTATGAGAGACTATAAACAGTATATAAGTAAAGTTATTGAATCCTGTTTTGTCTTTCTGCCAAAGCATGCTTATGAATGTTTTGCATTTAGCATTTCTCTTGTACCTGTCCCATACCTGATTTGTAACACACATTGAGTCCTTCTCTATTCCCAAATTTTACAGAGACTGTAGTTATGTGTTATCAGTAATCTTATCTGGGGTGCTGGAGTAGGGCTTATAATGAACCAAAGAATAAGAAAAAATTAATCTGTTCCTTCTTAAAGGTAGTAAGGCTTTCTTCAGACTGAACCTAATGGATTCAGTGTATATGGGTCCCTTATTGGAAAGAGGATTGATGTAGTGCCCCTGCTGCTGAGCTACATAGCAGTTCCTAATATGTTATTTATATGTGTATGTAGATAAATAGAAATAGCTACACACTTACATACATAGCATTTCATGGTTAAAAGTTCTTTCTTATACACTAGTGCATTCATTCCTCACAATAGCCTTCTGGGGTAGGTGGTACAAGTACAGTTCTCCCTATCTTACAGATCAAAAGCTGCATCTTAGAGAAATTAGTTATAGTAATGACATTCTTTAAGGTCATCCTAAGCAAGTGCAGAATTGGGATTTTAATTTCTTCTCTTGTGGTATTGGACAATTTATTGGGAAGCATCATGGCTTAAAGTAGGTGAATGTTATAGCTTTTCTGCTCTCTCAATACCTCTGCAGTATAAAGAACAATGTACTTGGAGGCAGAAAACCCAAATTTAGTCCTGATTCTGATGCTTATAATCTGGGGCCAGGTAGGGGCTATGACAAGTATTTATTAAGAGTCTACTATGTAAGGGGCAGCTAGGTGGTGCAGTGGATAGAGTCCTGGCCCTGGATTCAGGAGGACCTGAGTTCAAATCTGACCTCAGACACTTGACCCTTCCTAGCTGTGTGACCCTGGGCAAATAACATAATCCTCATTGCCCTGCAAAAAAACAGCAACAAAAAAAAAACAACCCAAAACAAAAAAAAAAGTCTACTATGTGCTAGGCACTATGCCAATTGCTTTAAAAATGTTATCTTATTTTTGTACCAGCCCTGAGAGAGATAAGCGCTACCGTTATCCCCATTTTATAGTTGAGGAAACTGAGGCAAAAGGCAGTTAAGTGATTTGTCCAGGGTCACACACAGTCAGTAAGCATCTGAGGCTGGGTTTAAACTGAGGCTGAATTTAAACAAAGCTCTATCCACTGTGCCACCTCACTGCCTGTACATGACTCTAGATAAATTGTTTACCTTCCCTCAGTTTCAGCTTCTGTAATTGTAGAATTGGACTAATCCTGACAGTACTATCTTTACAGGATTGTTGTAAAGATAACCCTCTGTAAGCCTTAAAGTGACATAAATGCAAACAGTCCTAGTTAATGATATTATGATGATCTTACTCTCCTTTGCCATTTTGAAGTTTCTTTGCTAGATTATAACAAATTTCTTTGCTAGATTATAACAAATTCTTGATGTCACATCTGGGCTCTGATAGGTTATACAAAGCATAAGTTGAAGAAGTAATAAGGGGGCAGCTAGGTGGTATAATAGATAAAGCATGGTCCTGAATTCAGGAGGACCTGATTTCTAATCTGGCCTCAGACACTTGACCCTTACTAGTTGTGTGACCCTGGGAGAATCATTTAATCCTCATTGCCCCACCCCAAAAAAAAGTAATAAAAGAAAAAATAATTGATATCAATGTAACACCCTGAGTTTTATAAAGAGCTTCAACTTCAACTTTCAAAACAATCCAGTGAGAAAGATACCACAGTGGTTATCAGCCCTATTTTGGAGGTACAGAAACTCAGGCTCAAAAAATAAATGACTTAAACACAGCTACCAAATATTGGGGTGGGATTTGAACCCAGATATTTCTGTCGCATGATAAGAAAGACAAAAGATAAATTTTTAAAAATTGGACCTGGGCTATGTCATCCAAATGTTATACAAGTTCAGATTTTGACTCAGAGATTAGGTCCCTGAGACCATCCATGTCATAGCCATCAAATAACATAGGGGTCCCATCTAGTCCTGGAAATCTTTACTACTCACAGCTATTCTAAGTTAGTCCTCACCACTTCTTGATCTAGAACAGGGGTCCTTAACATTTTTTTTTTTTGGTATATGTGTGCGTCATTGACTTCTTTGACAGTTTTCTAAGGCCCATGAATCAACCCTTTTTCAGAAACACGTTTTTAAATGCATAAAATAAAATTCATGGGATTACAATGGACTACAATTATATTGGTAAAGGTATCAAAACATCTTTTTCCCCCCCAGGGCAATGAGGGTTAAGTAACTTGCCCAGGGTCACACAGTTAGTAAGTGTCAAGTATTTGAGGTCAGATTTGAACTCATGTCCTCTTGAATCCATAGCTGGTGCTTTATCCACTGTGCCACCTAGTGGACCCCTCAAAATATATTTTTTGAAAAACACACAAGTTCCCAGACCTCAGGTGAAGAACCCTTGGTCTAATCTCTAACCAAATAGCCTTTCTCTTTGTTTCCCACATGTGGCCTTCCTTCCCTAATACCATGCCTTTAGCATGGCCATCGCTCATGCCTAGAACACACTACCTCCTCATCTCTCTTCATAGTATCCTTTATTTCAGGAGTTTCATGGGCTCCTTTGTTGGTCTGGTAGGGTGTATAGACTCCTTCTGAGTCATGATTTGTTGCCTATATTCCTAATTAAAGGAAATGGTAAAGAAAGATTTTTTTCTCTATCAAATTTCATTTCTTCCCTGAAATCCCCAGGTCAAGAACCCTTGAGGGCATATTTGAGGACATATTTCTCAAGAACAAGTGCATGAATGCACAATTAAAAAGAAACTAAATAAGTATTCCCAGTTGTTGAGAGAGAGAGGTTCTTTAGTTTTGAAAACTGGCTTTTATCCCTTTAGTTCTTTTAACTCTGAAGTACAGTGTGATCTTTAGTGCTCATTGTAAAATTTGTTCTGGTAGCACTGGAAGCTACAGAGTCTGATGTGCTAAAAAAAATTTAATGACCTTTCTTGTGTCTTACAATAATAACTGGCATTTTTGTATTTTAATCAATTCCATTTAAAACAGCATAGAGCAGAACCAGATTAAAAAAAAAAAAAGATAACTGTTGGTCCCAATCCTATAGATTATATGTGTATGTATGGTTGTGAAGACTGAGGAGAGAATCAAACTGGGGGACAGAGGAAGAAGTTTTGGGGAGCATAGGAAGGGGCAAGGAAGAAATGGAGAGAATCCCTGCAGATCTTTATTTTCCCTGCCAAGTACCATCAGTCCTACCACCTGTCTGTTTGGCAGCCACAAGTAGCTGTAAATGCGCTGTGTTCTTTCCCCTCCAGGTTTCAAGATTTGGATTTACAGACTTCACCAATAGAATCAACAGGTTAAATAAAAGACACTGGAGCAAAAAAGCACTAGTGATATTAGTGTCAGGGATATGAGGGGAAAAAACAAACTGGGGCCTAAGGTACTTCTTCCATCAAAAACCCAAACCAAACCAAACCCATTCAAGAGCTTTAGGAAAACTCCATCCCGGATACAACCCTTTGCTTCCTACCTATGCTTCAGCAAAGCTGGCATGCTACCTTGTCATCTGGCCCTATGCCATACCAACAGATGGGCAGGAGTGTAGGCAGCCAAGAGTCCATGTATGAGCATCAAAAGGATGTGCTGAGGGCAGGATCCCTAGCCAGGAGCATGGAATCTGTCTGCTTGTCAGTTTGTCCTGAGTCCCTGTGCATGTGGGATGAGGCTTCAGGAACTGGGAGTTTTGACTGCAATTAATTTTAAAAAAGAAATACCAATCAGCCCTGGCCTTTTTCCTTGTACAAAAAGGTTTTGGAATTATTTTTGCTTTTAAATTCCAGTGGTAGGGGTAGATCAGACAAGAGAGTAGTGAAGGGAATTTGTTGGACATCCTAAAAGCAAACCAGTGTCATCAGAAGGCAAATCAGTTAGCAAGTAGATATTTTAATTAGGAAAATGTAAGGATTTTGCTGACAGTGATCATACCACAGCAAATCAAACCAATTCATCAAATATACATTAAGCACCTACCTATCACCACATGCTAGGTACTAGGGATATAAAGAAAATTGAATCAGTCCTTAACCTCAAAGAATTTACATGTATACATATAGGCCAATATAAATTCTAGTCAGCGGTATGTTGGCGAAGAAATTTTACATTCATTATTAACAGTTTTTCCATCAGTTTCTTAAGTCTAGACAATCAACAAAACAATAACTCAAGCCCTGATTTGTAGTATTTCCCAGTTTCCAAGATGTGAGTTCTTCCACTGAACCTTTAACAATAGACTTTCAGGAGCCAGTTTTAACTGACTCTGGAACATATCTGAGTGTATTCAGGGTAATAAGTAACAACTAGAGGTCTCAGGAAAGACATCCTATAGAAGATGGCAGCTTAGCTGTGCTTTGAATACAATCAAAGATTGTTCAAGGCAGAGACAAGGAGAGAGTGCATTCCAGAAAAGAGAGACAACCTGTGCAAAGACATAGAGGTGGGAATGGGTGATATTGGTAGTTAGTCCAGTTTAACTGGAACAGAGAGTGGGTAAAGATCAGTAAAATAAAATGAGATTGGGGCAGCTAGGTGGCACAGTGGATAAAGCACCAGTCCTGGATTTAGGAGGACCTCAGTTCAAATCCAGCCTCAGACACTTGACACTTACTAACTGTGTGACCCTGGGCAAATCACTTAACCCTTATTGCCCCGCAAAAATATAAAAATAAATAAACAAAATAAAATGAGATTGTCTCAATTGACAGGATTTTAATACCACAAAGAGAAGTTTGTGCTTTTTCCAAGATTTTTGAGCAGGGAAATGAAAATGTTAGAGATTGTTTAGGAGACTGTTGAAGGGGGTTTTGAACTAGAATGTGGTCATGTAAGTAGAGAGGAAATGGATGAGAGATATATTATAGAATTAAAACTGTTAAGAGTTGGCAACTGAATGTAGGAGGTGAGAGAGTGGGAAGAACCAAAGGTGATTCCAGAATTGCAAATGAAATTAACTGGAAAAATGCTTTTACATCAACAGATAGGATTTTTAAAATCATAAGAAATAGAGGGATTTGGGATGTGTGTGAGGGGATATAATAATTCTGAAAATTTCAAATATTATATACCTATAGGATATTCAAGTAGATATATTTATCAGGCAGCTGGTGATGTAGGACCAGAGCTCGGGATAATGATTAAGGCTGCCATATAGGTTTGGGAATCATCTTTATAGAGATGATAATTGAACCCATGGGAATTTATGGAACACCAAGGGAAAGAGTAGATAAAGAGAAAAGAAGGTCAAAGAAGGAGCCTTAAAGGGCATCCACACTTAATATGTGGGAAAAAATAATAACAATCCAGTACAAGAGACCAAGAAGCACTGGTCACATAGGTACGAAGAGGAAGAAGGGAAAGTATTATTAGAAGCTCAGGGAGAAGAGAGTGCCAAGAGAGGATAGGTCATCAAAAGTTGTAGAAAAGTCAAATAGAATGAGGCCTGAGAAAAAGCCATTGGATCTGACAGTTAAGAGACCACAGGCAATCTTAGGCAAGTCAATTTTGGTCAGTGGTAGGTTCAAAAGACATATTTTCTCCAAAGTGGCAAAGAACTGGAAATTGAAAGGATGCCTGTCAACTGGAGAATGGCTGAACAAGTTGTGGCATATGATTGTGATGGAATACTACTGTGCTATAAGAAATGATAGCTCAATGATTTTAGAAAAACATGGATAAACTTGCATGAAATAACGAATTAAACGAGTAGAACCAAAAGAACATTATACATAGTAACAATAATAGTGTTTTAAGAACAACTCTGAGCAAATAGGTCATTTTGGAAGATGTTATCTGCATCTAGAGAAAGAACTGATAAATAGAAGTATGTATAAAATGATTTTATTTATGTAGGTGTGTATATATTTGTGACTAATGATAGTCATATCTAGGGCTGGAGGATGAGGGGGAAATTTTATGTGATAACTTTATTATATATTTAAAAGGAATAGCAAGTTGTACATAATAGATTTACAGTTTCATGTGCAATCATCTTTTTTATTATTCTATGTAATAGAAATGCTTGCTTTATTCCATAAATTAAAAATTAAGTAAAAAAAATTTAAAACAGGGGTTTGAGGAGTTAGTGGGGGTAGGAGTGTATGAGAGAAAATGGAAGCGACAAGTGTAGATGTAGCTAGACATTTATCTATTAAAGGGAAAAGTAATATGGGAAGGTAGCTTGAGGGGATAACAGGGTAAAGCAAAGCTTTCCTACATATGGAGATCTAAGCATATTTTCAAATAGCAAGAAAAGAGCTAGTACACAAGGAAAGACTGAAATGGAAGAAAGAGTGGGAATGATAAATGGGATGACACTGAAATAGAGCAGGAGTTTTAATCTAGTATCCAGGGATAGATTTAAGGGGGGGGTCTGTGAATTTGGATGGGGAAAAGCCCCATCTTTATTTCAATACATTTTATTTCCTTTATATTCTATGCATTTTATTTTAGGCTTTTGAAAGCATTATTCTAAGGGATCCATAGGCTTCACCAAACTCCCAAAGGGGACAAAAATGTCAGATGGTGACTAGATAATCTCCAAGGGCTTTTGCAGTGCTCAGTGTTATGAATTCACTTAGAAGGTCTTCTGCATGGCATCATAGAGGAAAGATGGGAAAGTTACTTTTTTCACCAATAGGCAACATGCTTAGATTTCCTAAAAACCCTCTTCTTGACCTAGTTGTTTTCTGCCTTTTTTTCTCCACTTGTTTTTCTCTGTGATTGTCCTCTTCAGATTGTGATATTAAGATAGTGACTCTAAAGCTCTAGCCTTTGTATCCCTTCATTGTCACTTATCTCTATTGTCAACTTTCTAGCTCTTCTTGTTTTCTATATCATGAGCCAGTTAACTCTTACCTTTACTGCACCTTCCTAGGACATCTCCTTCAATCTTTTTCCTTCCTAATCGGACCTCCTAATCAATGATTTAATTAACTGGTCCTACTCCACCAGCTTTGTCTCTTTTTTCATGATTGTTCTTCATTTTTTCATTCCTGTGCCACTAATTATTTTGTTCTCATCTATAAATTGCTCCTTGTGAGTCTCTTCCCACCCCCAAAAAGAGAAACAGAAAGACAGACAGGTATGCATGCACACACACACACACACACACACACACACACACACTAATGAAATTTGTCTAGTTGTCTAATGGTATTTCCGTGGTATTAATTTAGATCATAAGCTTCTCTGGGCATGGACTCACAATTTCTTTGCTGCTGTTTGTTATATAGTTCACATTTCTAGTTCAATAAAAGACCTTTTAGTTGTGGTATCCCACTTTGTTTTTCTGTAATTTGGTGTTTTTGCACCATTACTCTTCTATAGGCTATTTCAATAGAACTCGCCCCAAACGATGTCTGTTCACACTAATGCACCATCATTTCTGCTTGCATCCCATTACTATGCCTGATAGCACTGGGGATGAAGAGACAATATGGGAGAGAAGTCAAGGGGAAGGAAACCCTCTGAGCTTGTATTTCTTAGCTTTTAAGTTCTCCCTTCATCTGTTTCCTTTTGTCTTCCTTTGAGCCCTTGCCATGCTCCTAAACATTACTGCACCTCTAAGAGCTATTGTAGGGCAATAAATCTGTATACTAAATGCCAGACTTTCTCATTTGCAGTGATGACTGCATTTAGTTGCCTAGTTATTTGTGGGCAATTTTTTTGTGGTACCTGTGGATTCCAAATATAAGACCATGTTAAATTAGAAACATATATCATATAAGATTTATTAACTTATTGAAATGAGTGATTTCTGATTGCCTATTTGATTAACCTATAAATAGAAAACCAGCAGTCAAAAGAGGTAAATACAGCCCTGTTTAGTAACTTGCTGTTCATTCCTATGCATTGCCTGTACTCATAAGCAAGTTTGTTTGAAGTGGGGTCAAAGAGCTGGGTCACCATCTTCTTTACAACAGGGTATGAAATAATTTCATTTCCAAAATTTGAGCATACTTATCTTAGCTTCCTGGAGCCAAGGGTAATGTATCTAACTTCCTTTTCTTCCTCTTACTTTAAGTCCTTCTTATAGGTTTGATTCACAAGTGCTCAGAGATTCCAGTGTTGAAGCATCATGCATCAGGGAAGAAGAGAGATAAGGAACCTAAAAAGAGCCCAATCTCTCAGCCCATTAATCAAAGCCCATACATTCCCATTAAAGCAGGTGAAACAATGAATAGAGCTAAGAAAAAATTCCTCTACATTAAGAGCATTTTTAAAAGCAAAAGTCAGACTCCATTGTCACAGGGCACAGGAGGGACACTTTAAAAAGGCACAAGTTTTCGGCCTCTAAGAGATGTCACCTGCAGGCTCAGATAAAAATAAAATGGAGGGTGGGCAGAAGACAATTGTCTAAAGCTCACGATTAAATGTAGAATATGTACCTTTTCTCTACCTCCTTCTCATGAATGAACCTCTACCTTCCAATATGAGTGAAAAAGATGCTTTAAATATGTACAGTGTTCCAAAAGTCTTAGTGTGACTTTAAGTCATTAAAGCTCAAAATACACTAAGGCTTTTGATGTGCCTTGTACAAAATAGGATTAAACCCCTTTTCTATGTCACATTCTAACGGAATTTCCATTCCCTCCTTAGAACACAAACATTATTTGTACGATTTGCATTCCAAATATTAGGGATAGATAAGATAATCCAAGTTTCCAGATAATGTACTTCATTTCAATAAGTAGGATGGCTCTTCTATTTCTAGATATCTTGGTATTTGAAAGATATTTTTATTTGGCAAGCTTATTTTTCTATTATATTTGGTATCATTCATTCATGCATTATATTTTGATAAAAATTCTATAGGCAAAGTGTAAACTTATGGCTAAGACCAAATCTAGAATCCAAGGGCTCTAATAGTCATGTATCTGCTAATTTTCATAAAAGAGCAGCAATAGACAATGAATGGGATGATGAAGGGAATGCTGATGCACAGATCCAGGAAAAACCTGGCATGGACTGCATCCTGAATGCCCATCTAACTTTTTACTAATGTTACCCTTCATCCTGTTAATAAAATCTTTACAAACACACACACACACACATTCCACCCTATAGTTAGAGAGATGGAAGAATTTGACCTCTCTCTCCTTGTCTCCTCTAGCAAAAAAGCCTTATTTTCCTTTTTCCTTTTTTCTTCATTATTTAGAACAGTAAAAATTAGCTTTTATTGCTTGCAATTCTCAGTTTTTAGATTTATGAATTTATAGTTTCTCAAACTCTTTCCTGAAAGAATTTGAATTCAACAAATTGCAGCCAAATGGCCAGAATTCCCAGCTAAAATACAACTTTGGGCTTCTGAATCATCTAGGACTATCCTTCATTTTTTTCCTTTTGCAAGGTTTTATATCTCCCAGTGTAAGACCTCAAACTTCCTGTAATCCTATGAACATGGGTTTTGTCAATAGTCAGTAGTTAATCAACATTTATTAAGTATGTACAATGTGCAAGTCACTGTGCTAAGTGCTAGAGATACAAATTCCAAAAAGAAAGACAGTTTCTTCCCTCAAGGAGTTTACAGTCTAATGGGGGAAGATAACACATGAAAGAAAGCAAAAAGAACAAAAAAAGAGGGGCCTTAAAGGGGGTGAAGTGCCCAGGGCTGAGAGCATGGTAGACAAATTAAAAAAAAAATTCTCCTTAAGTGGAGGTTGAGTTCATTATTCCACTCCTCCAATCAGAGAGGCAGGGGATACTGATGAGGTATAAATACCAAGGCTGATTGGTTCTTGCAGAATAATGAGATTTCCCAATGATGAGATCCCTGGCGACATGATGGAGAAGTCACAGATGTTCAAAATGAGTGTAGCCAAATGAGCTATGGGGGGCTCCTATGGGAGAGGGGGTGGAAAGGGAGTTCAGCCCTTAGCTTTTTAAGGGATGGCACCACTTGCTCTGAAGCAGTATTTTCCATTGACATGGCAGCTTCTCTGAGCATATTGATAAAGTAGGCTGCTGGTCTTCTTGCTTCCTTTGTTAAGCTTCATTCCCACCCTTACTCTGCTTTTGCTATTACCTGTCCCAGTTCGAATGACCAAGACTCTCAGATCCTTCATTTCTCCCCTCACAAATCCTTCATTCAAATGAAGAGGCAAATAGTAGATTTCAGCCTCAAATGTTACCTCTTTCACGAGTATTTCTAATATAAGTATTGGTAAGCTTAGAGATGATGTAATTTCAACAGAATCAGAATCAATTATGGTGCTTGAGCTCCAAATTCAGTTGGGATGGGGGAGGGGGTGGAGGAATAAAGAGTAGAAAAATGGAACCCTGCCCTCTTTCTAACTCTACCATTGAGGAAGCTCTAGTACATTCTTGTTCCATATCTCATATTTCCAGTGTGGATTGGGTCACCAAGCCTGGCAATATTACACAGCAGCCACACTAGTTAAGTGTAGTAACATCAGCATAGTAGTGGGAGAAAGTAAGCTCTAGGAAAAGGGATTGATGCTGACAGGCTTTGAAGGATTTGGGAGGATGACTAAATGGAGAACAGAGAGGCTCAGAAAACTACACTGGGGGGAGGAAGTGGACTTTCTGAATGTTTGTTTTAAGCTCTGGACACCCCAAGCCAGTTATAATTGTGTCAACCAAACTGGAGATGAACATCAGGCACCTATAGCCTCCCCAGGCCCCTGAAATCCCACCTATATGTGAGACCAGCCTTGAGTGCAAACAGTTCTATCTATCCTTACCAAACTCCATTTACCAAACAAAGAAAGGTTTTCTAACTTTTACATATCTCTATGACCCCAGACTGCTAACTGTGACCTGGGGAGGCCTTTAGTTTGACAATTATTATGTGAAAATCAGCTAACTGGTGATGGTGATTGAGGATCATTGGAAATAAGGCCTTGGTTGGTGCATCGGAACCACCAATATTAGAGCACTCTATCTCCAATAGTGTCCCTCTTTTCATTATGCATCCTAATTAATGTCAACAAAATCAGAAGAGATGATGTATTCTTTAATTAAAATACATTTGATATGAAAGTCATCAATCTAATAGATCTAGCCCATCTTGGTAATCCTAAATTAAAATGCTTCCTGAATGTTAATCTGCACACATTTAACTTCAATATTTGGCTGTGATGAGAGACCCTGTCATTATATATATATATATATATATATATATATATATATATATATATATATATATATATATATATATATATATATATATATATATATATATATATATATATATATATATATATATATATATATATATATATATATATATATATATATGTATGTATATAAAGAGGAATAGCTCCCCCTTACCACCCCATTATATGTTGAATATTTTTTATTAGCCAATATATCAAAAGTCACCTTAACTCCCCACCACCACCCATATAAAGTCATACTACATGTTTGTGTTCTGTGACTCATTTGGTCCTCCATGAGGTGCCAAACACAAATTCCATTTCTTGTGTTTTACTTACAATAGCATTAGTGTTTAATCCTCCAGATTCAATCAAAAATACACTTAATATGGAGAAAAACAAATCCTCCCTTTTATTGCCACACTAAATACTTTTGCCAGCAAATGCTTTTGGGGGCGCTTTTTATTTATGGATTTCTACAATGCCCGAGAGCTTTTGTCTTTTTTAGTACTCCATATTTATGGTTGGGGGATGATCATTTTCTGCTTGGCTTCACTTTGAGCTCTTTCAAAACTAGTTGGAGTAGTAATAGTTTCATACTGTTTATCCCTTTCCCCCCCTGAGTCCTAAGTTAAATCTTTTCTACTCTCTCAGTGACATTGCAGTATATTATGTAATACATTCTTAAGCTATTAACTCTGGGCATCGCTAATGATTTCTTTCTTTAAAAAAAAAAAACAACAACATCCAGCACATAAAACATGTAAATGTTTCTTGTTAAAACCCAAAATGAAAAACACAAACAAGCCTAACAGCAAAAGGAAAGAATTGGGGATTGTTTCAGTAAGATTGCAAGAGAGAAACTAGTCTTTAAAACAGCCATAACAGCAAAGAAAGAACCCTGAAGGGGAAGATTTCATTTTCCTTGGTGTACTAATTTTAAAAAAAAGAAAGCAGAGGGATACAAAGTCTGCAAACTATAGGGAAGGGAGCCTAAGTTTTCTGGTAGGATTCCAGAACAGATCATGAAAGAGATGGTTGGTAAGAATGTAGAAAGGTAAATGGTGATTACAAAGAGCCAGCATAGCTTCATCAAGAGTAGGTCACACCAAACTAACCACATTATCTTTTTTTGACAGGGTTTACTAGACTAGTAGATAAAGGGTATGGTGCAGAAAAGTTTAGCAAAGTTTTTGATAGAAATATCTCATCCTATTCTGATGGAGAAAATGGAAAGATGATTATACAATCAAATATATACATAACCGGGTAAATGGTCAGCTTCAAAGAGTGGTCATAAAGGTTCGTTGTCAAAAGAAGGAAGCCTTTTACAATTCTTCTCAATCCAGTGCTTTCTCTCTTATTTATCCTGTATGTAGCTTGCTTTGTATACATGTGTTTATATGATGCCTCCCGCATTAGATTGTAAGCTCCTTGAAGGCAAGGACTATCTTTTGCCTTCGGTGCTTAACAAAATGCCTGCCACATAGTAGGTACTTAATAAATGTTTATTAAATTGAATTGAAGTACAGATGATATGAAGAAAAGTAAAAGATAATCCCTGATCTCAAGGAACTTACTGTATATTGAGAGAGACAACATAGAAACACCTATGTGCTAATAGGTCATTTGCAGGATAAATTGGAGATAATCAGTAGGGCAAAAGCATTAGCATTAAGAGGGATCATGAAAGACTTCTTGTAGAAGGTGGAATTTTTTTTAGGTGGGACTTAATGAAAGTCAGAGAAGCAACAGAAAATAGATATGAAGAGGGGAAGCACTGTAGGGATGGGGAAAAGTCAGTGAAAATGCCACTTCCTCCTTAGATTGATGATTTTCATATCAAATGTATTTTAATTAAAAGGTGGAATGTCTTTTTGAGTTTTGTTTTTGTTTTTTGTTTTTTTGGCAGGGCAATGAGGGTTAAGTGACTTGCCCAGGGTCACATAGATAGTAAGTGTCAAGTCTCTGGGATCGGATTTGAACTCAGGTCCTCCTGAATCCAGGCCTGGTGCTTTATCCACTGCACCACCTACCTAGCCCCTAGAAATGTCTTGTTTGAGGAATGTCAATGCTAGTGTCATTGAATCAAAGAGGGGATAAGAAATAAGCTTTTATATAGCACCTACTATGTCCCTAGCTTTGTGCTAAGCACTTTATAAATATTAGCTCATTTTATCCTCCTAACAGGCCTGTGAGGTAGGTGCAATTATGATTCACATTTTACGATTGAAGAAACTGAGGAACACAAAGTGACTTGTGTAGGGTCACAGAGCTAGTAAGTGTCTAAGGCTAGACTTAAACTCAGTTCTCCCAGGCTTCAAGTCCAGTGCTCTATCCACTATGCACAGTCTGGTGGGCTCTAAGGTTTAATAAGACTTGGAAAGGGAGGGAGGAAGTTATGAAGGTCTTTGAATGCCAAACTCAAGATTTTATATTTGATTCTGAAGGTAATAGAGAATCACTGGATTTGATTGGACAGTGTGGGGAGGGACATGGTCAGACCTGTGCTTTAGGGAAATCACTTCAACAGCTAATGGAAGATAGAATGAGTGGGCTCAGAGTTGTGACAAGGGACCAACCTGGAGGCTTGAGGTGATGAAAGCCTGTACCAGGGTGGGTGGCAGTGTCAGAGGAGAAAAGGGAACAGATGTTAGAACAGTAAAATTGGCAATGGTAACTTGATGGGAAGCAAGAGAAAGTGAGTGATCAAGGATAGCATCTAGATTCCCAGCCCAAGCCTGTGTGTATGTTGGGGATCGGCAGTAATAAGGGAGAAGGCAACTTGTAGAACTGTCTAAAGCAGGGACACAGATACATATAAATTCAATGGGGAACAAGAACCCTTGGAGGCAGAGTCTAACTACAACAAAAGACTCCATGAAGCCTCAAGTTTTAAAATGACCAGGAAAACAAAGGCAATTTGGCTCACTTAATGAGTGAGAGCCTTGTAAACCGCCGGCCCAGCTTCCTGTTCTTGTATTCTCACAGCTGGAACCTATAAACAAAAATCAACCCCTGGTAGCCAATGGTTTCAGATTTTCTGTGTAATTCAGTTTCCTTTACACCAGGTCTTATAAACAAAAGAAACCATTCTGAAAACACCTGTCAAGAAGAAAAGTCCTAGAAGTTACTGTTTGTTTGTTTGTTTGTTTGAGACTACTCACTAGTCAGGATTTTTGAGGGGCAAGGCATAGTGGGGTAAAGGAAGATGGTTGGTGAGGGAAAAGCAGGTGAGACAAAGGAAAATACATATTGGGTGGCTCAGGGAAAGATAATTGGATCATAGGAGCCTATATTTAGAGGTAAAAGAAATCTTAGTGGTCATCTAGCCCAGGGGTTTTTAACCTCTCTGTATATGTCATGGATCCCATTGGCAGTGGGGCCCCTCTTCTCTACAGTGTTTTTAAATGCATGAAATAAAATACATAGGGTTATAAAAGACATCAATTATCTTCAAATATAGCTATTAAAATATTTTTTAAAAGTTCCTGGACCCCAGGCTAAGAACCCCTGGGCTAGTTCACCTCCCCTATGTTGTGGATGAGATTGAAGCCCAGAGAGATTTAGGTGACTTGCTCACTGTTGCATAGGTCCTAAGTGGTATTGAATGGGTTTGGAACTCAGATTCCCTGAAACTAAATCTTGTACCATATAGTTGCTCCTGTTTTTTTTTCCTTGTGTTAGTGATGACGATTATTTCATTTATAATTTAGAATCACAAATGTTTATAGAATTCCTTCTACAGACATATCACATTCAACCTCCTTGATTTTAAAGAGGAAGAAACCAAAGTTCAGAGAAGTGATTTTTTTGGGGGGGTGAGGCAATTGGGGTTAAGTGACTTGCCCATGGTCACACAGCTAATAAGTGTCAAGCATCTGAGGTCGGATTTGAACTCAGGTCCTCATGAATCCAGGGCCAGTACTCTATCCACTACACCACCTAGCTACCCCAGAGAAGTGATTTTCAAGTCAGCAGTAGTCTCTCTTGACTGAGAGGGCAAAGCTCTTGCCACTAGTCCGGTGCAGGGCATTCACATTAAGTACTTTGAAAATTATAGTAAACAAGTTCCTATTTTTTGAATCATACCAAATGGATTTATGGTGACTAAATAAGAAAAATGTCCCTTTTCATTTACATAGAAGGATTACATAGAATAAAACTTTTGGTTTTTCTCCAAAATTTTTTAGTGTATTACATGATTGTCGAATCAACGCTTTGAGATAGACATTGCATTCCCTGTATTACGGACTAGGACTCTGATGCTTGGAGAGATTGAGAGGCTCCAAGTGAGACAGAGTGAGTTTTCTTGTTTGGCACTGAGGATCTAGGAAACATGATCTAAAACCATCAACCTCTAGCCCATTTCTCTTTCTATCACAGGGGGAGAGGTTCTTGGCACTAAATATTGCTGTGACAAAACCAACAAGGCAAACAATATGGAGATAAAAGAAAGTAGGGAATGGACTCCTATTTTATTTGCATAAAGCATTCAAAGTTATTTTGAGATAGAGTTGCCCTGGCAAGCTGGAGATGTTTGCTTCTTACTCAGTTCTTTCCTAGTTCATTTTTTAGTGCCAATGGGTCTGAGAAGATAGCAAGGAATACCTCGGGACTACTTTTATAAGTAGAAGGCCCGATTCCCAACCTGTTGGTCGCTGGGCTCATAGACAATTTTCTATTCCCTATCCTAGAAGCCTCCATTCAGTTTGATTCCAGATTAAATCTTGTGGAAATGAACCTCAAGGGCTTCCTTGAAGAGGAACAAGTTTCAAATATGTTAATGTCTTACATTATACATACAAATATATTAATGTTTTACATTATACATACATTTATAACCCATATCTGATTGCCTGCCACCTCAGAGAGGGGGGAGGGAAGGGAGAGAAGGAGGGATAAAAATTAGAACCCCAAACTATAAATAAAGTTTTATTACTTTAAAAAATATATTTTAAAAAAGAGGAACAAGTTTTAAATGGGCCAAAGTAGCTTAAGAAGCATCACCTAAACCTTACTGATTCTCAGTGAAGATTTTAGAGGCTTGTTATAAATTGTATATTTGTATTTAATATCTCAAATTGTGTGTGGCTGTTGCTGAGTGTTTTGTGTTTCTGTTTTTATGTGCTATATTTGCTTCACTGGCTGACGGAGCAGCATCCCTCCCACTCACAGCTAATAAGTAACCTCAAGATCAGTCATAATAGCAAAACCAGGGACTCAGAATTCTGTTTGTTTCTCCCACTTTATGCCCTGGGAGGGGATTAGAGATGATGTAATTCTTAGGCACCTGTTTTTTGCCTTTCAGACAGAACATTGCTTGCCAAAGTTGGGCACACTCCCTGGCCCTACTAGGGTGCAGCTGCCTTCACTGTGGCACAATTGCCTTTACCTTCAGGCCCCTCATTCACTCCCTAGTTCTTTTGTCTCCTCACCCAATCTCCTGGTCACCGTCTGGTCTTATTGTCAGTAAATAAATATTTATTAAGAACCTACTATGCACCAGGCATTGTGTAAACTCCCACCACCCCCTTAAGGATTAACAACTTATTCTGAAAACAGTGACACTTTACTGAGAAGAGAATAACAAGGAAACTCACTTCAACTATAACACAAAGAATTTAGGGTAGCTTTAAGGAAGCAAAGAGCAAATATTTATTAAGTCCTTACTATATGTTAGTTGCTGTACTAGGTACTACAGCTAAAAAGACTAAAAAAAAAATGCTCTGTGCAATGAAGGAATTTACATTTCATCAGCAGAAATAATATTCAGGCATACCTCATTTATCAGGCTTTGCTTTATTGTACCTTACAGATATTATATATACACATATAAAACATATATTTTATGTATTATATATAATATATAATATATTTTATATAATTTCATACAATATATAATATATATTTTACAAACTGATGATTTGTGGCAATCTTCTGTCAAGCAAATATATCAGCACCATTTTCCCAATGTGCTCACATCATGTCTCTATGTCACATTTTGGTAATTCTCACAGGATTTCAAACTTTTCATTATTATTATATTTTTATGGTGATCTTTATTCAATGGTGTTTGATGTTACTATTTTTTGTCATTTTGTCATTATTTTAAAATATTTTATTTTTTCCCAATTACATGTAAAAACAATTTTTAACATTCTTTTTTTTTTCTAATTTTAAGTCTCCCTCTCTTCCCTCCTTCCTCCCTGAGAGGGTAAGCGATCTGATATAGGTTATACATGTGCAGTCATGTAAGATATTTACATATTAGTTATTTTGTACAAGAAAACTCAAAAATAAAAAAAGGGAGGAAATGAAAGAAGGAAGGAAGGAAGGAAGGAAGGAAGGAAGGAAGGAAGGAAGGAAGGAAGGAAGGAAGGAAGGAAGGAAGGAAGGAAGGAAGAGGTGAAGAAAGAAAGAAAGAAAGAAAGAAAGAAAGAAAGAAAGAAAGAAAGAAAGAAAGAAATGAAAAAGAGAGAGAAAGAAAGAAAGAAAGAAAGAAAAAAAGAAGAAAAAGAAAAATAGTATGCTTCAGTCTGTATTCAGACATCAGTTCTTTCTCCAGAGGCAGATAGCTTTTTTTCATCTAGTCCTTTGAGATTATCTTGGATCATTTTATTGCTGAGAATAGTCAAGTCATTAACAGCCCTTCATTGTACAATATTGCTGTTACTGTGTACAATGTTCTCCTGATTCTGCTCACTTCATTTTGTATCAGTTCATTTAAGTCTTTCCATGGTTTTCTGAAATCGTCCTGTATATCATTTCATCTAGAACAATAATATTCCAGTACAATCATATACCATAACTTGTTCAGCCATTCCCCAATTGATGAATATCCCTTCAATTTCCAATTCTTAGCCACCACAAAAAGAGCTGTTACATTTTTCTACAAATAACTTCTTTCTGTACCCCCCTTTTAAAAATATTTTTGGGATATAGATCTGGTAGTTCTATTGCTAGATCAAAGGGTATGCATAGTTTTATAGCCCTTCTTTGGGCATAGTTCCAAATTGTTCTCCAGAAGGGTTGGATTATTTCACATCTCTACAAACAGTGCATTAGTGCTCCAGATTTCCTACAACTCCTTCAACATTTATCATTTTCCCTTTTTGTCATATTAGCCAATCAGGTAGGTGTGAAGTAGTACCTTAGATTTGTATTAATTTGCATTTCTTTAATCAATAGTGATTTAGAGCATTTTTCAAATGACTATAGATAGTGTAACGATTGGAATAACGCCACCTGCTGGATACTTACTGTAGAAAAGTTCTGCCCATGAAGCGAAGGGCTTTGAGGGCAAGACCAGGAGTCTTTTCTTTGGCGGGAGGAAGTGACGCGGACTAGTGGGAGGAGGAAGGAAGAGACTGGTGCGGACTCTGGGGCTCTTTCCTGAGGACTCTGGTGGAGAGTGGAGCTAGAAATGTGCTCTCCCTTTAATAGATAGGAATCTAGGCCTTTCTCTCTCTTTACCAAATTCTTATTCTCCTTAATAAATGCTTAAAGTCTAACTCTTGCTAAAGCTTATAATTTATTGGCGACCACTCATTAGATATTTTAGACAGTTTAGCTAGAATTTTAGCCCTTAACAATAGGTTTGATTTTTTGTGTCTGAAAACTGCTTATTCATATCCTTTGACCATTTATCAATTGGGGAATGATTTCTCAGTTTTCTATATATGTGAGAAATGAGGCCTTCAGCAGAGATAATTGCTGTGAAATTTTTCTCCCATTTTCTGCTTTTCTTTTAATTTTAGTGACTTTTTTTTGTGTGCAAAACCTTTTAAATTTTATATAATCAAAATTATTCATTTTACATTTTGTAATGCTCCCTGTCTCTTCTTTTGTCCTGAATTCTTCTCTTTCCTTAGTTCTGAGAGGTAAGCTAGTCTACCCTTTATTTCTAAAATATGTATCGATTTTAACCTTATCTTGGAAGATGCTGTGAGATATTGTTCTATACCTACTTTCTGCCATTCTGTTTTCTAGTTTTCCTGTTTTTTGTCAACTAATGAGCTTTTGTCCCCAAAGTTTGGATTTTGGGGTTTATCAAATACTAAATTACTATGATAATTTACTACAATGTATTGTCTGCCTTATCTATTCTACTGATCCGCCACTCTATTGTTTATCTAGTTGCCAATTTGTGAACTGGGATGGGGAGGCTATCTTCCTTCACTTTTTTTTCCTTGATATTTTTACCTCTTATTCTTCCAGATTAATTTTGCTATTATTTTTTTCTAACCCTATAAAATAATTTTTGGTAGTTTGATTGGTATTTCACTGAATAAGTAGATTAATTTAGGTAGAGTTGTCATTTTTGTTATATTGACTCACCCTAGGCATGAGCAATTAATATTTTCCAATTGCTTATATCTGACTTTATTTGTATGAAAAATGTTTTGTAATTGTGATCATATTGTTCTTGGGTTTTTCTTAGCAGGTAGACTCCCAAATATTTTATAGTGTCTACAGTTATTTTACATAGAATGTCTCTTTCCATTTCTTGCTATTGGACTTTGTTGGCAATGTATTGAAATGGTGGTGATTTTTCTGGATTTATTTTGTATCCAAAAACTTCTAAAGTTGTTAATAACTTCAAGTAGTATTTTAGTTGATCCTCTAGGATTCTGTAAGTATATAATCATATTATCTAAAAAGGCTGATAATTTTGTTTCCTCATTGCCTATTTGAATTCCATCAATTTCTTTTTTCTTTTCTTATTGCTTTGGCTAGGATTTCTAGTACAATGTTGAATAATAGTGGTGATAATGGGCATCCTTGCTTCAACTCTGATTTTATTGGGCAAACTTCAAGCTTATCCCCATTACAGATAATGCTTGATGATGCTTTTCGATAGATATTCCTGATCATTTTAATGGAAGCTCCATCAATTCCTATGTTATCTCATGTTTTTAGTAGGAATGGGTGCTGTATTTTGTCAAAGGCCTTTTTCTGTATAAATTGAGATAATTATATGATTTCCGTTGGTTTTGTTAATGATTTGGTCAATTAGGCTGATAATTTTCCTAATTGAAACAGATCTACATTGTTGGTAAAAATCCCACCTGGTCATAGTGTATGATCCCTGTGATATATTTCTGTAATTTCTTTGCTAGTGTTTTATTTAATTCTTTTGCATCAATATTCATTAGAAAAATATTATATAGTTTACTTTCTCTGTTTTTTGCTCTTCTGGTTTAGGTAGAAACACCATATTTGTTTCATAAAAGGAATTTTGTTGAACTCCTTCTTGACCAATTTTCCAAATATTTTATATAGTATTGGGATTCATTGTTCTTTAAATGTTTGGTAGATTCTACTTGTGAATCCATCTGGCTCTGGGGATTTTTTCTTAGGGGGTACATTGATGGCTTGTTCAATTTCTTTTCTCTACTATTTGGTTAAATATATTTTCCTCTTTTGTATCTGGGCAATTTACATTTTTGTAAAGATTCATCCATTTCTTTTATATTGTCAGATTTATTGGCATATAATTGGGCAAAATAGCTCCTACTAATTGCTTTAATTTCCTCTTCATTGGTGGTGAATTCTCCCCTTTAGTTTTTTGATACTGGTAATGTGGTTTTCTTTTTTTTAATTAAGTTAACTAATGGTTTATTTATTTTATTTTATCATAAAAATAGCTTTTAGTTTTATTTATTTAGTGGTTTTCATTATATTTTATTAATCTCTCCTTTGATCTTCAGGATTTCCAATTGAGCATTTAATGAGGGATATTTTATTTTTTCTAGTTTTTTATCAATTCAGTAATTTTAATTGTTTTTTTTTGCTTTTATTGATTCAATTCATTCATCTGCTCTTTCTCTATTTTATTGATATAAGAATTTAGAGATATAAATTTTCCCCTAAGTACTGCTTTGGCTATATCTCATAAATTTTAATATGTTGTTTCATTGTTGTTATTCTCTTTAATTAAATTATTGATTGCTTCTTTAATTTGTTCTTTGAATCACTTATTCTTTAGGATTAAATTATTTAGTTTCCAATTTATTTTTAATCTATCTTTTCACTGATTCATTGAATATAATTTTTGTTGAATTATGATCTAAAAATATACATTTAATAGTTCTGCTTTTCTGCATTTGGTTATGAGGTCTTACTGCCCTAATACATGGTCAATTTTTGTATAGGTGCCATGTACTGCTGAGAAAAAGTAACATTCCTTTCTATTACAATTCAGTTTTTCCAGAGGTATATTATATCTAACTTTTCTAAAATTCTGTTCTCCTTTACTTCTTTCTTGTTTATTTTTTGGTTAGATTTATCTAGTTCTGAGAGGAGAAAGTTGAAGTCTTCCATTAACATAGTTTTAATTTCTATTTCCTCCTGTAGCTTACTGAACTTCTCCTGTAAAATTTTATACATATGTATTTAGTATTGATATTACTTCATTGTCTATGGTACCTTTGAGCAAGATAGAGTTTTCTTCCTTAATTCTTTTAATTAGATCTATTTTTGAATTTCCTTTGTCTGAGATCATGATTTCTACCTTTGCTTCTTCTTCTTTTTTTTTTACTTCAGCTAAAGCATAGTAGTTTCTGCTCCAACCCCTTATGTTTAATCTGTGTGTATCTCTTTGCTTCAAATGGTTTTCTTGCAAACAGCATATTGTAGGATTCTGATTTTTAGTTTAGTCCACTAACTGCTTCTGTTTTATGGATGAGTTCATCCCATTCATATTTATAGTTATGGTAACTATTTCCCTTCATCCTACTTTTCCCTTCTCTCTCTCTTTCCTTTCACCCTATCCCTCCTCACCAGTGTTTTACTTCTGCCCACCACCTCCCTAACCTGCCCTCCCTTGTATCATTCCTCTCCTCCCTCTTCTCTTATCCCTGTCCCTTTTTACAGCAGGTGGAGTGGGGCCTATCTGGTGATCTGCACCAAGGGAGATGCCTGGCTATGCAGTTGGTCTGTAGGGACTACTCCCTTGCCTTGGAGCTTCTGGCTTGTAGGGGAAGGGGAAGAGACTTGCTGGTAGTTTTTTCCCAGGGCTTGGAGTCTCACTGGAGTCCCTGTTGGATGCAGCCTTCTGCTGTTGCTTTCCAGTTCAGCTCTTCTCCCACCCCAGTGAGACTTCCCTTTCCTGTTGAGCTTCCAAGCTGCCCTTAACTGATAATTTACTTCCCTGATCTGAATTTGATTCTGAGGTGCTTTTCTAGATTCTTTTGGATGGGAATTCAGAAGGGTTCTGGGGATTTTCTGTCTCATTCTGTAATCTTGGCCCTGGAAATCCTGAAGTTATTATTGTAATTGTTTTGGGACACCATGAACCATGCCCATATAAGACAACAAATTTAATCAACAAATGTTTTGTGTATTCTGACTGCTCCCACTGACTGACCATGATCCTGTCTCTCTCCCTTTCCTCAGGCCTCCCTATTCCCTGAGACACAACCATATAGAAGAATATCACATAAACTTAGTTTAAAAATCAGCAGCAGGCTTTGAGAGGATTGACTCCAATTTTGAAAGAAGTTCTATCTATAGGTAAAATGCTATCAAATAGGATCACATGCTACAGAGAAATCTTTCATGAAAGGAAGAGTCAATCCATGTGGCAAACTTCATTGTTGTCTTGTTTTTTAAAATTGCCACGGCCACCCCAAACTTCAGCAGCCACCACCCTAAACAATGAGCAACCATCAATGCTGAGACAAAACTCTCCACCAGTAAAAAAGACTGTGACTGGCTGAAGGTTCAGATGATGGTTGGCATTTTTTAGGAATAAAATATTATAATTAATATTTGTACATTGTTTTTCTAGACATAATACTATTGCACACTTAAAATACCTCAGTATAGTATAAATCAAACTTCTATATGCAATGGGAAACAAAAAAAAATTCATGAGACTCAATTTATTGTGAGATTTGCTTTATTGAGGTGGTCTGGAACTTGACCTGCAATTATCCCTGAGGTATGCTTGTATACATAAATAAATAAATATACATGATCACATATATACATATTTACACACATGTATATATTCATACATATACAATTTGTGAGGGAGGGTACTAGTAGCTGAGGGAATCAGGTAAGGCTTCATGTTGAGGTGGGGCATGACCTGAGTCCTGAAGGAAGATTGTCAGTGATGAAGAAATGTCTTCATGGGAAAGGGGGTAGTATGGAGAACAGACAGTGCAAAGGCATAAAGATGGAAGGTGGAGATTCATGTGTGAGAGATACTCAAAAGGCACTTGTTTCCACTATATCATAGAATATGGGAATGGGAATCATGTAAAATGAAGCTGAAAAGGTAGTTGGTGGACCAGGATGAAAAGGATTGTAAATAATAAAAGAGAGGTTGTTTTTTTTTAATTAATCCTCAAGGGGGTGATTATTAACTATATTTTTAACATCATAAAACTCTTTGTCAGGATGGTAAAATCTATGGACCCTTTCTCAGATAATGTTTTGAAACACATAAAAAATAGAAAGGATTACAAAGGAAACAAGTTATATTGAAATAATTCTCTCTCTCTCTCCCTCTCCCTCTCCCTCTCTATTCATGCAATCCAAGTCCAGACCCCCCCCCACCCGCCCTGTCCTAGAAGCATCAAGCATCTATTGGGGTTTACTGAATAGAAGGATGACACAATTATACCTGAGCTTTAAAAAATCATTTTGGCAGCTGTGTTGATTGGGATGGGGAGGGATTTGCTGATGATGTAAAAGGTTCAACCTCAGAATGGGTAACCACAGTTTATAGAATCTCCTTTGGTTTCCCTTTTAAGAAAAGACAGATTTTGGTCTGTCTCAATACGATATTGTCTGATCAAGAGAACAAATGAGACCACAGTCTCCAAGTATTTTCTGGTGAGGAGGGCTACCACATTTTTTACCTGAAAGCCCATGATCAGTCCCAGTCCTACATGCTCTCTCAAGGGTCCTTCTAGTCCTCTGATTCTGTATGCTTTTCTGGCAGCTTACAAAAAAATTATAATGATGGTCCTGACACTCAAAAAAGAAAAAAGAAAAGAGATCACTGATATTGTTTGGCTTTGGTGTGGTATACTTGTGAGTCATAGAAACAGCACATTCTCTGAAGAATAAAAGTTGAGGATTGCCCAGAGGGCAATGGTAAAAAAAAAAAAAAAAGGTGGGTGTGGGCAGGCTGTAACCCATTGTGACCAAGGAATTATTTAGAAGTGACATAAGGGATATTGCCAAAGGAATGTATGACTGAAAAAGAAGAATTGATCACGTAATGAGAGTAAGAGGTAACTGATGGACAGTGCATATGCTCCATTACTATCCTTATGATGGGAAGAGAATATAAGGCAGGTACCTAATGAACTTGATCTGCATCAGCTAGAAAGTCAAGTCAGTAACATTACCTTGGCAGGTTGATGTTTGGGACACAGGATTTTGGAGGCAGAAGAAAGTAGGAAGATGTGGGAGAAGAGGAGAGGAATGAACTCACAGACTGACACCAGGTACCGTTAGAAAAGTTTATTAACCCGCAGAAAATCCCTGGGGGTCTTAAATACCTGGGTTGTCTTGTTCTTTACCTAACCTTGGCTCATACTCTTATGCTCACAGGATATCAGGGATAGAATCATCTAGTTCATTTTAGAGATGAACTGCTTTCCTTTTTGTCTCTTGATATCTTCAAAAGGTTCTGAATCCTAGGGCATTATATAAAATGAAAATTTTCAGTTTCTTGCTAAAGTTTCCTGAGATAAAGGATGATACATATGACTGTGGGTTTTTATAACACAAAGCAATTTATAAAAATCTACAGGCTTCAAGATCTGAGTTGTGCTCCTTGCCCTTCTTTGACATTGCAAGGTCTGGGAATCAGTGAATTTTTAGTTTTCTAGGGGACTAAGAAAGAAATAATCAACTCCATTCTTTTATCATGGAATAGAAAGTGAATTGTGATGAGGTTTGTGTGGGGCTGCCTGAGGAGACTTACAGGCCCTGACACAAGTTAAAATCACTAATTAGACTTAATGATGCTATGTAGTATCTTACTACCCCAGAGTCTTTTGTGACTATGTAACTTCAAGATGTATAATCTTGGGCACTGAACATAATAAGAGGGAAAATGGAGTCAGCCTGGGTGTATGTCACAGTTAAGCTCTGAAGTATTTATGCTGCTGAGGGGTTCTACATTGGGTCTAACTCTGAATGGCAAATCTCTCTGTCACTGCTACTTGAAGAGCATCTGTATCATGTTGGATACAGACCACTGATTTTTTTATATAGAAGGTAGAATATATGATCCATGCTGGAAAATTCATAAAATATAAAGACATAGCCCCAATCCTTCTGGAATAGACATCTTAAACTGCACAATAGACCTATAAACATTTGTAAGCAAAGTTTTCAATAAAACTACATTATTTATTTAAACCTTTATTTATGGTCATATTCCACTTTTTGAAAAATCATTTATCTATCAGGCTCCACCATCTGGAACATAGCCAAGATATAAAATGGATGTAAGAAGACCTCTAAAAAGCAAACATATGTCCCAACATTCATTCACAAAATTTATGACTTTATTCATAGGCCTAGATGTTTATATGGTGTTCCCCTCCTTCTCCCCCCACCCCATCAGACTGTGAGCTCCTTGAAAGGAAAGACTGTCTTTTGCCTTTATTTGTATCTCCAGTGCTTACCATAGTGCCTGCCATATAGCAGGTACTTTAAAAGATGCTAGTAGAATGGCTGAATGATAAGGGACTCCTAGGCTTCATCAGACTGCCAAAGAGGTTCCTGGCATAAAGCAGGCTAATAACTTCAGGTATAGGGGCAAATATCCCTTCATACTTTGATAGTTACTGGGCATACATTACAGCAGAGAAATTATATAATTATGACCCTGGACCATCACAGAAAAGTTAAATTATGTTCAATGTCCTCACTTTAATAGGGCATAGCTAATATGATCAGTATTAGAAAGTAGGCAGAATAGTTCAGCAAATGCTACCAACACAAAAATCTGAAAAAAAAATGATTGCATACCATACACGGAGTAACTAAAGCAGAACTTACAAGAAAATAGAAAAACTGGATTAGGCAAGAATAACACTGGAGTATGTAGAAACTTAAATCCCCAACTCAGCACCTATACTTCCAAATCCACTTCATATTCTAGGAGCAAGTAACTCAATAAATCAAATATGATTGGGCAGCATGTGCAGCATGTATGCATTGTAGCCAAGATAGAGACCCAGGCTAAATATTTCATCTTACAGGAGATGGAAGAACCTGATTCTACTCAGGTACCCAAAGGAAAAAGAGAGCAACTTGAAGGAGGGGAAGAAGACATAGGCAAGACATAACTGTCTAGGACCAATCCTCCTTCTTTGGAGTTTATTTTGAGCAGGAATCCAAGATGTCCCTCCATACACCTGAATGTAAAGCAGCTGTCAATTTAGGGGGATCTATGCAAAAGTGGAAGGGTGGACAGCTAGGTGTAGTGCAGTGGATAAAATGCTCTGAATGTAGGAGAATCTGAGTTCAAATTTGACTTGAGACACTTGACACTTACTAGCTGTGTGACCCTGGGCAAGTCACTTAACCCTCATTGCCCTGCAAAAGTGGAAGGGGAAGGAACAACATAGTAATGAGAAAAAACAAACTAATAGAAATGCATGAGAGTGATTGAAAGAACAAAAGTCCAAGGGACAAAGACTTATTACAAGTCTAGTTCACAAAAAGATAAAGCAACTGAAAGGTTTATAAAGAAAAAAATAGATAATTAGTAAAAAATCAAAAAGAGGTCAGAACTTAATGGGAAAAATACACTATGTAAGCAAAAGGAACACTCAATAAGAGCATTTTCCAGATTCTCTAGAGATCACAGAGTAACTACAAGTAGCTCAATAATTACTCAAAGAGAAATAAAAGGAATAAAGAAGTCTTTGGAATGAAATGAAGTAAGAAATCTGAGTTCCCAATGAAGAATTAAAAAAGACAAATAGACTATACAACTTAGATGGTGGAGAAACTCTTCATATAAGTAGACATTTGGAAAGTGAGTGAACAACAGAATTGGAATGGGAAAATACAGGCATGGGGAAAAATTCGCAGAAGAGAAGGAAAAGGAAACAAATTAAAAAAAATACAAAGCAACTGACTTTTAAGTCCAAACAAATGGAGATAACTTAAGGATCACATATGTCAAAGAAGATTATAACCAATTTAAAAACTATGAATGTTATGCTGAATCAAATATGACAATAGTCTGAAATGTACATTAAATAAGTAATCAATACAAATATTTTCCCCAGTGGACAAGTGGTCAAAGTATTTGAAAAAGTAGTCCTTTAAAGAATAATTGTAATCTATTAACAAACATGGAAAATGATCTCTACAAATTAATAATAAGAATCACAAAGCTAAACAACTTCAAGATTTTACATCACACCTAGAAAACTGTCAAAATAAAAACTGTGAACATTATAGAGGCTTTGGGGAAGATGGACACACCGATATGCCATTGTTAGAGCTGTGAATTGATCCAACAATTTTGGAAAGCAACTTGTGATTATACTAAAGAATTTATTAAAATGTCCATGCCCTTTGACTTAGAGATGCCAGTGCTAAACATATACCGAGGAGGTTCAAGACAGAAATAAAGGCTCCATCTATGCAAGAATATTGATAACAGTACTATTTTGTGGTAGCAAATAATTGGTGAAAAGGTGGTACCCAGAAATTGGGGATGGTTAAATAAATTATAATAAATGAATGAATTGGAATATTACTGTTCTTTAAGAAATGATAAATATGAAGAATTTAGAGAAACTAGGTAGTGCAGTGGATAGAGTATTTGGCCCTGGAGTCAGGAAGACCTGATTTCAAATACAGCCTCAGACATTTAGCAGCTTTTTGACCCTTGGCAAGTCACTAAACCATATTTGCCTCAGCTTCTTCATCTATAAAATGAGCTGGAGAAGGAAATGACATACAACTCAGCATCTTTGCCGTGAAAACTTCAAATGGGGTCACAAAGAGTCAGACATGACCGAAATGACTCAGCAACAACATCAAGAAGTGAATTCATGCAGAGTGAAATCAGCAGAACCAGGAAAACAATATTCATGGCCGTAACAATATAAATGAAAATAACACCAAAATTCAATCATTTATAGTTATAAAGGCTCCTCAGAAAAGCTGAGAAAGTGGACCTCCCATTCCTCTTTGCAGAGATGAGGGACTAAAGTTTTGAAATATTGCATATATTGTCAGACTTATTCAGTATGTTGATTGGTTTTATTTAATTTTTTTTCTTTTTAAAATCTTTGTTGCAAAAAAAGCCTTATTGGATGGAGAAGAGATGGATATTCTTGGAAATCAATGTAATCTGAAAATAAAGTCATTAATTTAAAATACTTAAAAAATAAAAAATAAAAGGGAATGTGATTTTTAAAAAAGTTTTCAATTTAAAACAGTAAATAGCAATCTGTGCTTAAAGGAGTAAACCATATTTGTTTGACAAAATCACTTTCGTTGAATAACATGCAGAGACAGTTTCTGGTTGCCTTCTTTACATGTCCCATTTCTCCTTTAGGTATAAAAGGTCTGGGTTTGGGCTAGCTGATTTCCTACTTAAATACTTTAGAGAATTGATCTCATCGATGTGTTACTCCCTCTATGACAGAAGATTGCATCTCATTCTGACTTCATTCTGTGGAATTTTTATCTGTATCTTTCTGTAAATTTCCTATAGATGATCTACTTGGTATACCAATGTTCTTTTTACCACTTTATACTGATATGCTTTTGTCCATATGTTATATTTTGCTCAGTACATTTCTGGCTGTTCTGATTATACATGTCCTGGTTGATGTCTTTTATTATATTTCTCACATATATACTATCATTAGTAATAGCAGCCTATGTGTCTTTATACCATGTTCCTTTATATTGCCCTCTGAACCACTTACAATTTTGATTCTTCTTATATCATGGAATTCTAATGTTCCTAGCTATTCACAGCATCACTGGGAGAATAATGATATTAAATAGATGGAGTTTTCTGACTGGATAAAAACAATCATGCATTCCATATTCTTCACCAAACAATCTTAATCTTCTTCTGTTCAATTATGGAGTCAATTCATAGTGGGAAAACCAGATGAAGAATTCATATTGTCATTTTATGAATTACCATAACTGTGTTGATTGAGAAGACCTCAAGATGGACTATTATGTATTTAAAAGCTAGTCCTGGGCAGCTAGGTGGAGCAGTGGATAGAGCACCAGCCCTGGATTCAGGAGGCCCTGAGTTCAAATCCATCCTCAGACACTTAAGACTTACTAGCTGTGTGACCCTGAGCAAGACACTTAACCCCAATTGCCTCTCTTAAAAAAAAAAAAAAGCTAGTCCTTCCTTCTACATTCCCCATTTTTAAGTGAAAGTCATTGTAAAAGGATTGGGAATAGGCAGTGTTCTTTTGTACAATTATTTCTTTTCACAGCTAGGCTTTTCCAAAGTTCTCTGAGAAGCATGGTTGATTGGCACTTACTTTTCATCTTAGAACATCTATGTATTTCTGAGTCCTGATCAAGACTGGGAAAATTATGTTAACAACAACAACAACAACAACAAAACACTACAACAAAGCAAACAAACCAATAAAATATGGTCCCAGGAGAGCTGACAGTTCTGAAAAGGGAAGGGACAGAAAGAACAGTAAGAGAAGGCCAAGATGCATAGTCATCATCCTAAGTCACAATGGGGACTTGGAAATTGCGCAGATCAACCTTTCTATCCATGGTTCCAACTTCTGTTTTTGAGTCACCCAGAAGAGAGAAAAAGGAAAGAAAGATGCATACATTTTCTCTTGGAAGTTGCAGGAAGTCATTGTTTTAAGTTTTTACAAAATGGGTTTACTGCTATAGTCTGCTTCTCTCTTGTATTCTTCTCTCTAACATTCTACATTATAGATGTCATTAGTTCCTTTAATTAGTAATAAAACAAAATATTAAATGAATAAAACAGATTCTTCTGTAGTTTGGAAAGCCAGTTTAAGCCCCCAATTTCAATCTTAGATTTAGTTATAGAATTTTGTGGTATCAATATGAGCCATGTCAAAGATGTACTTTTCACAGGTATGTGGCACTTATGTGTCAAAACACCAACACACAATACTGGTAAAAGCCAAGATGGAGAATAAAGGAATAGACCTACATTTAAATATATCTATGGAGTCATTTATATCTATAACATTAGATTTAGTGGCTCATATATTGACATTGATCATGATGGTATCAAGAGCAAAACTATCAGGTGAGAGATCCCATAAGGATCAGAGGAAGAAAAAGAGTAATGGTTGTTGGTGATTCAATATTCACTTGTACCCAAGCAGCTTTTTAAAAGCTGACATCAACAATAAAGAGGTCTCTTGTCTTTCAAGGGCATGTCCCCAAGACATATCAGAGAATCTCCAAGGAACTCTCAAAACAGATGACTACAACATGATCCTGATGATTCGTGATTCATGTAGACACAAATGATTTTGCCAAGAGGAACCTGAAACTGGAAACTGTAGTGACTTAGGCTGTTTTTTTTCCCCATGACTGCCCATTGAAAGCTAGAGATAAATAAGAGAAAACCTTATCTGAGAAGTGAATAGCTGACTAAGAAAGTTGTATCTGAGAGTGGGGTTAGGATTTCTGTACTATAGATTAAAATATAGGAATGATAGACTCCTGATCCAGTATAGAGTGCATCTAACTAGAATTGTATTTACTTGATACTTGATATATTAAAAATCTAACCAAGATGACATATATACACATATATACATATACATACACATGCATATATGTATATATACATTTATATATACATACCTAATATATACAAATAATACATATGTGTTTATACATATTATCTATCATCTAGCCAGCTAGCTATCATCTACTTATCTAGCTATCTAGCTATGGGGTAAAGTGCCTATGTTTA
The DNA here is from genome assembly GCF_019393635.1 of Dromiciops gliroides. Taxonomy (NCBI): domain Eukaryota; kingdom Metazoa; phylum Chordata; class Mammalia; order Microbiotheria; family Microbiotheriidae; genus Dromiciops; species Dromiciops gliroides. The sequence goes on along the minus strand of NC_057861.1, from coordinate 183,061,651 downwards.
TCCACAACATTTTGGATTCCACAGAGAGTAGCTTCACAGAAGGAAGAAAAACAGCAGCTAAAAAAACCTAGAATTTTACAGCTGAAAAAATCCTAGAAAAGATCCAGTATTAAAAACAATGGCCTCAAAGATCATGGCCAAAATCGAGGTGACAAGCAAGAAGAGCTAGAGACCTTAGTGTGAGGAAACTAAAAATGTGTAATACAATTTGGTTAAACTCCCTTTATAGTTATTAGAAAAACAATGTATTCAAATGGAAAATCACTCATAGCACTGGGGTCTTATTTTCCTCCTTGAGTCCAGAATAAAGCATTATGTTCCCTTTCAAATTTCGAGGAGTCACTCTCAACCCTGGGCATATATTTTTCCTTCAAATCAACTTTCAGTCTGTCCCTGAATTCCCAGATGCAAAACTCCTGAGATGATGAGAAATTTTGGTTATATATCCATCACATAGAACCTTAGAATTTTGTATCTGGAAGGGGCCTTAGAGATCATCTAGCCTGATCTCTTTCTTTCACAGATGGGCAAACAGTTTCAAGGACATTAATTGATTTGCTGCAGCACACAGAGATCTTTCAATTAATAATGATAATGATAATAATAATAATAGCAATGACAACCATAAAAATAATAACATTCAGATAGCACTTCAAAGTTTGCAAAGCACTTTATGATGGCTATCTCCTTATTTTTGAAGCAACCTTAGGAGAAAGGTGCTATTATTAACACCAATTTTATTGTTGAGGAACCTGAGGTGAGAAGAGGTTGGGCTACCTGGCCAGGGCTACCCAATTTGTAAGTAACTGAGGTCAGATTTGAACTCAGGTTTTCCTGATTCCAGGGCCAATGTCCTATCCAATGTACCACCTAGATGCCCCTTATATATGATAAGTTGGTGGTCATCAACAGAGGGAAAGCATTTGAATTAAGCGAAATCGTGAAATCCTTCCTATTGAAGTTGAAATTTTAGCTAGGATTTGAAGGAAACCCAAGAATTAGAAGTCGGAGAAGAGTAGTGACACAGTCTAGACATGCCTCAGTTTAGTTGGTGTAGCAAAATGCTGCCAGGGAACACAACAAAAAAACATCATTTTATGAGCAACATATGAAATTGCCAACTCCTACCTTAAAATTGAAACATGAAGAACTCCCAAGGAAAGAACAGTCTTTCTGTGCTAATTTACATAATAGAGACTTAACAAATACTTACTCTCGTGGTTGATTAACTAAACAATAATTCAATTTAGAAGGTTTGAAATTGGTTGAATATAATGACTCCAACTAGGTGGTTCAGGGGGAGGTAGGTGACATTGTAGATAGAGTGTTGGTCTTGGAGTGAGGAAGAGCTGAGTTCAAATTTGAACTCAGACATTTACTGACTGTGTGTCCCTGAGTAAATCACTTAATACTGTTTGCCTCAGTTTCTTTCTTTTCTTTTCTTTTCTTTTTCTTTCTCTCTCTCTTTCTTTCTTTCTTTTTTTTTTTTGGCAGGACAATAAGGGTTAAGTGATTTGGCCAGGGTCACACAGCTAGTAGGTGTCAAGTATCAGAAGTCAGGTTTGAACTCATGTCCTCCTGAATCCAGGGCCAGTGCTTTATCCACTGTGCCACGTAGCTGTCCCCTCAGTTTTTCTTCAGCAAAAATGAGCTAGAGAAGGAAGTGCCAAACCGTCCCAATATCTCTGCCAAGAAAATCCCAAATGGGGTCATGAAGAATCAGATATGACTGAAATGACTGAAACAAAGACTTTAAGAAAAGTTATTTAATGTTTCAATGTCACCTTGTCATAAGGTCCCTAATGGAATGCCCCAGAGATCTCTGCTTGGCCCCGCATTCTTTAATATTTTCATTAATAATTTCAATAAAGGCATAAATGGCATCCTTTTCAAATTTACAGATAACACCAAGATGGGAGACATGGTTAAGTGGGTGACAGAGTCAGGCTTCAGAAAGAATACTCATTATAGCATCCTCAACCAATGGTCAAACAGCTTCTGCTTGAAGCTCTCTAGCTAGTACAAAGAGACTATCTCCCCCTGAGACAGCCCATTGCACTTTGTAGTAGCTCACATTGTTAAGAAGGATTTTCCTGACATCAAACCTAAATTCCTTTGAAACTTCCAGTCATTCCTGATTTCCCCTCTGAGACCACAGGAGAATAATTTGAATCCCTTCTATATGTAAGAGCCCTTCAATATACAAGACAGTTCTCCTGTCCCTACTGAGTCTTCTCTTCCCCAGGCTAAAGCACCCCAATTCCTTAGGAAACTCCTTGTGTGAGCCTTCCTAATCCCAATTGCTCTCTTCTTGATCCTTTCTGAGTTATCAAGGTCCCTTTGAAAATGTGACACACAAAGCTGAACAGAGTCCTCCATATTAATAGAGGGTTGATTAATCACCTTTTTATTCTAAAAGCTATGAATCTTTTAATTCAGGCCAAGATCACAGTAGTTTTTTTGTTTGTTTACTTGCTTGTTTGATTGTTTGTTTTGTCTATCATACTAGCAGCTTTGGATCTCAGTGGATAGAGCACTGGACTTAGGTTTCAAATCCAGCCTTAGTAGCTATGATACCATGGGTAAGTCATTTAACCTCTGCTAATCTCAGTTTCCTCAACTGTAAGATGGGGATCATGATAGCACCTACCTCCCAGGGTTGCTATGAGAATCAAATGAGATATCTGTAAAGAACTTAGCATAATGCCTACCACACAGTAAGTGATTAACAAATGCATATTTTCTTTTATCTTGATTAACATTGAGTTTAAAAACCACTGAAACTCCCAGATCTTTTGGAGGAAACGACAATAAAACAACCACTGTATAACCAGAACTTCCACACTCTATAATTATGAGCTTGATTTTTTTAAAATGTGAGGCTTTACAGTTTTCCCTATGAAATTCCATCTTATAATATTCAGCTTAAATGCCCTAACTTCACAAGATATAACTGTAGATAAATGATCCCATCTGGAATTGTACTTATCTTTGTAAATGTCAAGTTTTCTCCACCACTAAATAAAATAGACTTCAATTCAACAAGCACTTATTAAGTACATACTGTATGCTAAACACAGGAGGAACAAAGGTAAAAGTGAGACACCCCCCACCTTAAAGGAGATTACATCCTATCTGGGGGGAGTATGTAAGGTTTTTTGTTTGTTTGGTTGGTTTTAAGTGAGGCAATTGGGGTTAAGTGACTTGCCCAGGGTCACACAGCTAGTAAGTGTTAAGTGTCTGAGGCCGGATTTGAACTCAGGTACTCCTGACTCCAGGGCCAGTGCTCTATCCACTGTGCCACCTAGCTGCCCCAAGTATGTAAGTTTTTTGAGGACAGAAAGTGTATAATTTTTTTAATCTTCATATCCTCAGCACCTAGCAGTATCATACACATGATTTATGATTAATAAATGTTTACTAAATTAAATTGTTCACATTTTAATAGCACTTTAAGGTTTACAAAATGTTTTTCCTAGCCATGTGTATTATGGTATTCCCTGTTTCTAGGGAAGCTAAAGCTATTGAATTGCTTGGGATCAGGTGTTCTGAGCTTCAGTAGGACTGGAGCTCATTGGGTTTCTGTACCATCTGGCACCAATATTGTGAGCCCCTAGGAATATAGAGATACAAGGTTGCGTAAGGAGGAAGAAACTGTTCAAGTTTGGGTACAAAAAGTTTTTTAAAAGTAGATTAAAGATTCTGTGCTAATCAGTATTGGTAACTTCCAGTGAGTGGCCATTGTCCTTCCAGCCTGTATAAGATAAGGGGACCCAGTCTAGAAAGAGACAGACAGAGAGACAGGGACAGAGACAGAGAGACAGAGAAAACAAAGAGAGACAAGACAAAGACAGACAGAAGCAGAGAGAGATACAGAGAGAGAGGGAGGGAAGGAAGGAAGGAAGGAAGGAAGGAAGGAAGGAAGGAAGGAAGGAAGGAAGGAAGGAAGGAAGGAAGGAAGGAAGGAAAGAAAGAAAGAAAGAAAGAAAGAAAGAAAGAAAGAAAGAAAGAAAGAAAGAAAGAAAGAAAGAAAGAAGGAAATTTTTCAAGTGTTTAGCAGAGTTCCTGACACACAAGAGATGTTTAATAAATACTTATAGATGACTTTACTCAAAGCATCCCTTTGAGGGAGGTGACATGAGCATTAATATCCATATTTTACAGATGAGGCTGAGAGATTAGTTGATTTGCTCAGATATACACAGTTCACACTTGTCTAATTTAGGATTCAAACTCAGGTCTTCCTGACTCCAGGTCCAACACTATACCAGTACAACATAACTAATAAAAGGCCAAGCTATTATTCCAAGCCAATTCTCATTATACTATATATGCCATGCTTCTTCCTCCCTTCAAGTCCCACAATTAGATTGCCTTGGGGTTCAGTACTTCTTTGTTTCCCATCCTTAAGAAAGTTGCTATGTGTGCTGTCAAGATGCTTTTGTAGAAGTCCAGAGAGGGATACTTTTCAATGCTAAATCGAGTGATTCTCATGTGCCTACATATAAGTTGTAAACTGCCTTGGGATTTATGGGGGATGAAAGATGATTTATTTATTGTCCTTTGAGATGAAAGATGCATCATTTACAACACTAGCATCACTATTTTATTTACTCTTAACAATGCTGAAATCACATTCCTTCCCAGTGATGGAATGGCAGAATGCCCTCTAATTGGTTAGCAAAGGGTTTAATAAAAGTTAGAGAGTTGGAGGAGCTGCTTAGCTAACAGGGATGCAGTGATGTGGTCCAATTGCTTTGTTCCTAAATGGAGGTTTTATTCTCCTGCTTGTGAGAATTAGTGAGATATTAAGCATGTGTGCATGATGTCAAGATGTTGGCTCAGAAGTGGGTTCTTTGTAGGTTCATCGTCTGTGTTAACATCCTTAGACATATTCTGTAATAATGAATATAGTTGGACCAAATGTTTTCAAAGTTCTTTCTACCAAGGTTGATGGAGCTACTAAACTATGCTTTAGACTCCTGTAGGGTCTTTACCACATCCAGGCATTTATGCTTTTAGCAGGCAAAGGCAACATTTTCTATGCTTAGTAGAAAAATAATTTGCAGTTAACAGTAGCTCTCCTGAGTTGGGAAAACTGCCCCTGATATCTGAAAGAAGTTGAAGTTTCCTTTGATGAAGTTCATTCCATGATGGCAGACCTATGTCAACATTGGCTTGTGAAGGAAATGCTCTAGGCCCAACCTCAGGCTCCAGATTCTCTTTTTACAACTAGGATGTTGGGGCTTCTAGATGTGCTGTAGAAGCTGGGAATGGGGTCAGGAGGAGGAGAAATTAAGCATGGTTTGCTACCTGTTCATCAATATCTCCATCTCTGTTACTGTGACCTTGATTTCATATGTCTAAAAATGGTCAAGATAACCAGAATGATGAAATATGCATAGAGGAGCTCAGGGGAGCTGATTACTATGCTTCTAGAATATTCCTCCTGCTCACTAAAATCAAAGGTAATATGGACCAGCTGAATAAATTATGGTATATGGGTAGAATGGAATATTATTATGCTATTAGAGACAATGAATATGGTGGATTCAGAGCAGTAATTGAAGATCTTCAAAATGAAGCAGAGTGAAATGAAAAGAACCAGGAAAATGTTGTATATAATGATCACAACAATATAAATTAATAATAGTAATAATACTAACATTTATATAGCACTTGATACGTTCCAGGTACTGTGTGCTAACTCTTTAATAATTGTTATCTCACTTGATCTTCACAAAAACCTTGGAAAGTAAATGCTATTTTTATTCCCATTTTACAAATGAAGAAAATGAGGCAGAAATAAGACTTGCTCAAGATGACAGAGCCAGAAAGATATAGTAAGTGGTCACATTTGAGCTCTGGTCTTCCTGATTCCAGGCCCAGTACTCTATCCACTGCACCATCTGAACTAAACTGACTAAAATGAAGCCAAATGCTATACAATTATAATGATAATTCTTGGTTCTAGAGAAGAGATAAAGAATTACACTTCCATTCCCTTGAAGAAGTGGAGGAGTATGCTACATTGTACATGCTAACAAACAGGGTCATTGTTTTAGTTGGCTTCCTTACAAGAAAAGGTTTTCTGAGAATAGAGCTGTATCAGGAAATGATTTATATAAAAATAAATGGTGTCAATAAATTTAAAAATAAAATATATTTGGGAATCAGTCAATACACATTTATTCAGCATTTACAGTATGCTTTATCCTGTGCTGGCAAGTAAGAAACAAATAAGGGGTGAGGTGCTGACATCAGCAGTTGCCTGCGTTCTTTCCATACTCTTCTTGTGGCCAGGAAGCAATGACAGGATAAGGGACTTCTTGAAAGCAGAATGTAGTATGGTGGGAGTGGGAGTAACTCTTCCATTCCCTGCCTGTTGGACACATATCATCTAAGGAAGGAGATTTTTTTCCCCCTTTCTGTAGTGTCCTTAGTGGAAATACTCCTTTGGTGTTTATTCTTCAGTAAGTTCCAATTTTGTTTTAGACACCAACTTCTTTTCTTTCCCATAACTATTTATATACTTAGATATATCTTATATCTTCCACATATAGATAGATTAATGGATAGATGTATGTATGTATGTATGTATGGATAGATAGGTGATAGAGAGATAGATAGATAGATAGATAGATAGATAGATAGATAGATAGATAGATAGATAGATAGATGGATAGATATAGATACATAAAATATATGTTCCATTGAAGTTCAGTAAAAATACTTCTTGAACATTAGCTGGTTCTTTCTCATGACCTCCAGGGAGGTAGCACCATGATTGTCTCACAGATGTGGAGCCTGAGTTTCAGAAACTTATGAAAATTCCTTCTGATGAGCTCATTAGTCACAGCTGTCACTATCATAATGCTGGGAGAGGACAAGCCCCAGTTAGGACTCCAGCATTCTTTCCAGCATCTGAGGAAGGGGAGAGGGAGACCTCCCAGGGAGTCTCCCTTTCCTCTCCAGACCCAAGAGGTTCTATAGCTGCTAGACAGAAGTATCACAGAAACAATTCTCTTTTTTTCTATGTAAGCTAGAAAAAATTATCTTAGTACAAACATGTTAAATAACAGGGGAGTGGGGCAGGGAGGAAGAATCACAGACCATGGGGTAACTTAAGAATTTTTGTTACATGCATAGAGAATGATTATGTAGATGATGTTGACCACCCACTGAGGCAAGAGGAAATTAACTTAGAATGAAGCAAGATAGACTTGGCATAGGTGTGTGAAGGACTGGCAGATATGAACTGGACCATCATCACTGTGGGATTTTGTTGTGGGGAGTATCATTGAAAATAGTACATATAGTGACTTATTTAGGATGACATAAAATCTTACATTTGGAAGGAACCTTAGAAACTCCCTAGTCTAGGAGTTCTTAACCATTTTTATGTGTGTCATGGACCCCTCTGGTGGTCTGGTAAAGCCTATAGAGCCTATGGATCCTGAATATATCATTTGCACATATTTTATTTCACAATTTGCTTTCTTCTCTGCTACCAAGTATCACTTTCCTTGGAGTCGATTCCACTGACTTTCTGTGTGTGTGTGTGTGTGTGTGTGTGTGTGTGTGTGTGTGTGTCTTTTTATAGCCCTGAGAAGTTTGGAAAAGCAGCCAGGAGTAAGGCCAATTTTCAACCAACCATTGACCTTATTCCAAGAGGCAAAAAATGTTCACACTTCATTAAGGGTTAATCAGGTGTAGGCACATGTTTGTATTTTATATATACATCTGTGATTTCATTCATTATGGTAGTAGGGTGCATGTGATGAAGTCATGAAGCGTAGGTGTTCTGATCCAATGTCCCCCTTACACTAATAATTAACTGTCCATACATGGAATGACTTGACTCAGAAATTGGTGAGTTCTCAATCTTGAGTTCTTCAAACAAAAAAGAATAAGTGGCCTGTTCAAGATCACATGGGTAGTAAGTTCCAGATGGAGGCTTTCTCCAAGATCTTCTGGCTACAGAAAAAGTCTTCTTTTTACTGTACCATATTTTCATGACTTATAGATAATTTCTCTTTACGTATGAGTTGAATTAGATAATCTCTGTGGTCCTTTCCAATTCTGAGATTCTATGATCTCTAACCTCCTAATAGATCATCATGGCTCTATGTTCCTAAATTCCTCTAAACTCCTTATTGGAGTTGTGATATTGGGTTTTGGGTAGACTAACTGGGAACTGAATCCCTTCCAACTTAAAAATTCTTTAATATGAAAAAATGCTTCTCCAGCCTTCTTCTTCTTCTTCTTCTTCTTCTTCTTCTTCTTCTTCTTCTTCTTCTTCTTCTTCTTCTTCTTCTTCTTCTTCTTCTTCTTCTTCTTCTTCTTCTTCTTCTTCTTCTTCTTCTTCTTCTTCTTCTTCTTCTTCTCTCTCTCTCTCTCTCTCTCTCTCTCTCTCTCTCTCTCTCTCTCTCTCTCTCTCTCTCTCTCCCCACCCCCCTTCTGCACTGACCATAATCCATACTCAGGCCTCTGGACTTCTCTAGAGTTAGCTTACTTTATTACAGGTACAGCAAATAGAACTGCATTAGGCAAACTGAGTACAGGATCCACCTAAGCACAGAGGAAGAGAATGGGGGCTCCATCCCTCCCAAGTAGCATCTGATTTCCCATTCCCTAATTTTGCATCTTTGCTTGGCATGCAGGAGAGGGCAACACAAGATTTGCATGTAAGATTTGAAAAGTCTGCTAACAAATGCAGTTATTCTTTATAAATAATAAGCATAAATGAAGGTGAAATACTGTATCGATAGAGGAATCACTTGTAGTGTCAGTCCTAATAACTTACAAATTGCTTGGTGTTTTATTTATACATATAGCTATTCCCTGTTGTGTCTGCTCTGCCTGCCTATATGTCTGGCATAATTCCCTTAGGATGACTCCTGCCATCAATACACAGCACAGCAGTGTTTTACTGTTGTGGCAAAAAAATCTGCAATGTCTGCCTCAGCCTCTTCTCTACTATGTAAGGTTCAGGGCATATTTTTAGCTTATGGAACTTACTTTTCCATTCCACTGCCAATGGCATTAATGATTCTTGATGTGGACCACTTCAAAGGTGAGATCAGAGTGTCTCAGAGTTGGAAGGGACCTTATTGGTCAACTAGTCCAAAACCATTTAAATGGTTTTTAAAGGCACAGCCAGGACCACCCCTAGGTAAAACTGGAACACCATGGATGTTGGTCTTTAGTGTCCTTCTATCTCTACTGATTGGCCCCTGAGTGGTGTCAACTGGTCACAGTTTTTAAGATGGAACCTTCTTCCCAAGAGGCCATGTGGCAAAGTCAATAGAGGAATGATTTACAATTGTGAAGAACCAGGTTGGTGTCTTACCTCTGATACCTACTAACTATGGAACCTTGGATAACTGAACAAGTTACTCAGTTCGTCAGACAAATTTCTGAGAATATAAATTGTAGAATAATTGCATATCTGCATTGATGGAAGGAGCCAATTTTTTTCAAAGGGGCATTTTTGAATAAGGAAAAGCCTCCATCTTCCTCCCCTCTTCTTCCACAAAGAGACTCTACTATAGCTAGAAGGACTGAATAAATGAAGATTTGGCACATCATTTGTGAGAACTTGCCAGCTCCTGGCCTAGCTAATTTTTTTGGACTACTTGGAAATACCGTAATAATCTTCTGAATTTGGACCTGTTGAATACCAAGTTATAAATTAGATATTGTTGTTGTTGCTATCTTGAAGGCTTTGGTTGGGGTCTGATTATCTGTTCAACTAGAAAACTAGTGGAAATAAATGCTGCTTTAAGGATCTCATTCATGTTGGCTTTTATTGACCCTTAGTTGGGTGAAGCAGGGATAGAGAGTTGAAGAACAGATAAGAATGAAAATATTTATCTTAGTCTAAGATAGATGCCTTTTAGTATAGAGGACTGCACCTAGAATTAGGAAGACCTGAGTTCATATCCAGCCTCAGACATGTACTGGATGTGTGACCTTAGATAAGTCACTTAACCTTTGTCTGCCTCAGTTTCCTCATCTAGAAAATGGAGATAATGAGAGCATCTACCTCCTAGGGTTGTTATGAGGACAAAATTAGATGTTTTCAAGGCTTAAAAAGCTATATAAATGTAACCTAGCTGTTAAGATCTAGAACTAGAACTAGGAAAGAACAGATTAAAATACTGACAAGGAATTGGCAATGTAAATATCAAATATAGCCCAAATTGTAATCTTTTTGCAGAATAACCTCATGTAATATACTTTTGCCAAACCCAGGGCTCATTTTTTTTTTTTTGGCAAGGCAATGAGTGGTTAAGTGACTTGCCCAGGGTCACACAGCTAGTAAGTATCAAGTGTCTGAGGACAGATTTGAACTCAGGTACTACTGAATTCAGGGCCAGTGCTTTATCCACTGTGCCACCTAGCTGCCCCCAGGGCTCATTTTATATATGTGTGTGTGTGTGTAGTGTGAGATCTCAGGATCATGAGAGAGAGGAACTGTGGTATGATAGAGGCAGCATTAGAGTCAGTCAGAGAGACCTAGTTTCAAATCCTACCTTTGACCCATATAGCCTATACAATGTTGGGCAAGCCAGTTAGCCCCTAAGTGCCCTATACATTCTCTAAGGCCACAAGCTACAGATTTGTATCAGAGGAATTTCTTTAGGATTAGCTTCCTACACCCAAAGGTATGTTGGAATCAGCCTTAAGCTGATTAATCAGCCTTAATCAGCCTTAAGCCCCCTCAAGAGGCCAAAATTTTCAGTGTGAACATCTATCTATACCTTGGAGATTGGTAAACCCTACCAATGAGGACTTGATTTACTATTTAATTAAAAAGTGATGGGGAAAAATGATAATAATGCAGATAAAATTTTAATGTGTTATAAAGGACCCCTACCTACCAAGAGTTATTAAATGAGAGCAAGTAAAGGAATTTAAAATTTTGATAGTAATAATAATTTTAAAAACAGATTTATTTTCTTCCATAGTAATTAATTTTATCATATTTTAGCCTTAATATATTGATTTTTTAAATTAAAAAATATGGGTCTAGGGGGCAGCTAGATGGCACAGTGGATAAAGCACCGGCCCTGAATTCAGGAGGTCCTGAGTTCAAATCTGACCTCAGACACTTGACACTTACTAGCTGTGTGACCCTGAGCAAGTCACTTAACCCTCATTGACCCACCAAAAAATCCCCCAAAAAATAACAAAAAAAATATGGGTCTTCTTTTTACGTCAGTCATTTCTGGATATATCTCCCTCCCCTTAATAATTGCTTTCACTCCCTTATACTTGATGCTCATTAAAGGAGAAAAAAAAAACTTAGGCTCTCATCATAAATGGAACTAAGATGCACTTTAAAGGAAAGATGTGATTCTCTGGGAACTGAACAAGATGTGCTCAAATAACTCTTTCCATGCATATATACAGATTGTATCTTTTGCCTGGCTACCTTGCATTTATCAATCCAAACTCAACCCATGATAACAGCTTGCAACCTTAGGCTGATTAAGAAACAGTTGGCAGCCCTGAGAGGCTTAGGCCACGATAATTTGATTGTATTTAGTTATAATTTAATGGCTTTCTGAAAGTTCTAGTTCTGTTAAGTGGGGAGGATGATTGGGAGAGGAGAAAACAAAGTTGACAGAATTTGGAATGAGTATTCTTTGCTAACTTTCTTCCTTAAAAGTATCTTCAAATTCTGATGTATTCATGGCACTACCTCTAGTGTCTGCATATCCTTTCACTGATAGAAACTTGGTGAGGGTTCACATTAGTGGTATCTGCAAAATACTTCAGGGAATAGTTGTGAAGTAGATCATAATATTTTGGAAAGTTATTACCCTGGATAAAAGGAGCAAAGGCCAACAGAAAGGTAGTGAAAAATATTAATTATACCCTTTAAAAAGATGAGACTCTAGAAATAGAACTTGTAATAGTTACTTCTTGTAAAAGTAGATGCATAAAAGACTTTTTTTCCCTCTGAAAAAGCAGCTTGGAATGAAATATATATCTTCCCTTCCAGGTAATACTGGCCTCCTTCAGAAAAATAAACAGGAGAGATGCAAAAGTAAACAGAGAATAAAGCAAACTGGCATTCTACTTCCCGAATCCTCTTCCAAGCAGATAATCTGCTCTTAGAGAGTTTCTACATATGGGGAAGAGTCTGAGAACCAGAAAAAAAAGTCAAGGTAAGTATACCAGGTAAATGCTAGAAGAAATAATAGGCAACTATACCAGGAAAAGCAGAATCCTAGAAATAGCCTGAGGAGTTGTGATAATGTACACTGTGGGCTTCCCCAGTCCATTACCTTCTCTCTTTGATTGTTGCTTACATTTTAGCCTTTCCCTTTATCCTAATAGATGCAAGAGACAGAAAGGAGAAGATGTTGAACTCAAATCAGCCAAGAGTTATAGAAGCATAGAATATCAGGGTTAAAAGAGACATCAAAGATGTTTTCAACAACATAAGCAAGTGGTTATTCAGGCTTTGCTTTATGACTTCCACTGATGAAAAGATCAGTGCACCGCAAAGCAGAACATTACACTTTTGGACAATTCTAATCACTAGAAAAATTTTCCCTCTTATCAAGCCTATATCTTTAATTTTAAGTCTAATAATGAATCCTCCTGTCTGCTAGCACCCAAGTTCTCAGTTCTGCAGGATAATTGAGTGAGTTTAATCCATCTTTGCCATGAGAACTCTAATGTCCCTTCCCAAGCATATCCTCTCTTCTTGAGGCCAGAATTCCCAACTGATAATATTGTTTAGAGTCCCCTTATTATTTTAGTAATCCTCCTCTGATGATATTTTAGTTGGCCAATGTCCTTCCTAAAATGAAGTGCCTAGGACAATGGTCCAGATGTGGAAAATGCCTAGATATGGTTTGACCAGCAAGTCCCATTGAGACTATCATCTCTTTTATTTGGGACACTACACCCCCCTTTTTTTAAACCCCTCTTAATGAAGCCTAGGATTGAATTAATTTTTACAGTGGTTATGTCACACTGTTGATATACAAAACTTACAATCCACTAAAATCCTTCAATTTTTTTAGAATTAATTTTTAAAAAAATATTTTACATTTAATATATGAAATAAAATATTTCTATAACATAATAAAATTTAAAAAGATGATTGATTATACATGAAACTGCAAATCTATGATCAACTTGCTTTTTCTTTTAAATATAAAACAAAATTCTCATGTAAATTTCTTTTTTCTTTTTTTCCTCCTCTTCCCCCCCCCCGTAGAGATGGATACCATTAGACATACATATACATACACACATATGTATATATGCATACATGTACATACATATATAATTATTCTATATATACTTCTATTTATTAGTTTTCTCTCTGGAGGCAGATAATGTCTTTCTTCATATGTCTTTCATAGTTCATTGGGGCATTTATCATAATCAAAATAATTTGCTCAAAGTCATTTTTAAACAATATTTCTGTTACTGTATACAATGTTTTCTTGGTTCTGCTAATTTCATTCTTCATTTTAACAATGTTTTAACAGATATGTTGTCCATCTATATCTTCTTATCTTGCAGTTATGAAGTTGATTATTTGAACCTCTTACAAACATAAAATTTCTTACCCAATGTGAAGATCAGAAGGTTGAGGGGTTCAGCAGTCCCTTCATGGTTGCCAAACTGTGTAATTTAAAATTCTAAATATGGGTTCTAATCTGTTTCCCCAGTTTCTAAAATCACTGATAAAACGAGTTTAGGTTTTTAAGGGTTTATTGAAAGATAGAAAGAGAAAGATTGAGAACAGAATTTCTACAGCCTGGCAATCCTATCATTCCTCAACTTTCCTGTGAAATCCTCTGGAGTCTCTCTCCTCCACCAGGTGAAGTCAGGAACCCAAAGAGCATGAACTCCTCCCCCAGCGCCCACTTCCTCCTTCATGTTCTCCTCCCAAGTTGATTGGCTGTTAGCCTTGATAGACAGTACCCATGAGCAAACGTCAATTCCTGATGCCAAGGAAAAGCCACATGGCCTTGCCCTCAGAGGCATTCTCCTCATGGCGGAGCTTTCCTATAGTAAGTCTCCAGCAGGTGGCGTCATTCCAATCATTACAAACCTTAGCATAGGACTTTATGTTTATCTCTAAGTATCACTTTCTTAGACTTGGCCCTTGATTTTGTCTTGTCAAGATGTTTTTGGATCCCAACTCTGTCATGATATATTAGCTATCTCATGAAATGGTAATTTATCTACAAAGCTCATAAGCATGCCACTTGTTCCTTCATCAGTCATTGATTAAATGTTTAACAGCACAAATCCAAGTAAAAACTACTAGGCTGACATGCTCTATTAATGACTATTCATGGAGTCCTGTCATTGAAGCTTTTTCAAAATTACCTAATTATGTTTTCATATAGACTACATCTCTCTACCTTGCTCTCAGAATAGCATGAGATCGTCAATTCATTTACCAAATTCCACTGTGTTTATATTCCCCTTATCTACAAGTCTAGTTACCTTGTCAATTTTTTTTTCTATCCTGATTTCTCTTTTTTTTTTTTTTTTGGTAGGGCAATGGGGGTTAAGTGACTTGCCCAGGGTCACATAGCTAGAAAGTGTTAAGTGTCTGAGGCAGGATTTGAACTCAGGTCCTCCTGAATCCAGAGCCAGTGCTTTATCCACTCCGCCATCTAGCTGCCCCCAATGATCTCTTTTGAATGAAGTACTGTTCTCATTGGTGATAACTGTTTTCTTCTCTAAATGCCCATGAGTCATCCCTTTAATAAATGCTATAAAATTTTGCTTGCAATTGAATTCAAGCTCACTGGTCTTGTGTGCAAATTTAACATTCTTCCTTTAGAAAAATCTGTGAGCCACCATGTTGGGGAGAGGTTTGTGGGGGCAGCAGAGCACATTTAAATTAAAAGAAAATAGTTTGGGAATTGATTTAATATCTATTAAGTGTACATCATTATATAATAGATAAAGAGATAGCCTAGGAGATGGAAAAACCTGTATTCATGTCCTGTTTCTCACAAATACTGGCCATGTATGGACCAGTCCGTTATGCTATGCATCCTACTTTTTTTTTTTTAAGGTAGCTATTGTAGCATAGTGGGAAAAACAAAAACAAACAAAAAACCAACACTGGGCCTAGAGTCAGGAATATCTGAGTTCAAATCCAGCCTCAGACACTTAGTAGCTGTGTACCTCTGGGCAAACAAATCACTTAATCATTATTTTCTTCTGTTTTCTCAACAGTAAAATGAAGATAATAACAGTACCTATCTCCCAAAATTTTATAAAATCAAATGTGATTGGGGCAGCTAGGTGGCACAGTGGATAGAGCACCGACCCTGGATTCAGTAGGACCTGAATTCAAATCCAGCCTCAGACCCTTGACACTTACTTGCTGTGTGACCCTGGGCAAGTCCCTTAACCCCAATTGCTTCACCAAAAAAAAAGAAATCAAATGCAATAGTATTTATCAAGTTCCCGGCACATAGTAGGTCCTATATAAATGCTAGCTATTTTTTTTTCCCTCAGTGCCCTTGCTATTTTAGCTATTATCTTAGCTCTTATTTATAAATCTCATCTGATAATGGCATTTGCATACTGGAAACTCCTCACCCTAAGGAACTCACAGCTCTGGATCATGAACAAAAGCCAGTCTAGCCATGGTGAAATTTCAAGTAAATTTTATTTCCCTTCTTATCTTTCTTCCTTGATTTCTCTCATTCCTCCCAGCTCCTTGGTGCCTTCATATGACTCATGTGACTCCATTCCCTTATTTGTCCCCTCTCTCTCCCCCAAAATTCTCAAACCCATTTGGAATAAATATTCAGAAGGAACTCCAGTGGTAGTGGATCTCAGATGTAAGATGGAGAGCAAAGAGTGAAGCTCCAAGGCAGGAATGATAGCAAAGGATAGGGTTTCAGTATGGCTGACACCTGGCATGTATAATAACTTTAGATCAAAACAGGTCAAAACAGAGCCCAGTGTCTCGACCTAGGTGAGCAGTTGAGGCTCAAGGTAAATACAGTTACTATAAGTTAGCAAGGAGCTGCTCTGTGTCAAGTGAACCACATATTCAAGGAAAAGACCATTGAATTACAGATCAAAGGACTTGGGTTCAAATCCCAGATTAATACATGTTTGACTCTGGACAAATCATGTTAATCTGGGACAGTTTCTTTACTTTCACATTCCTCACTTTCAACAATAAATCCTTAAATGCCATTACCTGAAAGACAAGTAATATTATTAAACCTCATCTGTAAAATGAGTAAATTGGGGGAAATGGTCTACGAGGTCCTTTGAAGCTCTAAATCTACAATCCTATAAACCATGGACACAGTCAGCATGCAGCCATGGCTGTTGCTAGGAGGACACGGGTTCCATAATCATCCTCAGAAGAGCTTTGAGCTTGAAATAAATTGCATCATATATACAACTCTTCAACCCCTAGCATTGTTGTGTGAGGAGAATCAGGTGAAAATGAGTACCAATGGCAGCCTTAAAGGGAAAAATGAGTCACAAAAGGGCAAAATGCAGATCGAGAATTGATTATATGTAAGGAAAGTGGGCAGGTAGTTATATCTGTATCACCTTGAGGATTCTGGTATCAGGTATGTGGTTTATAGTTAGATTATATGATATACAAGAATTGGTGAACCTTGTGTCTTTTTAACACTACTTCATCCTGGATAGGTTGCTGCCATCAGTAACTTTCAAGCTTCAAGAAGCTAGAATAGCAGCTCCATCTTCTCCTCCAGCTCTGCTTCCTTGCACCCACCAAACACTGATTGTGTAAGAGTAGAAATACATCATGTCATACATATACCCTATATACACATACATATACTTTAGAGGTAACTGTAGCCATACATAATAAAAAGTGGATGCTTTCAGTGATTGTTAAAGTCATGGATATATGGGCAGACAGCCTCAAACAGGTTCCAAGATCTCAGGTATTCATATATATTTCTGTTTAACCCCGCAATCCTAGCACTAATAGAGAACTCTATTCTTGACTTTTTTGCTGCTGGTCCTGTTGCCATTATTGCTTCATCAAACCCCAACCCTGGATTACTGCTCTTATTCACATAATACTGAGTGGAGCTGGAGGAAAACACGAACCTATGCTGATTAAATCCACTAAAATGTTATGTTATCTAACATTAATTGGGCTCTCACTGCAGCAAAGCAATCCTATTCCTCCTTAATCTATTCTCTATCCCAGTCTTCATAGTGGCTACTCTAAACTTTCTCAACTCTTCTCAGGCCTCTAATACCTCCCCTCCCCACTGGGCCTGTCCTCTCAGCTAAGACCATACTCTATAATTTACTAAAAATGAAGGTAATTCACAGAGATCTCCCTCTTTCCCTTCCTCATCTTATATCATTCATACATTTTATTACACTATTACCTCCTTCATTTCAGTTTTGGATAAAGAGAGAAATGGTTTTTTGCTAAGACCATGCACCCATGATTCATAACTTGGCTCCTTCTTCTCTTTCTAGTCTTGTTACACTTATCCTTCACTCTATGATACAACTATTGTGGTCCACTTAATGTTCCTGGTATATGACACTCCATTTCCCATCTCCATGCCTCTTTCCAGACAATTAAAATATCACCTTTTCAGCAGATCATTTCTGGTCTCCCCATGTCCTAGAGGCTTTCCCTCTGAGATAACTTTTGATATACTCTGTCTCTTATGTGTCTATAGTTGTTTGCATCTTTTCTCCCTTCTGCTTCCTTGAAGGTAGAGGTTTTTTGCCTTTCTTTTAGTCCCTAAGCCTTACCATTGTAACGATTGGAATAACGCCACCTGCTGGATACTAACTGTAGAAGAGTTCTGCCCATGAAGCGAAGGTCTTTGAGGGCAAGACCAGGAGTCTTGTCTTTGGTATCAGGAAGTGACGCGGACTAGTGGGAGGAGGAAGGAAGAGACTGGCGCGGAGTCTCGGGGCTTTTTCCTGAGGACGCTGGCGGAGAAGGGAGCTAGAAATGTGCTCTCCCTTTAATAGATAGGAATCTAGGCCTTTCTCTCTCTCTTTACCAAATTCTTATTCTCCTTAATAAATGCTTAAAAATCTAACTCTTGCTAAAGCTTATAATTTATTGGCGACCACTCATTAAATATTTTAGACAGACTAGCTAGAATTTTAGCCCTTAACACCATGGTACCTGGTACATAGTAAATGCTTAAAAAAAATGCTCATTGACCAACTAACTAGTACAAATTTCCTGGCAGGCAATGCCAAAATGTCAGAAATCAAACCCTATAAGCCATAGAAAGGGCGACAGGGCTCTGCAACCAAGTTCTTCTTACTTTAAATACTTGTACTGCAGAAGCCCTGCAAATTCTTCAACCTAATAAAACTCTAACTACTTTATTCCTCTGTCTTGAGCTCCATCTGGGAAGCACATGGTTGCATCCCCTCCAAACAATAAAATCAGGAAAAGAGATGTGAAGCATTAGAAACAAGGAGATCTTGGAATTGAAGCAAGTTTTTTTCCCCATAATTATATATGTCTTCTGGGCAAGTAAGTTAAACTATTTGCCTCAGTTTCTTCATCTGTAAAATGAGCTAGAGAAAGAAATGACAAACAACTCTAATATGTCTGCCAAGAAAAACCCAAATGGGGTCTCAAAGAGTCATATAAGAATGAAAACAACTGAATGACAACAAAAGGGGCAAGAATCATTCTGTCGTGGTATTCAGATAATAGATACCCAACCGAGATTTAAATGTTATTTTTGCCATTAGCTATGTGACTGTAGGCAAGATTTCTGCTCCCAAGAGGATGAGTTTCAAAAATAAGTGGATTTAGTCCCTTAGGAACTGGGAGAAGGGAGATATACTTGTAGTCCTCTGTGGAGGATACGGTTTGGGTGGGGAGAAGCATGGCAACATTGGGCAAGAAGATGGCCAGAGAGCCAATGTTGAATAATGTTAGTTATGTTATAATTAATGTATTAATAAGGATATTAATATTAATTCTCTGTAACTGGTTCATGACCCTCTAGGACTGATTGTCTAGCTTATGGGTTTTCCTCTTAGTTCTCTAGCTCCCTATTTTTCAGGTAGCTTACTTTTCAAAACTACAGCTATGTGAAATGTAGGTAGCTAGTTACAGTATTTGTGAGGAATAATATCTATTGACATACATACACTAAATGTCTTAGAACAGTTGTGCCTCCACAGCTCATCCCCACATCTCCATCCTTTCCCATAGCAGCTAATGCTTCTTTTATAATCTTCATACCACTTCTAGCACTAAGGCTCCCATCAACTCATAGAAGTGTTGTTACAGGATCACTTTAGCTATAATCTATCTTGTACTTTGATGCCAGATTAATCTTTAATTACTTTTGTCATGTCACTTGCCAACTCAAAAAATATAACACCATTAGCCAGTGAATAAAGTCATAAGTCTGTCGTAAAATAATGGAATTTGGCAGACACCCAGGAGTTCAACTTGATTCAGTTAGTAGTGTTTGAATTGGACGTGAATGAGAAACTACTAAGTACCCACTTAAAGATGATTAGATTTTAGCCTCACCTGGCTAGCCCTGTTAAACCTAGTTTAAACTTGGCCAACCCTGAGAAGGAGTGTCCTCAGAGGCTGTGGATTGTGTCATCAACAGGGAACCAGTTTCAGCCCCACACCTTGAAGGACCTCCCCTTTGGGGGAGGGAGAAAAAAGTAGAAAAAGGGACCCCAACAGGAAGTGGTGCACACACTCTCTCTCTCTCTCTCTCTCTCTCTCTCTCTCTCTCTCTCTCTCTCTCTCTCTCTCTCTCTCTCTCTCTCTCTTTCTCTCTCTTTCTCTCTGGCTTTGGAGGAGCTTTCGGAGCCAACTGGAGACTGGCTGCACAACTGACTCCCATAGAAATTACAGAACCCTGGTGGTGAGTTAATATAATCCAGCTCTTTGAATTAGCTGAGCTGAAAGCAAGTTTGGGGATTGTATAGGTCTTTGCTAGAGTTAGGGAGATTATCCATTTTCCTCTTTCCCTATTCCCTTGTCATTGGCTTAATTAATTTCACCTTTGCTGTGTATTATTTTCCCATTGATAAAACCTGATTTGTTTGTGGAAAAGAGGCTTTTTATTCCCTTTCTTATTGGCTTGGGAGAAATAACTCAAAAAGGCAGTTTGGAGAGGAGGAATCTTTAGACCTAGAGGTCCCTCATTATTTTCTTTGTTTGTTTTTTTTGGTGGGTCAATGAGGGTTAAGTGACTTGCCCAGGGTCACACAGCTAGTAAGTCTCAAGTGTCTGAGGCAGGATTTGAACTCAGGTCCTCCTGAATCCAGGGCCAGTGCTTTATCCACTGCGCCACCTAGCTGCCCCCCTCATTATTTTCTGAACCCCAATATTTGGAGAGCCACCCAATTAACTCTCTCCATATTAAATTTACCACCAACAACTCCTTTTTCTCATATCTCTCTTTTTTAAAATTCTTTTTTGTAGGGCTATGGGGGTTAAGTGACTTGCCCAAGGTCACAAAGCTAGTAAGTGTCAAGTGTCTGAGGCCGAATTTGAACTCAGGTACTCCTGAATCCAGGGCCGGTGCTTTATCCATTGTGCCACCTAGCTGCCCCTCTAACTCACTTTCTATATCACAGGCTCACAACCTAAAGTATCCTTGTCAAGGTGATGGTAATGGGGAATATTTAGTAAGTAACCATATTATTCTATCAAAGGTTAATTCATGTCTATGTATCTTATATTCACATAAATTTTAAACTCTAGAATTAATTTCCTTTCATATTGAATAGCAAATAAAGGGAGGTTTGCTGAAAGCCAAGGAGAATGGGGATTGAAAAAGGTTGGGGACTTCAACTCTCCATTTTGGTCCTAACCTGCCTTTCTAACTTTATCTCCTAGTCTTCCCTACTGAAACGTTCTCCTCCAAATCCTATCTATTCAAAGTTCCCTGACCATGCCATAAGCATTCCCATCTTTGTTCATGCCATTTGCTACTTCTCACAGCACAAACTCCATGTTCTCTGCCTGTACAAATCCTACACATCCTTAAAAGTAAGGATCAACTGGGATCTCATTCAAGAAGCAATCTTTGACTGCTCTAGTCCTTAGTAATATGACTCATAGGGCTTCCTGGTTGTACTATTCATTTGACACCTTAAATATCATCTATAAGGACATAGGATCATAGAATTAAGGCTGAAGGATCATTGAGTCATCACTCCAATCCCTTCATTTTACAGAATAGGAAACTGAGGCAGTGAGATTAAGGAACTTGCCTAAGGTCATAGAGATAGTGAAAGTGTCAGATCTAATATTATTGTTTTGTATCAATACATTGTTATCTTTATCATTGTGTATAATAAAGAAAATTCTCTAGTCAGAATCAGGAAATAACCAGGTTCTAATCCAAACTCTGACACCTACCTCTCACACACACACATACATACACACACATGTACATATACAGGTACGTGTACAGGTATAGGTACATGTACAGGTATAAGTATAGGTATGCATATATGCATACATATATACATGTATACTTATATATATAAAATAGGTGGATAGATATATAGTTGTTCTGAGTGAAAATACAAATATTATTATTGTTGTTAACTTTTTTTAGTCATGTCTAACTCTTCATGACCCCATTTGGGGTTTCCTTGGCAAAGATGCTAGAGTGGTTTGCCATTTCCTTCTCTAGCTCATTTTATAAATGAGGAAACTGAGGAAAACTGGGTTGTGACTTGCCCAGGGTCACAAATCCAGTAAGTATCTGAGGGCAAATTTGAATTCATGAAGAGGAGTCTTTCTAACTCCAGACCCAATGCTCTATCCACTATTCCCTGCACCACCCAGTTGAAGGCTTCTTAAACTTTTTCCACTTGTAACCTCTTTTTCCCCCAAGAAATTTTTATGTAGCACTAGGTATATAGGTATATAAAATAGGTTAGGGTTAGGGTACATGATATTCACTTATTCGAGCCCATATGGGTTCACAACCCACAGTTTAAGAAGCTTTGTTCTGGTCTCAGTCTCTCTCTCTGTCTCTCTCCACATATGGAAATATATGTGTGTTTGTATACACACATATACATGCATAAATTTATATGCATATATGTATACACACATACATATATGTATATGCATAATATATACGTATTTTTGTGTGAGCCTTAAAACATTATGTATAAGATAGCTATAGGTTGTAAGCCTTTTGAAATCAGCAACTGCATGCAACATATATAGGTATTGTCTTACCCATTAAAATGTAAACTTCCTGAGGACAAGGGCTCTTTGTCTTTGTTTACTCAGTACCTAGCACAATTCCTGGCACTTAATAAATGCCTATGAATTGATTGATGTATCCCATAGTAATTAGAAGGTTGTGCATTTAGTTGCCTAATAACCACTTGTTGAAAATATTAATGGGTAGATGAAAATGTTTACATATCCAGAACGTTTTTAAGCATTAGCCAATGTCTAAATCACAATAAACAATACAAAAAAGATCTAGTAACTCATATTTTGGACTATTCCTTAAAGTTTGCTCTAATGGGATCTGGCATCTATTTATAATGGGATATGAAGTACAGAACATTCACAAATTACGATACATAATCTGCCAAATAACTGAGGACCTAAATGAGAATATAGAAATAAATAGGGAGTCTGTTAAGTTATTGGCCCTTACTCCTGCCATATAAGAGCATCTTCAGCATAATTAGCACCCTTATTGTGTGCCTTCAATTAGTCAGTGTTTGCAGGCAGAAGTAATTATGATTGAATTTTAAAACACATTATTTGGAATGCTTGATTCTCTGGTTCACTGATGGCTACATTTTAGTTGGAAAATGGTTTTCTTTTCAATGTTTAAACTCCTTTTGCTATTAAAATGTTCATAAAGTTAAAAAGAAACTTCCCAATAGACTACCAGCTGTGAAATAATACAAACTAATGGGCTAAAAATCACAGGAAATTCAGAATAAAATAAAATGCAGCACAATATTACATGTTATTAGAAAATTTTGGTCCCTTAATTTATTTTCTGCATAAATGAGCTCCCAACTTATGTCCAAGGATAGTACAAATGAAGTCCAGATAAATTAGATCTTGAAGGATAAGAATATAGGAAAGACCAGAAAATCAGAGGCAATTTTTCTGGCCTTTTCCTTGAAAGGAAAGCAGGCCATAGTGAAAAGATAGCCTCCTGCTTGTGTTGTTGCCCTAGGATTTCTGTATCTGTATAATTCTGAAATAGGGTGACTAAATTAGAGTGTGCAATAGGCAGAACCTAGATAAACCCAATTGCAATGAGTCGGTAAAATTTCAATAATCACAAGTCTAGGAATTGCAATCATGTTGATGTGCCCCTCTCTAAGGAGTTCAGTCTATTTTATAGGCTTAGCAGTATCTAAATCAACCTTGTAAATTGTTGGAGGAAATGAATAGTCTCATCTCAATTTTAGTTGGTGAACAATCTTTGCATATGCTCATTACAACCCATGTCCTTAGTCACATGCTAATACACATTGTAGACCATCAGTACCAACTGAGGGTCATCATCAAATCAACACTGACGAGGCATAGCAGGCATGCAAGATAGAGAAGAAAGTAGAAGTAATTGAGCAAAACAAATCAGTAGTTTCATACCTTCACCACAGAATCCATTCTAGATGGCCCAACTGAGTTCCCACATTTCCTAGACCATTTCTTAGTTAACTGGTGTTTGCTCCTGGTCTGATTGTTTCTTAATCCTTTGGATCCATGTTCACCTCGAGCTATAATAGACGGATTTTCTAATAAAAGACAATTGCTTGGAAGTAGCAAATACTCTTGGTCTGCACTATCCTCAATGTATCTTACCCATATCTTCCTCCCCAGTCATCTTAGGTGGACTGTGACAAGATAGTAACTCAGAATTCTTGGTATACAGCACTCTTTACCATGCACTAGAAGCAGTTTGAATCGGACTGGAACTTAACAAGGAAAAGCTCTCCATTTACTCATGCCTAAATGTTTCTCACTTTTACAAAGAATTCCCCATGTGGATACCACTTGAAAGTCAGGTAGGATTACTGAACTTAAAACTATTATTAGTCCTAGTGTGTCTCCTCATAACTGTGTGAGACTTTTGAGACTAAGTTGAAGCACCTCTCTATAATGTCTCCTGATTATCTGGTATAGTCAAGGCTCTTTTTGATATTTGATCTGACTTTAGATCTTTAGGTTTGTAAATCCACCACTCAGGTAACTTATTCCTTTTAGGCACATGGCTCCAATTTCAACATTAAACCCAACTCAACCCAATCTAATCTCATCCAAATTTATATACAAGGGACTATGCTGGGTGCTAAAGGTAAAAAGATAAAATGGTACATACTCCCTACCCTCAAGCAGCTTACTTTCTTCTGAGAATGTATAACATATATATATATATATCATATACATATACATATATATATGTACATATATATATGATAAATTGAGGAAGACAGAGAAAATAATAACTAAATGGATCAGGAATAGATTTTCATAGTTCAGCAGGTGAACTGATTCTTGAAGAAAGGTACATATTCTAAAAGGAAGATATGAGAAGGTAATTCAACCTATGTTAAGGTATAGATGTAGAGGATAGAATGCTATTTTATTGAAAAGCAGATAAGTCAATCTGTCAATAACATATAGGCCAGGAAGGTAAAAATATGAAAGAAGCCTTGGAAAATATGTTGAAGCTAGATTGTGATGGGCTTTAAGGTTGAACTGAAGAATTATTTTATCTTGGGAACAAAAGTAAGCCACTATATATTGATAAGCATGGGAATAACATGGTCAGATTTGTGCTTTAGGAAAATTATTTTGTTAGCTGAGTTAAAATGGAATAATGAGAGTAGAGACCAGAAACTAGGAACCAAGTCTAAAGGCTGTTAAAATGTTCCATGTGAAAGGTGATGGATACCTATTTAGGATAATGACCATGTGAATAGAGAGAGAAGAAAAGATGAAAAAGATGTTATGGAAATAGAATTGATGAGACTTAGCAAATGATTGGATTTGGGGGATGATTAATAGGAAGATTGAAGAATGAATGAAACAATGATGGTGCCCTTCACAGAATTAAGGAAGTTTGGAAGAAAGGTGAGTTTCAGGAATGATAATGAGTCACATTGAGGACATGAGTTTAAAATCCAATTGAAGGGAGCAGCTAGGTGGTGCAGTGGATACAGCACCAGCCCTGGATTCAGGAGGAGCTGAGTTCAAATCCGGCCTCAGACACTCAATGCTTACTAGCTGTGTGACCCTGGGCAAGTCCCTTAACCCCAATTGCCTCACCAAAAAAAAAAAATCCAATTGGAGATGTCCAACAGGCTGTTGATGTGAGACTAGGAGTATATGACACTAATGTAAGATAAATAGATCCAGGAGTCATCTTCAGTGACTTGGGATCTTCTATGAGAGATGAGATCACTAAAAGTGGAAGTGTAGAGAAGAGGATTCAGGACAGTATTGTCTATGAAGTTGGACATGAATAAAAATTCAACCTGTAGCCAGAAAGAAAGAAAAATAATAGCGAACAGGATTACAAAAGCTCAGATGAGAGGGTTTTCAGAAAAAAGTGGTAAATGGTATCAAATGCTATTGTTGTTGTTCAGTCATTTTTAGTCATATCCAACTCTTCATGACCCTATTTGGGGTTTTCTTGGCAAAGATACTGGAGTGGCTTGTCTTTTCTTTCTCCAGCTCATTTTATAAATGAAGAACTGAGGCAAACAGGGTGAAGTGTCTCTCCCAAAGTCACACAGCTAATAAGTGTCAGAATCAAATGCTGTATACATATTAAGAAGGTGGGGATAGGGGAAAACCACTGGATTTATCTACTAAAAAATATCATTTGCAATCTTAGAGAGAACAGTTTTAGTTGAGTGAAGAGGGGAGAAGTTAGAGTGGAAGGGGTTGAAAAGTGAGTCATAGGAGAGGGAATATAAAAAAGAACACTAGGTTGTGAAAGGGAAGGAATCTAAAGAACAATAGCTTTAGGGGACTACTAGGGATGCTGAGATGCTAGCACCAGCAGTGTCTGGGTTATGGCTGTGTGCTTTGTATTTAATAGGTGCTTAATAAAAAATTGTTGGAGGTGGACATAACACATTCTCACTCTCTTTTGGTCCCTCTCACCTTACATTTTTTTTCTACTTCAATAATTCTATTGTATCATTTCCAGCTGTGCAGACTGCAACCTATTAATGGTTTATTCTTTTGTACTGTTCTAGACCCAGAGGTGTCAAATTTATGGCCCATGAAACTCCTGAATGTGATGCAGCTCAAACCAAATTAAAATATAATTGGGAAATGTGTAACAAAATAAATTAAAAATGCAGTTCAACCTAGATAATGTTAATTTGTGGTTATCTAAGTCATTATGCAGCCCACAAGGATCCATTTCTATTTCAGTCTGACATCACTATTCTAGTCTAAATTGTCCCATAAAACCTATACAGAGGGACCACTGAAAACGGCAAGTACATTAATATTATATGGATAACATTGATGCATTTGGGTAGGCCATCTGTTATCACTTATTCTTGTAATCTGAATGACCTACCTTCCCCTCTGATCATGCATCTCCTCAATATCTTCTCCACACCTTTTACTAAAAATCCATTATTAGCAATACGCTGCAACCTATTTATACCATGCCTAACATATGGCTCTCTAATGCCCTCTGAGTTACTTGCATTCTCAATTCCTTGGACACTAGTATTCTACGAATTTTAGATATGAAAAATCACGGGAAGAATTCTGATGTTAAAATGGGTTTTTGTTTCAGGGAGAAGTTTGATGTTTCTCAAAGTGGTATATAATTTCATAAATATAATCCACTCCACTCTTTTTTTTCATTCAACTCTGGGTCCAGGTAATTTTCCATCTGTAGTGTTTGCCCATGATCATTGTACTAGTGGATCAACTCTATGGATTATCGTTCAACTGAAAAAAACCATAGCATGAATAATAGACTTTCTTTATCCATTTAGTTTTTCTTGCATGAATTGTTTAGGGCAAATTATTTTGTGTTTCTGTGCATTTCATTTAGGAAGCCCTGTAATGTTCAAAGGCTTTATATATAGCACATGATCAAGGAGACCTAGATATCCTCAACATACATCGGAAATTCCTTCTCTACTTGGGTTCTTCCCCAGATATCTTCTATCACATTGGCAAACAACTATGGGAAGCATCAATTTCTCTTTTTGTTGTTCCATTTGATATTAATAAGCAGAGACTATTAAATGAATTATTCTTTGCTGTATTTTTTAAGGAATTATATTTGATCTTATAATATTTATAGAAGATATATTGTTTCAGGAGAGTCCTTAAAACTGTACTTTGCTAATATTAAATCAAATGCTTTTTTATAGTCAATAAACAAGGATAGTGGGATTCTACATTTGCAACACACTTCAGCCAATTAATTATATAACTCCAAAGATGTATTTTCCAATAGAATATTGTTTGCAGAAATGTGCATTAATTTCACTAATATTTTCATCAAGGGTACCCTTTGTCTGTACATAGATTATGTTCATAAACAATTTGCTGAGACAAGAATGTAGGAATCTGGATTGTGAGTTATTAATGCCTTTTCAATCATTTTTTTTTGATAGTGGTAACATCTAAATGTGTTTCTCAAAATTGCATGGCTTCTAGTATGAAATTACTTTGCCTATTCCAGATACCTTTTCTATCCACAATTGCTTCAGTGCTATTTTTACTTCCTCCTGTAGTAGATTAGGAAGTATTATTAGACTCCAAAGGCATTGTCTCCATTGTGAGTGATGTAGAAGATAGTTTGTTATAGAAATATTTTTTAAAAAATCTTTTTCCCATTTGTTGTCAATTTAATGGCTACTTACTTTCCAGTTTTAATCTTAAATATTCTTGGCATGATTTTGCTTATCTGAATCTCATGCCAACCTTTTTTTTGGAAATTTGTTTTTCCCCTTCTAGCCATTTCATGAGACACTGTTGCTAATAATATTTCAATAACCTCCTCTGTAAGATTTTTACAAATAAGTTTATATTCCTAATCAATTCTGGCTTTACCTACCATACTTCTCTATTTGGCAAAGAGATCAGTTATTTGCTGACTAAGGTGGTTTCTAGAATTTTCATTTGTCTTTTCTATGGTAATTATATTAAAATTTAAAAGAAAATAGTAATAATCTATGCCTATGTTCCCAATTTCCTCTTTCTTTTCTTTTTGGTCACAAATAACATACAAATAGGTAAAATTGGGGCTGTTTTAATTGAATATTATATCTGGTCATTCAATTCAATTTGGAAAATCAAAAAACTGAAAACAGTCCTTAATCTCAACTAGTTTATTCCTCAATGGGAGAAAACATTAACTAAAAGTAATTTGAGGAGGTAGAGAACATTAACAACTGACGGATCAAAGAAGATTTGACAGCTAGCATTATATTTGAGTGCTATATTGGAATCAGAAGGTCTGGGTTCAAATTCTGCCTCAGTTAATATATATGGTAACAGATCAGCCACTTAACTTCTCAAAGCTTCAGTTGCTTTATCTGTAAAATGGGAATAACTATAGTTATACTACCTGCCTCACAGGGCTGTTAGACTTCACATTCAAAGGCCATAAAAGGGGCAGCTAGGTGGTTCAGTGGATAAAGCACTGGCCCTGGATTCAAGAGGACCTGAGTTCAAATCTGGTCTCAGATACTTGACACTTACCAGCTGTATGACCCTGGGTAAGTCACCTAACCCTCATTGCACTGCAAAAAGAATAAAAGAAAAGGAAAGAAAAAGAAAGAGTAAAATGCCATACCAAGTATGATTATTTATTCTTCACACTGCCAACTCTTGTTTCTAATACTTAGCTGACTCAGTTGCTCTACAATATCTATTATAGTTGTATCAGTATGTTTTCATGTTTTGCTTACATTTTATTTTGATTAGTTGTTATTTTCTCTCATGGTTTTAAAAGCCATTTCTTTTCTCTTTGATGTTTCTATTTGCTTTTTGTTTTGTTTTTTTTTCTGCATTGATTGATGGGGTCAGGTAGGAAAAGCCTGGTTGCCTTTTATCCTCTCCCTCTGATGTTTTGGTCATTCCATGAGCTACTTCATTACCAAATATGGGCAACTGCCTTTGACACACAACCTCTTCCACCATCTTTGATTTCTGGGGAACTAGCTGCCAGAAGGAATCAGAACTCATGGAAAAGTTAAAATATATTTCTGAAGATATTGCTAGAATTGACTAGAACACATTTTGAATTAGATCTAAAACAATTCTATGCACAGAACAGTTATTAGAGTATTTAACAAATGTGCTTTTGAGCTAACATTTTCATTAAAATAATCAGTGGGGGGGGAGGGTTAGGAATTGGAGGGGGGAGGATGAAGCCAAGATGGATGAGTGAAAGAAAGTCTAACTCATATACAATACCTCCTCAACAACGATCTAGAGAATGTATGAAATTGAATTTTTCCTGTAAGAAAGATTTATTTTTTTTTCAGTTACATGTAAAGGTAGCTTTCAACATTCATTTTCATAAGATTTAGAGTTACAAATTTTTCCCTCCTTCCCCTTTCCTCCCCTCTCCAGCCAATCTGATATAGGTTATATAATCCACAAGTGCTCTTTTTTTAAAAGTCTGTGTTCAATCAATATTAGTTGTTTCTCTGGGAGAGAATAGTATCCTTCATCATAAGTCCCTTGGGATTGTCTTGAATCATTGTATTGCTGAGAGTAGTTAAGTCATTCACAATTGCTCATAGAACACTACTGTCACTGTGCACAATGTCCTCCCAGTTCTGCTCACTTCACTATACATCAGTTCATAGGAGTCTTTTCAGGTTTTTCTGAAATCATCAGGCTTGTTATTTCTTATATCATAATAATATTCCATTACAATCATATACCACAGCTTCTTCAGTCATTCCCTAATTGATGGTCATTCCTTTGATTTCCAATTCTTAGCCACCACAAAGATTTGCTATATTTTTAAATAAAATTTTCCCATTTCTCTTTTTCACAATTACTCTTGTTAACAATTTCCTTCCTTTTCCCTTCCCTATGATATTTACTCTATTATCTATCTTCTTTCATCCTATCCCTCTTCAAAAAGGATTTGCCTCTAACTGACCCCTCGCCCAATCTGCCCTCCCTTCTTTCACCCCTCCCTCCTTATCCCCTTCCTCTCCTACTTCCCTGCAGGATTAGATACAGTACTCCACCCAATTGAGTGTGTATATTAATCCCTACTTGAGCCAACTCTGATAAGATTAAGGTCTTTAAGCCTATTCTGATGAGTATAAAGTTCATTTAATGCCCTGCTCCTACCCCATCTCTTCCCCCACTCCATAAGCCCTATCCTATTTCTTTCATGTGGGATTTCACCCCATGTTTCCTCTGCCCTTCCCCCTACCCCAGTGTATACCTCTCACACCTCAATTTTACCCTAAAGATGTCATCATGGGGCAGCTAGGTGACACAGTGGACAAAGCATGCACCCTGGACTCAGGAGGACCCCAGCACCAATCTAGCCTCAGACACAAGACCCTCACCCACTTCATGACCCCAGGCATGTCAACCAACTCCAACTTTTTATGGTTCTCTGTCATCTTGTATTTGAAAGTCAAATTTTCCACTCAGTTCAGGTCTTCTCATCACAAATACCTGAAAGTCCTCTTTTTCATTGAATTCCAAAATTTTTTTTTGCTCTGAATTATTATACACAGTTTTGTTGGATAGGTAATTCTTGATTGCAATCCCAATTCCTTTGCCCTCTGGAATGTCATATTCCATGCCTTTTGATCCTTTAATGTAGAAGCTGCTAGCTCTTGTGCTATCCTGACTGGGGCTCCACAGTACTTGAATTCTTTCATTTTGGCAGCTTGCAATATTTTCTCCTTGACCTAAGAGCTCTGGAATCTGGCTATAATATTCCCAGGAATTTTCCTTTTCGGATCTCTTTCAGGAGGTGATCGGTGGATTCTTTGAATTTCTACTTTACCTTCTGTTCCTAGAATATCAAGGCAATTTTTTCCTGACAATTTCTTGGAAGAAAATGTCTAAGCTCTTTCCTTGATCATGGTTTTCAGGTAGTCCAATAATTTCTCCAGGATCTGTTTTCCAGGTCAGCAGTTTTTCCAAGAAGATATTTCACATTGCCCTCTATTTTTTTATTCATTTGGATTTGTTTTGTCTTAGTTTCTCATAAAGTAATTAGCTTTCATTTGTTCAATTCTAATTCTTAGGCAATTATTTTTGTCAGAAAGCTTTTGTATTTCCTTTTCCATTTGGTTTTTCAAGCTGTTGACTTTTCTCTCAGTTCTTTCCTGCATCACCCTCATTTCTCTTTCCATTTTTTCCTCTACCTCGATAACTTTAGCTTTAATGTCCTTTTTGAGCACCTCTATGGCCTGAGACCAATTCGTATTTTTTTGTGGAAGCTTTAGATATAAGGGCCCTGACGTTGCTATCCTCTTCTGAAAGTGCACCTAGATCTTCCTTGTCTCTAAAAGAACTTTCTATGGTTCTCACCTTTCTCTGTATGTTCATCTTGCCTTTCTTTTATTTGACTTTTACCTCCTTAAAGTGGGGCACTGTTTCCAGGCTGCACTGTCCCAAGCTTCAGGGGGTCCCAGGTGGTATTATTTAAGGAAGGGCAGGTTCTTCACTCACCTGGTCTGTTCCCTGATCTATAGATAACCCCAGGCCAACTTACTAATTAACCAGACAGCAAAACTTTGGGTGCTGTGGTTGTTAGCTCTGACAAGCCTGTGGCCTTCCCCCACCTGGGTCACTGTTACTCCACCTCAGCACTAGCAGAGTCCCCTGTAATCTCCTCCCTGCCAAGGGCTCAGACTTCTCACCAGACCTTGAGCTTAGCTCAGATGACACTGGTGCTTCAGCTGATTCAGAGGCTCTGGGGTCTCTTTTTCTGGTGAGGTCTTCCTGGGACTGGATCTGTGTCAGTGTGACTGTGGAGTTGAACTCCACCTCTGTTTCAGCACAGCAGCCCCCTCTTTCTGACATTCTAAGTCATTTGGGCAAGAGGGGATGAATTTCCAAGACCAGCAGCAGCCAGCCTCATTGCAGGGAGCACACAGCAAGGCTGTAAGCCTTGGGCAGTCTATCAGTGAGGCCTCACACTCCTACAAACAAGTAGCCCCCTGGGCAAGTGACCCAAATTAAATTTTGAACAGGAAAGCCAAGGAAAAGTCACAGTGAGGTGTTTTTGTTTCTTGTTTTGTTGTGTTTTTTTTTCCACCCCAGCAGGACAACTTATAGAGATGAATAGAAAGTTCTGTGGACACTAGGGTGGCAGTAGGGAGCTATACAGTATCCAGTAACTAAGAAAGGGCTGAGACCAGGTACAAGGGCAGAAAGCACTAGTAGAGGAGGAGATCCCAAGGAATCCCTGCTCAAGTGAGCA
Source organism: Dromiciops gliroides (assembly GCF_019393635.1). Taxonomy (NCBI): domain Eukaryota; kingdom Metazoa; phylum Chordata; class Mammalia; order Microbiotheria; family Microbiotheriidae; genus Dromiciops; species Dromiciops gliroides. Next base: position 183,029,210 of record NC_057861.1, on the reverse strand, counting down.
TAGGAACAAGAGTCATTTGGTGATTCTATCACCTGCATCCAAAGTGGAGAGGAACAATTTCAAATATAGACCCTATCTGTATAATGAACATGAAAATATTCTGAAAAGCAAATGAGGGGCAGCTAGATAGCACAGTGGTTAAGCACCGGCCCTGGATTCAGGAGTACCTGAGTTCAAATCTGGCCTCAGACACTTGACACTTACTAGCTGTGTGACCCTGGGCAAGTCACTTAACCCCTGTTGCCTGCAAAAAAAAAACAAAACAAATGGTAGTTACATGGCTATTAACCTAGGGGCAAAGCACAGCACCCAAGACCAAAAGGGACCAGGAAATTCAATTGCTCTGAACTTGTAGAGCCTCCAAGTAGGCAAACAGTGGCTGAGTTAAGCAGCTGTCTACTGAAACACCCAACCAGAAACAAGCCAATAGAGCCAAACCTGGGTCAGAAACTTTCAGATTTTACAAAAGGAGGGAAATGAAAAGATCTCCTCTCAGATCATACCAATTTGGGGACACTGAAAGAACATAAGTCAAGCCGTGAAAGCATCAGAAAGACATAAGAAGATAGTAGCTCAGACCATATATCCCCACACTAACATGTGCAGAGCTCAGCACAAACATAAAATCCAAAGTCAAGTAGTAGACTAAAAAAAGAATGAGGAAACAACAACAACAAAGAAACCAACCATAAAAAGATATGGAGACAAGATATCTTAAGATATAAATATATATATAAATACACAAGCAAAACCTTAAAGAAAAATACAGCTTAGACAAAAGGCCAACAAAAATTCCTAGAAGAGTTAAAGCAAGACTTACAGAGAGAGCTAAAATTAATTTTAAAAGCCCAATAGGTACAATAGATTAAAGTAACAGGAAAGGAGAGGGGGAAGTAATATAAAAAATAGAATCAACAACTTGGAAAAAGGAGCAAGCACAGGAACAATAATGAAGAAAATAACACCTTGAAAATTAAAATTGTCCTGATAGAAGCTAATGGCTTTATGAGACATCAAGAAATAACAAAAACAAAATAAGAATATTGAACAAATAGAAAAATATATAAAATATCTCATAGGAAAAACAATTTATCTAAAAATAGATAGGGCAGAGATAATTTAAAAATCATTAGATTACGGAGGAAACAAAACTATCACTTTTTGCAGATGATATGATGGTATACTTAGAGAATCCTAGAGAATCAACTCAAAAATTACTTGAAACAATTAACAACTTCAGCAAAGTAGCAGGATATAAAATAAGTCCACGTAAATTATCAGCACTTCTATACATGACCAACAAAGTCCAGCAGTAAGAGATAGAAAGAGATATTCCACTTAAAGTAATGGTAGATAATATAAAATACTTGGGAAGCTACTTGCCAAGACAAACCCAGGAACTCTATGAACACAATTAGCAAGCACTTTTCACACAAATCAAATCAGATCTAAATAATTGGAAAGATATCAAGTGCTCATGGATTGGCAGAGCTAATATAGTAAAAATGACAATTCTACCCAAATTAATTTACTTATTCAGTGCCATACCAATCAGACTACCTAAAAATTATTTTATAGAGCTAGAAAAAATAACAAACTTCATCTGGAAAAACAAAAGTCAAGAATATCAAGGGAAATAATGAAAAAAATGCACAGGAAGGTGGGTTAGCTGTACCATATCTGGAGCTTTACTACAAAGTGGCAGTCATCAAAACTGTCTGGTACTGGCTAAGAAATAGAGTGGAGGATCAATGGAATAGGCTAGGCACAGGAGACACAGTAGTAAATGACATTAGTAATGTAGTGTTTGATAAACCCAAAGACTCCAGCTTATGGGATAGGAACTCAGTATTTGACAAAAACTGCTGGGAAAACTGGAAGATAGTATGGCGGGAATTAGGCATAGACCAACATCTTACATCTTATACTAAAATAAAGTCAAAAAGGGTACATGATTTAGACATAAGAGGTGATACCGTAGGTAAATTAGGAGAGGAAGGAATAGTCTACCTTTCAGATCTTTGGAAAGGAGAACAGTTTATGACCAAACAAGAGATATAGAATATTGTGAAATGCAAAATGGATGATTTTGATTACATTAAATTAAAAAGTTTTTGTACAAACAGAAGCAATGCATCCAAAATTAGAAGGGAGGCAGAAATCTGGGAAACAATTTTTATGGCCAGTACTTCTGATAAAGGCCTCATTTCTAAAATATATAAGGAAGAAAATAAAATTTATAAGAATCCAAGTCATTCCCCAATTGAGAAATGGTCAAAGGATATGAACAGGCAGTTTTTTGATGAAGAAATCAAAGCTATCTATTCCCATATGAAAAAATGCTCTAAATCACTATTGATTAGAGATGTAAATTAAAACAACTCTGAGGTACCACCTGACACCTATCAGATTGGCTAAAGTGACAAAAAAGGAAGATAATAAATGTTGGAGAAGCTGTGGGAAAATTGGAACACTAATGCATTGTTGGTGGAGCTGTGAAATGATCCAACCATTCTGGAGAGCAATTTGGAATTATGCTCAAAGGGCGATAAAGCTGTGCATACCCTTTGACCCAGCAATACCACTTTTGGGTCTTTTTCCCAAAGAGATCATGGAAAAGGGAACAGGACCCACATGTACAAAAATAGTTATAGCTGCTTTTTTTGTGGTAGCAAGGAATTGGAAGTTGAGGGCATGCCCATCAATTGGGGAATGGCTGGACAAGTTGTGGTATATGAATATAATGGAATACTATTTTACTGTAAGAAACATTGAGCAGGAGGAGTTCAGAGAAACCTGGAGGGTCTTGCATGGGCTGATGATTAGTGAGATGAGCAGAACCAGGAGAATATTTTGCACAGTATCATCAACATTGTGTGTTGCTTAACTGTGATAGATTGGATTCTTCTCACCAATCCAATGATACAAGAAAGTTCCAAGGGACTCATGATGGAAAAGGCTCTCCAAATCCAGAAAAAAAAAAAAAAGGAACTGTGGAATATGGACGCTGATTGGACCATACTATTTCTTTTGTTTTTGGTGCTGTTGTTTTTCTTTTTTGAGGTTTTTCCTTCTTGCTCTGATTCTTCTTGTATGACATGGCTAATGCAGAAATATCTTTAATGTTATTATATATATATGTGTGTGTGTGTGTATGTGTGTGTGTATCTATATAAAACCTATATCAGATTACCTGCTGTCTAGGGGAGGGGGGAGGGAGGGAGAAAATTTTGAAATTGGAAATCTTAAGCATAAATATAAGGGAATAGGATGGAGGAAAGTATACAATGAACAGTTATATCTGTGAATGTGAATGGGATAAGCTCACTTATAAAATGTAACTAGAAGGAAGGCTGTTTTAGAAACCAAAAACCAACAGTATGTTGTTTATAAGAAACACACTTGAAACAGAAATTATATACACAGAATTAAAATAAGGGTCTGGAAAAGAATCTGTTATACTTCAGCTGAAGTAAAAATGGCAGGTGTAGCAATCATAACCTTAAAAAATAATCAAAAGCAAAAATTGACCTAATTGAAAGAGATAAACAGGTAAACTAGATTTTTGCTAAAATATGACAGAGAAAATGAATTACTAGCAATAGTACACATATATGCATCTAATGGTATAGTACCTAAATTCATAAAAGAAAAGAGTTGCAAGAAGAAATAGACAGTAAAACTATAATCATGAGGAACTTGAATTTATCCCTTCTTAGATGTAGAAAAATGGAATCAAAAATAAAAAACAAGGAATTAAGAACCTGAATATGATTCCAGAAAAAAAATTAGAGGTACTAGACTTCTGGAAAATATTGAATGATAATATAAAAATGAATCTATCTATTTCTCAGTTTTGCATGAAACATTCACCAAAATAAACCATTTATCACAAATGCATACAGAAAAGCAGAAATATAAGGGGGCAGCTAGGTGACACAGTGGATAAAGCACCAGTCCTGGATTCAGGAGGACCTGAGTTCAAATCTGGCCTCAGAAACTTGACACTTACTGGCTGTATGACTGACCCTGAGCAAGTCACTTAACCCCCATAGCCCTGTAAAAAAAGAGAGAGAGAGTGAGAGAGAGAGAGAGAGAGAGAGAGAGAGAGAGAGAGAGAGAGAGAAACAGAAATATTAGATGCACCTTTTACTAACCATAATATAGTCATAATTAAAGTCAATGAAAGCCTTTTGAATCAAAGCTTAAAAATGCATTGGAAACAAAATAACTTAAACCTGAAGAATGGGTGGGTGAAATAACAAATTCTAGAAATAATCAATAATTTCACTGAGGATAATGACAACAGTCAACATACCTAAATGCTTGGAATGCTGGCAAATCAGTAGTTGGGGAAAATCTATATCACTAACATCTTTAAACAATAAAAGAGAAAAAGAGCAGAACAACAAATTGCACATGCACCCCCCCAAAAAAAATAAAATCCCTAATTAAACACCAAAATAGAAATCCTAAAAATCAAAGGAAAAATCTGAAAAATCAAAAGTAAAGAAAATCTATTGAGCTAATAAATAAAAATGTCCACTATTAAAAAAAATAACACCAATAAGTAGATAAGTTCTTAACTCATTAATTTTAACAAAAAGAAGTGAAATTGTGTGTATCAAAAATGAAAAAGGTAAAATCACAACCAATGAAGACAAAGTAAAAGTAATTATTAGGAACTATTTAATTCAAGTGTATGCTAATGAAACTAAACATCATAGTGAAATGATTGGATGTTTACAAAAATATAAATTGTATAGCTTAACAGAACAGGAAATAGAGTACTTAAACAAGTATCTTAAAAAAAGAAATTGAAGAAGCCATAAATGAACCTCTAAAGAGAAAAATCCTCAGGACCAAATGGATTTATAAGTAAATTCTACCAAGCATTTAATTTCAACACTAAATAAAGTGTTGGAAAATAGGTTAAAAAGGGATCCTATGGGAGCGGCTAGGTGGTGCAGTGGATAAAGAACCAGCCCTGGATTCAGGAATTCCTGAGTTCAAATCCAACCTCAGACACTTGACACTTACTAGCTGTGTGACCCTGGGCATGTCACTTAATCCCCGTTGCCCTGCAAAACAAAACAAAACAAAACAAAACAAAAACAAACAAACAAACAAAAAAAACAAAAAGGGATCCTACCAGGGGCAGCTAGCTGGCACAGTGGATAGAGCACTGGCCCTGGATTCAGGAGGACCTGAGTTCAAATTTGACCTCAGACCCTTGACACTTACTAGCTGTGTGACCCTGGGCAAGTCACTTAACCCCAATTGCCTCACCAAAAAAAAAGGGGGGGGGATCCTAGCAAAATAAATTCCTTCAATCTCAATCTCTCTCTCTCTCTCTCTCTCTCTCTCTCTCTCACTCTCACTCTATCACTCTCACACACTCACACACCCACACACTCACTCACACACACACACCAGTGAAAGTTAGAACAGAAGGAAAAAATTAGAAAATAATTCCGCTAATGAATGTTGATGCATAGATTTTTAATAAAACATTAACAAGAAGACTACGACAATATATTACAAAGCTTATATACTATCACTAGATTGAATTTATACAGAAATACAGTGTTGGTTAAAAATTAGGAAAACCATAAACATAATTGACCATATTAATAACAAAGCCAACAAAAATCATATGATTATTTTAATAGATGAAGGAAAAGCTTTTGATAAAATACAACACCTATTCCTGTTTTTAAAAATATTCACTAGAAATTATAGGAATAAATGGAGACTTTGGAGCTGAAAATGAAACAAAATTGAATTTCAAATAAGCAGTCTTTTATCTATATGTGCTAATTAATATATACCTTTCTTTCAAGGAGAAATTTGCACATGTAATTGATTAATAATAACAATAACAATGTAAATAGCATTCATACAGGACTTTAAGGTTTATAAAATACTTCATGCACATTGTGTCATTTGATCCTCACTGCAAGCCTGGTGGTAGTTAGTATTCATTTGAGAGATGGGAAAACTGAGGCAAAAAAACCCAAAGTGACTTGTCTATGGTAACACAACAAGTATGTTCTAAAGTCATGATACAAACTCAGGTCACTTATTATAATTATAAAGGAGACAGTTTCACTCTTATCAAATGTCTGGAAGGTTAGTTCTGAGAATTTGGGGAGCAGCCTCAATAACATTCCTAGTAAAGAACACAGAAAACTTGGGGTGAACCTATTATTTATCATAATAGCTTTCTAATCTGGAGCAGCAGCTGGAAGCGATGACTATCATGCACAGATGTAGAGAATGTATCAAAAAGCCCAGGCAGCACCACTGATGATTAAGAAAGCCTAGGCTGTAAGAGATGTGCTCTTGATACAATACTCTTTCTATGGTGTGTAATAGCTGCAGGGTTTCTTTATGGAGGCTCTTCACTTGAGAACAGGTAATACATATTTCCCACACCAAGAAAAATCAAGAAAGTAAGTCAAAAGTGCCAAACAGTATGCCCTTCCACTTAGAAATAAAGATGCAGGTTTATCATTTCAAAAAGTTAATTTAGCCTTTCAAGCTGATCACTCACAATTATAGACCTTTTAGATTTGCAAAGTGTTTTCTAGTACATGTATTTGATTATCTTAATAATTCTGTGAAGTATTATTATCCCCATTTTGCAGATGAAGAAACTGAGACTGAGAAAGATTATTTGATGTGTCTAGGGTAATAGAGCTAGTAAATGTCTGAGACAGGTTTCACACATTGGTATTCTTGAATCTAAGTCTAGTATTCAAACCGCTACATCAACTAGCTGCCTCATTTGGATCTATGATTTCATACTGGTGGGCGTCTGTCCCACTGATGCAGTTGGCAACTTCTTGAACACCTTAGACAGTTTCATGAGGTCTGTGGCCAAAACTATCTATCATCTGGCAGCTTTGTCTCTGACAAGGAGTATCTCCAAACTCATTGAGGCTGCTCCCACATAATGTGTTATCAAGCCCAGAGCCAAAGCTTTCCAATCTTAGTAGGACCTGTCAGAGTCCCTATCCTGCCACATAGCCCTTTTAGAAGCCGGGGTGACCTTTGTGCCTCACTAAAGCATTAGAGGAGGACTTTAGTGGGACAGTAGAGTAGGAAGATTCTTATTTTTTAAAATGTGGGTGATGGGTCATGTCAAATGGTATACAGTTTCTTGGCCTTGAAGGCATATAAGGCAATATGGCTGGCAGGGATCAGTGTGCAATCTGTGGTCTTTGATGAAGATGTTTCTCTACACCTTCCTGGCAGCTCTACAGACAATCTGCCCACATACATCTGCTGTATTGCTGTGAAGTGTCACCCCCGCATTCTTCATAACACCTGTTGCTGTCCTCACTGATAAGCAGATAGCTGTAACGTGATCTTAAGCACAGAACTATTGAACATCACAGCTGGGAGGCACAATGGAGATCAGGTTGTCTAACCTCATTTTACAGAAGAGGAAAACTGAGGCCAAGAGAGATGTGTTGCCCAAGGTCATGCACCAAGCTAATGGCAGAACCTGGACTGGAGCCCAAGCACACACATATCCAGTCCTGTGCTCTAGGGTGGGCAGAAGCAGAGATATGAATAAGTGATGAGCAGGGAGAGAAGAGGGACTGAAGAAAAGAAACTCAAGGAGAGAAGGTAGGAGTGACAGGCTCACGAAGGGGAATTCATGTTGTAAAAAAATGAATAGAACACTACTACAGGTCAAGTGATCAGTAGGCTTTTTTATGGACAAGGTTCTTTATTTTAAATAGGCTCCAGTTCTCATTGCTTCTCTTCCAGAGCTCTGTCCATGAAAACAGTGATTCCTCAGGCACATTTTTGGCAGCAGCTTCAGCCCGACTATGGTTACATGCCTTTACTCTTGTTATAATTGCTGGATTTGTCCCCACAAAGTGAAAGCATGTGTTCTTTCAGGAAAGGAACTCTATAAACCTTACTGCAGTGCCCCTCCAGGTCCTTTTGCTCCCCTGTTTGGGATGAGCAGGCCTGATTTCAGATCTATAAGAATCCTTCCCTTTTCTTCCTCTTTCTGTATAGCTTGCTGTCTGTGAGGGAGGACACTGACTTCAAGACAGGAGAAAAAGAGCCTCTTGTTTGGTAAATTTTCTGGAAAACCTATTATATTTGTGGCCTGACCACTGATACCACACCTACTCTGGAGACTCATCCTGGCACACAAATGACCCTGAGCTCTTAAAGTCTATGGCAATGAGTGGGAAACCTAGCAGATCCTAACTAATGGAAAGGGTTATGGGACAAGTCAGTAGATTGACTCAATGCCTCAATTAAGCACCAAATCATCCAGGTTTAGAGAGATTCATCACCAGAATAAGTACCAGGGGGGAAGAATTCTTTTGGCAACAACTCGTGAATCTCCCTAAGGGTGGAGGGGTTGTGATGTGTGCCAGGAAGCAGTAACAAAGCAAATACAGCAATGGATCTGTGAAGTATTGATGGATGAAACATTTAGAGCAAATCTGTTTGCTGTCCATAGTGAACATTTATGGCCCTAGACCTCCTTTGTACATAGTTTGTTGCATATTGTTTCCCCCATTAGATTGGAAGCTTCTTGAAAGGAGGGACTGTCTTTTACCTTTCTTTGTCTACTCAGTGTTAAAGACGGTACTTGGTAGATAGTAGGTGCTTGGTAAATGTGTATTGACTCAATGAGTAAGTGACTAGAAAGCGACACTGAACAAAGGAAAAACAGAGTGCATTGTGTGCTCACCAGGGCACAGTGGCCTGGGAACTGCTTGACACACTGTTTAAGATGTAGAAGTGTTGTTGAAAGATGTGGCATTTGAATAGTGTGCCATATTCATCATTTGGTACCAAATGGGAGAAATCAGTTTTGCTAGATGAAATTAGTTGGGCTTCAAGAGGTGAAAGCCTGTGAGTGGGAGGAGAAGCAGGTAAAAACAGGGTTTGAGTAGTTTGGTGTTAATTGAGATCCAATGAAATTAAGTACACATATATATGTTTCATAAGACCAGGGCTGGCTGAATGTGTCCTATCTGATTTTACCCACTGGGATATAGTTCAATGTAGGCGTCTGCTAGCCTGTATCTGACAGAGCCTTTGCTCCTGGCTGCTGTTATCATTTTTTTTCTTTATGCCTTGGTATCAGTAAAAAAAAAAAATTATTGCCTGTGACTAATTTTCTTTCTGCTTACAGTTTGAATTCTTGCCCTATATGTTTTATTTGACTAAATTAGACTGTAAACTTTTGGGCTCAGATATAAAGTGTTTTTATATGTTCAGAAAGACAATTGTGCACATTTACAGTTGTCTAAAAGTCATAGTTACCACCACCACAGCAACTAAATGCAAGGATTGAAAGAATAAGAAGAAGGGGTTAAAAGTATAGCATACTAAATAGACAAGGGGACAAGCAGCAGAGAGAGCAGATGATAATTTTGATCTAGCCTCCTCACTGCTCCTTCCTCACCCCTGATTTTGCTAAAAAAATAATCTTTAATGGTTCTCAATCAGCAATCAAGTTCAAACACCTTTGTTGGCCATTCAAGACTTTTGAAATCTGGCACCACTCTACTTTTGCAACTTTATCTCATATTATTCCCCTCCATGTACTCCATACTCCAGCCAAACTGGATGATGCTAAAGTCACTGAAAAAATCTTCTACCTTCTGATCTCTGGGTTTTACTTTGTGTTGCTCCCATTCTTACCCACTATTCAAAATCTAACTCAAACGTTAACTACTTCAAGAAATCTTCCTTGGTCCCTGATTGGTAATGGCTTTCCCAGCTTGCAGATTTTTGTGTTGAATTTCTCCAACACACTATTAATCAATTAATCAGTCTGTCATTCAGTCAAGAAAAATTTGAAGTGCATAATAAATGACAGGCACTGGGTTATATGTTCAGAATACAAAGAAAAAATGAAGCATATATAATATTATATATTATGCATTGTAATATCCAGAAATCTACAGGAATAATTTAATATAATTGGGTGTACCATTTATGTAAGACTTATGAAAGGACATGGGCAAGAGTGCACAGGAAGAAAAGGCATGGACTGATGGTGCTCTGCACCTTGGAAGGGAGTACCTACATGGATGAGATCATAGATCCCTCAGAGAAGTATATTAATTTAGACCAAAGTACTATTTTGATGACTTAGCACAGCAAGGAGGTTTCAAGGGTTCTTGAAAATTGTGCCTTGATTTCCTTTTCTTGAAAATGGATCTTGTTTGGAATCATAACCACCAAATTCCATAAGTTGAAACATTATCTACTTTTGAGGCAACTGGTTGTATAGTATGTAAGAGTTCTGGGCCTGGAATCTGAAAGTACTGAGCTCAAATATGGCCTCGGTCCCTTACTTGCATTATGACTAGGGGGTGAGTGACTTGAACTTTGTTTTCCTCAACTGTAAAATGGGGATAATAATAGCACCTACCTCTCATGGGTGTTATGAGAATTAAAGGTGATAATATTTGTAAACCAAAACAAAAACAGTGCAGGGCCTAACACATAGTAGGTCCTATATAAATGCTTATTTTCTTCCTCTTTTATGTAACTGTTACATACCAAAACAGCTACAACTTAACCCCCACAACATACTCTAATTAGGCTTCTTTGATGAAATCAACTTAAAGTTGCTGTGGTCCATGAGGAGATTGTACCACCTCCTAAAGAAACTGAATACTTGGTGCTTTATGACTCACATCAAAAAGATACCATTGTTAAGTATACTGAAGCAGTTATTTAATGGACCAAAGTAGTAATTTATGAAATGACACCCTAGTGGTTTGAAAGAGTAGTTCTACTTGGTCTCTTTCTAAAAAGTGATCTCTCTTTTTGTAGGGAATAATTTATGCATTGGAGATTCTGAGTTAAAAATCTTTTTCTTTTGCTTATTATTCTTCTGGTAATGATAATGACAATTATGATAGTGGTGGCAATGATGCTCATGATGACGATGACACTGGCTAAACCAAATAACAAGTTAGACTTCAAAACCCATTTTTTAATGATGTAACTTTTTTTTTTTATCATTTAACACAAATAATGGAGTAGGACTTTGTATCCTCTGCAGCTCATTGGATTCTTTTGATAAATGCTTTAAGCGTAACTCTCCCTTTCCATTCCAGGTTCAAAAGAGCTCTGTCCCCCTACCTCCAGTCATGGAAAGGGAGGAAAAATATTTTTCTGCCTCAATCTCATATAATCTGTTGTGTCAACCACTTCATCTGACTTTATGGTGGCCATTGTTTTAAACCTGTATCGTTAAATCATCTTCCCATTGAATACTATGAAGACATGACCCATTATATTCTAGTTAGGCTAAACATTTTTAAGGCAAGTGAAATGTTGTGACTAGTTCAGTCCTAATGTCGTTTTGCTTAAGTATCATATTCTGTTATTTGCAAGGTCTCCCTTTGTGGACTGGCATCAATCTATTTCTTTGTGGATACTCTGTCCCCTGGTAATTAATTGGCCTATATAATTTTCTCCCTCCAACTTAAATAGGATAAGGAAAGAAAAAAAAAATTTGCCTTTAGCCATAAGTTCCATTAGTCTCTTTCTACTCCCACCCTATCTTTCAAATCAGAACTAGATTTGGAATCTGCCCTTGATAGTTACTGGCTTGCCATAATGTTTTAGAACAGCTACCAGCTAAATTTAAAGCAAAAACATGAAATAGAACAATCTCATGAGAAAAGCAAATTCAAATAACTTTGAGGTTCCACCTCATATCTACCAGACTGGCAAAAATGAAAAAGGATGAAGATGAGAAATTTTGGAGGGCCTATGGTACTTGAAGTTTTGGTGGAGTTATAAATTAGCCCAGCCATTCTGGAAAGCAATTGGAACTCTGCCCAGAAAGTTACTAAACTATGTGTAGCCTTTCATCCAACCGAGGTATAAAGAATGTAAAGACGGTTGTTCTCAGCCCTTCCCCAAAACTGAGGTTCTGGGAAACACCAGAAAGGAGCCACGGGGTGGAGGAAGGAAGCAATTGAAGCATGATCTTGAAGCCTGGAGAATGAAAGATGAAGATGCTAGGGGAAAGTAGACTCAAGCTAGAAGAGCAAATGTGGCAAAGGAGGGCATTCATAGTTCCTGGTTGCTAGACATTCTTTGCTCAGCTTTGTAGGGTATTCAAGAAGTGACTTAGCCACAGTATAACTTCTTTGCTGGGCCCTTTGTAAAGCTAGGCATTTATATCCAGTATGTTAAAGGCACCCAAAGCAGACATTATTTCCATCTTCTGTTGTCCTGATGGAGACTGTGTCTGGACACTATGGGAGACATGACAGGAACCTGGGAAGGGCATGGTTCACCCACTGGGTGACTCGGTTACTCATGTCTGAGAGAAGCATGGAGATATATAAATGCAAATATTAAGACAAATAGAGCTTATAACCCTTAAATGCTGTTAAGAATAAAGGGAAACTCCACCTTGTTAGTTACCATCATTGGAACATGAACAATAAAAGAATAAAATAAGTATCTGCTCTGATCGAGAACTCATCTCTATGCTGTTGCATACATTGGAGAATATCTCTTACTCCTTTCTTCCTTTATAATACTACCATGTAAAATTCTCTTTTTCTACACTCCCTATGAGGTCATTGTCAGGGATCTAAATTCATACTCCTTGATTCTGAGTCTTCTGTTCATTATATTACTTTCATTCATTGACAGAAATAGCAGAATCCCATTTGATGACTGGTGAAAAATTTTCCTTCTTCTCCTTCTCTTCCTCCTCCTCTTCTTTATCTTCAAATGGCATTTATTAAGTGTTCCCCTTTATGTGGTTCTTAGGGTCAGCACTCTATAAAGCATAGTGACCTGCCTTAGGTGACATTTAACCTCAAAGCTAATTCTAAATGTTGTGCTGGAATGATTAAGGAAAGATTCCTCTGACTGGTGCTCGAGGACTTGTAAATGAAATATCAATAACCCTTCAAGGTGAAATAGATTATTGAGAAAGACCTGGAAGGAAAAGTCTATTATGAATTGTTTCTGTTTAGCACATGGAATAATATTAGGCTGCCAGAACTAGAATGAGTCCCAAAGGGCTTGGGTATATTTCCTTTCCAGAGTCAGCTTTCTGTAGTAGAAGAGCATTATACTAGATGCTAGGTGGTGTGGGCTTTAGTCCCAGATCTGACATTGGTTAGATGGATGACCTTGGATAAATCATTTCACTTTGTCATATCTTTCTGCTCTTTCATCTGTAAAATGATTGAGTCAACCTAGGTCATCTATAAGGTCCTTTATAGGAGGGTTGCTGCTCTGAAATTCTTATGAATATGACAGTCTTGTGACTTACTGAAGATGCTTTTGGGAAAGAGTTTTTATGTTTTGTTTTTCCACTGCAAGGATTGTAGGAAGTACCTTTTTGTAACATGAGATTATAAAACTTTATAGTTTTATACTTTATAGTTCCCCCCTTTATATTCTTGGCTCAGTGTTCATTGGCATCACCACAGTTGTTGTGATTTTTGCCAAATGTGCTGGTAAAAGTGCTCTCTTCCCTTAATTAGTAGTTCCCAGAGCTCTTCATTCCTTTGGAATTGATCTTCAAGAAGAGCCATCATCATAGGAATTTTTTTTTCAGGGTGGATGATGAATATTCCTTTGACAGCCCAGGGTAACCATAGAAGCTCTTCATTGGAAGGAACCTCAGAGATCACTTAGTCTAAGTCCTGGCTGAATCTTAGGAATTTCTTCTGCAGGATAATTGACAAATGCTCTTCTAGCCTTTACTCAAAGACCTCCAACAAGGTAGCTTATTCCACATTTGGATAGCTTCAAATATTAAAAAGATTTCCATTAAATCAAGATAAAATTTACTTCTTTGCAGCTTCCATTCATTGTTCCTAGTGCTTCCCCATGGAGCAAAGGAGAACATATCCACAAAACATCAAGGTAATGTCTTTCACATAATAACCCTTCAGCTATTTTAAGACAATTTATCTTAAATTGCAGTTTTCCCCATCAATTGGGAAATGTCTGAGCAAATTGTGATATATGATTGTGATGGAATACTACTGTGCTGTGACAACTGGGGAGCTCAATGATATAAGAAAAAACATAGAAAGAATTGCACAAAATAATAAAGAGTAAAATGAGCAGAACCAAGAGAACATTGTATATAGTAATGGCAATATTGTTTTTGTTTTTGTTTTTGTTTTTTGTGAGGCAATTGGGGTTAAGTGACTTGCCCAGGGTCACTCAGCTAGTAAGTGTTAAGTGTCTGAGGCCGGAATTGAACTCAGGCCCTCCTGACTCCAGGGCGGGTGCTCTATCCACTGTGCCACCTAGCTGCCCCCGCAATATTGTTTTAAGAACAACTTTGGGGGCAATTAATTAGTGGACGATTCAGGACTTCAACCCTCTTTTTTTTTTTTTTTTTTTTGGTGGGGCAATGAGGGTTAAGTGACTTGCCCAGGGTCACACAGCTAGTTAAGTGTCAAGTATCTGAGGCCAGATTTAAGCCCAGGTCCTCCTAAATCCAGGGCTGGTGCTTTATCCACTGCGCCACCTAGCTGCCCCACTTCAACCCTCTTTTAACATTTATCTTCTTAAAACCCCTGAGCAAGAAAATATCATGTAGCCAGGAAGACCTAGGTTCAAGTCCCTTTTTCCCTTTTTTAAAAAGAAATGAGCCAACTTAACCTCTTAGCATCCCAGACAACTTCCTTAAAATGTAAGTTACAGATGAATTACAATAGAGGAACTTTCCAGATTGGAAAATCATGAGGTCACAGGTCTAGATACCACCTCTCCCCTGGAAAAACAAAAACAAAAACAAAAAATAGGGCTTCAAGAGTCAAATAGATTTCAAACCATTGCTGTTCCTGCCAAAAGTAAGGATTCAAAGAGGCCCTGTTTGAGGAGTAAAATTGATTGCAGATGGAATGAAATGTAAGTTTACTCACTAGGTACTTCCAAAACAGCTGACTTGCCCCCAATTTTTTGCTGTTAATCATAATTGCTAAATCCTTCTACAAAGCAGAACTCTCAGGGAAAACTTCAGGAAGAAACGATAGTTAACTGAAGCCCTGTAGTCAGGAGATGGTGAAATGTTATGTGTGGGTGGCTAGAAACTGGCCCCATCTGAACTTTTTTCTTATTTCATAACTCTTATCCCTCTCCATCCCAAACTTAACACTCGACCCAAACTGGACAATTCTTTGTGAACCACATATTTCCTGGACTTCCTACCTCTTTTCCTTGACTCCCACCTTTTCCATGTATGAAATGACATTCCCTTCTCTGGCTATATAAATGTTTTATCTTTCTTTGAAAGATAAGAAATTCCACCTCCTCCATTAAGCCTTCCTAGAAGGTATTTATGATATTCTCTAATGGTATTATTTTTAAATGACAGAATTGCATAAATTGAGTCAGTCAATCAACATTCACTACACACAGGTTCTATGTGCTAGGCAGTGTGATAAGTGTTGGTGATACAAAGAAAGTGAAAAAAGAATTGCTTCTCTCAGGGAACTCATAGACTAATAGAGGACACACATGCAAACAACGAGGTATAAACAAACTACAGACAGGCTAAATTGGAGGTAATGAAGAGAAGGACAGCACTAAGATTGAGGGAGATCAGGAAAGGCTTCCTGTAGCAGGTGAGTTTTTAGCTTGGACCTGAAGGAAACCAGGGATAGAGATGAGGTAGGAAAGAATTCCAGGCATGGGAGAGAACCAGTGAAAATTCTCAGTTAGAAGCTGGAGTGTATTGTGTGAGAAACAACAAGGAGACTTCAGCAGTTATCTAGTCAAACTCATTACTGTTCTCTTTCATACTAAGAGATTTGCATATACTGTATCCCCTTATTAAATAGAAAAGTCTAGGAAGCTAGGAACTATGTGTTATTAAATCTCCACATTTCCCCTCTGCTGCTTTGCAGCTATACCTATATATGGGAAAGGCTTCGGGAGTTAACCCCGAGGAAAAATCAGGAGTCAGAGTCCCTTAGGCAGTTGGATATTGGACATCACATCCCTCTGGCAACTCCTGTGGCGGCACTGGTGCCAAACTGTATTGGCTCTGCCTCTCCTTTGGATCCACCAATGTCGAGGAGAGGGAAAACCTGCTGCATGGGCAACAGCTTGTTTTCCATATTGATCCGCCCAGGCCAGCGCCCTGGAGAGGACACTCCAGCTACTCCTCATGGGATAGATACAACACAGGATGCAGCAGTTACCGGTTATAAGTCACTCAGGAGCTGCAGCTCCCACATCGGATTGCAGAGCCACACTGTGGCCTGTGTCTCTTCAAGGTACTAATCCATGGTCGTCCACGACTGTTGGAGGCCTACTACATTTCCCTCACTTAGCACAGAGCTCTGTGCATTGTAATAGGTATTTGTTGTATTGAACTATATGAGATGATCAAGCAAAAACTAGATGGTTAATTTCTCTGTGTGTGTTAATGGATTTCTTTTATTCATGTATGGGTTAAATTGGGTAGCTACGTGGTAAAGGAGATAGAGGAGCAGGCCTAGAGACAGGAAGACTCATGTTTGAGATTTCAAATCCAGCCTCAGACACTTACTAGCTGTGTGACCCTGGGCAAGTCACTTAACCCTGGTTGCCTCAGTTTCCTCATCTATACAATGAATTGAAGAAAGAAATGGCAAAACACTCTGGTATCTTTACCAAGAAAACCCCAAATGGGGACACAGAGTTACATATGATTGAAATGACTGAAAAATGGGTGAGATTTGATTGCTACTGAGGGCCTTTCCAATTGAGACTATAAGGTCACTAAATTTCTTTCAAAATAGGCTAAAATGATTACTCATTTTATTCTTGGCACAGAACTTTGGATAATCTAGTTTGCTATGTAGATGCTCAGATAATTCTATACAGGTCTTCTTGAAAATAGAAAGATTAACTAGAGGACCTCACCATGATCTTTCCAACGTTCCAATCATTTAATTTCATTGAATTAGGTTGTATGAGTTGAAATAAATATAACTACTGAGCTTAGAAGATATTGGTGATAAGTGGGATGGTGTGATGGGACAATAAAATTTTTCTTGGGATTGGAAGGATGTGTGATGAGGAATATCTGACATGTACAGTATTAAGTTGTCAAATAATGTCAATTAGTCCTGGCTGTTACTCTTTCTTCATACTAAAGGGAAAACCAAATCCTTTTTTTTTACTTATGATCTTCTGAAGACCCCAGTGTACCCATAATCATTTCAGTCAATTAGCAAGTAACAAGTCACTCTCTCAGCACACTAAGAATGTTTGGAAATAATTTTAATGGCATCTAACTCTTCAGTCCAGTGACTGTTGGGCTTCTAGCAAAGGGTGTGACATCACTGAGTTAGGCAGTAAGTTCACATTTCAAGTTGCCTTGAACTATTCAGTCCTTTGCTAGTTCCCACGGAGTTATCATATATAGAGATGAGAATCTGGCCTCATGGTCATCTGGAAAAGAAATCAGATAAAGGATTACTAAATGAGATTAAGTCTTCTTGAATTGTGAGTCCTTTAGGATTTTCCCTTTGGTCTTTAGCATTCTGAGGTTAACATTTATTTTGGAAAAACATATATTATTTCCTGCTCCTTGGAATTTCAAAGTTCTGAAGCAGATGATAATTTCTCAGAAGAAATGACGTAGGGATATTTGACAGCAGTCTATGGCTCCACTGACCTTTGATGAAGCCTGCAGCTGTGAGATAATATAGACAAAAGCAACTTGGAGTAAATTCAGAATATTGGAACTGAAAATGGGGTCAATATTTGAGCCTACATGTATCAAAAAAAAAAAAAAGAAAAGAAAAAAATGTCAACAACTAAGAATGCTTTTGTTTGCAAAAGTGGATGCTTCTTAGAGTGGAATGATAAATTAAAGACTTCAGAAATCCATCAGCACACATTTTCCCACAGATCCAATAAGCAGAATTAGTCTACTCAATTCCATTAATAATCATTTTGATTCTAACTTTTACAGCCACTGGAAGCTATCTGTCATCTGCATTTATGCCAGTGAGGCAGGAAAATGGGCCCTATGAATAGAATTTCTATGATTTGGTTAGTTGTCATTACTGGAAGGTTTTGTGTGAATAATGGATGCCAAACTTGGCTTGACTCCTCATTTCCCGTCCTTTTTACTTCTTTTGTATCGTGTTGCTAATAACTAGCCTCTGCTTTTGTAAAGGAGGGAAAAAAGAATGGCTTTTTTTGTTTGCCCACAGAACTGTATTACTCAGCGCTGAGCAATGAGTTATCACAAGACGATAATCCACTTCTCCAGAAACAAGTCTATGAATCCACAGGCACTTTCACAAATAACAGACTGCAGGCTTTTGAGCAGACACTTTTATACCCCTTTTGAAAGCTGTTTATTAAATCTGAAGAGAAATGGGCCTACTGAAAGAGAAAACTTATACCAACCAGGACAATTGCATTGAGGAGAGATACATTTTCTCATCCCTTAGGGAGAAAGGTTCATAAGAAACTTGAGAAACAATAAGAAATTTTAGATGGTCTATGTAGATATGTTAATTCCTGAGTTGTTTCTGA
Source organism: Dromiciops gliroides (assembly GCF_019393635.1). Lineage (NCBI taxonomy): Eukaryota > Metazoa > Chordata > Mammalia > Microbiotheria > Microbiotheriidae > Dromiciops > Dromiciops gliroides. The sequence goes on along the minus strand of NC_057861.1, from coordinate 183,010,673 downwards.
TCACAGATAGAGTTTTACTTAGTAACTCTGAGACCTGTATGCTTTTTTTTTAAAGGGAAATGACTAGCAGCAGATTTCTATAAAGTTCAGTTTCAACAGTTCAAAATGAAATCTTTTTTTTCCAAAAGAAAAAGTACAGAAACTAAACACTTTATATTCTCGGATCCGTTTGCTATATGCAATTGTCTGTAGCAAAGACATAAGTAAGAAAGGAACAGAGAGAGCTTTTAGGAGAATTACTTTTGCACTTAAAACAGCCAAAAAATAAAAGACCTGAAAAACTGTGCTCAGAATTATTTTTTTTTACTATGTACCTTTAAAAAATGCCTCGAGTGAACACCTAGAATTCTGAACTTTAGTTAGTACTTTCTGCATTAAAGGGTTAAAAAACTATAGTCATTGTTGACAGAGTTCCAGCCAGAGTCTAGTCTCCATAACTATAGCCAGAAGTGACTCAGTCTTCTGGAAGTAAGTGATTCTCAGTAGTTTGGGTCTTCTGTTCTTTGGTTGTATTATGTTCCTTCTTTATTTCCTTCCTCCATCCTCCTTTCTTCTTTCTTTCTTCCTTCTTTCCTTCCTTCCTTCTTTTCCTTCCTTCCTTCCTTCCTTCCTTCCTTCCTTCCTTCCTTCCTTCCTTCCTTCCTTCCTTCCTTCCTTCCTTCCTTCCTTCCTTCCTTTCTTCCTTCCTTCCCTCCCTCCCTCCCTCCCTCCCTCCCTCCCTCCTTCCTTCCTTCCTTCCTTCCTTCCTTCCTTCCTTCCTTCCTTCCTTCCTTCCTTCCTTCCTTCCTTCCTTCCTTCCTTCCCTCCTTCCTTCCTTCCCTCCTTCCTTCCTTCCATTCTTGTGGTTCCTTCCTTTGTGATGTTAATGGTTTTAGGGGACTCAGGAAATTTCTTCTTCCAATGCAGATTAGAAATTGTCTTATAATATACATACACACAAACACCTATACACATGCATATTCCTTCTTTTCTTCCTTCTTCATTTATATATATATATGTGCATCATATAGAAACATGTTTGTATAAACATATATATATATATATATATATGTATGTGTATATATATGTATGTGGGGGGAGAGTTGTCTGGGTATACTGAGGAGCTAAGTGACAGATGTTAAGTGATAGCCAGCATGTGTCAGATGCAGAACTTGAACTCAGGTCTTCTGACTCCGAGACTGGCACTTTATGCTCTAAGCCAGGATGCCTCTCTGTCAGAGCTATTATATTTCAATGGAACAAGACAGAAACATCAACATGGGTATTTTCTCCCTCATTATTTAAACAGGACATATATATATATATATATATATATATATATATATATATATATACATATATATGTAGATTTTTTAATTGCATTTTTCCATTTCCATAGAAAAGTTATTTCTATGAATTGACCCCTACTGATTTTATGAAAATAATATTTTCTGGAATCTGTCTTACTTCCTAAAATGGAATGCCAGAAATAATCAATAAGCTAGAGATCCTAGGAAGATTGGATTTCTTTTGGTGATGCTTTTCTCGAGCCCCTGAGTCTCCCTCTTTCCCCTCTTTCTTCCCCTGGATTCTTTCACAGTCCTTGTGAAAGGACTTGCTTTTGTACCTTACTTTCCTCCACAGGCTTCAAGTAAGTTGCTACAGAGAATATGCATTGGCTTCAATTTTCCTTTTCTTTCTAAGAGAGTCCTTCAAATAACCTCCCTCCCCTTCATCCCCTCCATTTTAGAGGTGGTAGAGGTGGTGGTGATGATGACATGGGGGGAAAGCAGAAAAAGGGGAACAAGCATCTGCCTCAAAGGAATGTGTTGAAAATAGTCATATTGCCTACCTGGGGTGTTGTAAGGAAAACATTTTGTATATTCATTTCAGCATAATCCCCACAATCACGCCAGTAGTCCAGGCCTTAGCTATATGATTTGTTACTCTCTAATGATACCCTCCCTGCCTTCCAGCCTCTCCTTAGTTCAATCTGTCCCCCACACAGAAGAAAAAATCATCTCCATCAAATCATTTTGGTGGCTTTTTTATCCCAATGCCAAATTGGTCATCCCAACTTGTATGGGAATGGGTTAGTCTAGGTGGCAGCTGAAATTTCTTTCAATTCTTGGAGTCCATGATTCTGTGCTTTATCAGAGTAACATAGATTTAGAACAGAATGCTGCCTTAGAGGCCAGGAAATCCAACTCTGTCATTTAACTAATGAGGAAACTGAGGAATGGAGAGGTTATGACTTGTCCTAGTGTCTAAGGTGGGATTTGAATGCAGGTCTTCCTGACTCCCAGTCCAGTGCCCTAGCTATAGTGCCACACCATCTCCTTTACAGGAAAAAAAAACAAACACCACCACCTTTTTTCCCCACACACATATGCTTTACCTGTTCATGTACTTATGCCTTTAGGCATGACTTTTTCCCTACCTACTTCTCTTTCAAAAAAAAAAAAGTTTCTCCCCACCTTCTCAAGATTTATTTTCTCCATTAAACTTTTCATGATGAGCCCTACTGTTTTCTAATCACTAGGGTATCTCACCTGGTCCTCTCTACCTGTTCCACCTCCCTGATTACTTATGGAGGGAAGCAACTTCAGAAGCACATTGATCTAACTTCTGAATGGAAACAGATGTCTGCTCAGTTTTGCACGTCAACAGAGAACAGACGGGCCTGTGGTTCTTAGGATTTGGTCCAAAATTTCTAGCTAATTAATTTTAGCCGAAATAACCAAGACAATGTGAAACATCCTTTAAGGAGCTCATATTGAGACATTTATATGGGTGCTTTTGTTATTCCTCACTGTTGTATTTTGAGTTTTCTCTATTCATAGCAAAAGCAAAATCTGGAAAAGGCATAACCTCATATATGTACATGTTTATGTCTATATATAACATATAGACATATATCTATCTTTCTATACACTCACATACTCTGGGAAAAGACTATATAGAGTGACTATTGGGGACAAAGTGACAAATTAAGTCACTTACTGCGAATTGACTACATTTTCCCCTATAAAAGGCAATTATAAACACAATAGATTTTTTTTTTTCGGTTTTCCATAGCCCCACATTAAAACTTAAGGTTTCTAACTTCAAGTTTTCCAAAAATATCTATTATGGTATACCTTAAAGTATACAAGAATTTCATTTATAAACATTTGTATATAAATAATATCCTGTTTTAATATGTATTCACATATGCATATATGTATGTATGTCCATACAAACATATGCATATATATTGAGAGAGAGAGATGTTCTGAAAGGCATACTAATAAATCTTTTTGTAAAATGGAGTATCCTTTTGTAAAGAGAATAATTCAATTTAAAAAATTATTTCATATCTGCTATGTGCCAGGCACTACGGTAGGTAAAATAAAATAAAAAACATGAAAGTATTCCCTATCCTCAATGAGTTTACATTCTATATAAATACAAAGCAATTTCAAAAGAGAGAAAATTCCAATAATTGGGGGAATCAGAATGGTACTTAAGTAAGGTGGGAGCATCTCTGATGTGTTTTGATGGCCAGAAAGGATTCCACTTATCTTTTTTTTTTCTCCTTGTATTCTTGTCAGTCTGTAAGGGAACATTTATTAAGCACTTTCTATGTGTCAGGCAGTGAACGAAGTGCTAGGGACACAAAAAAGGACATTTGTGCCAGTTCTCTGTACCTAAACCAGATGAGAAGTGGGTAATTATAAAGATGCATCACCCGTTATAGCTTTCAATCTCTCTGTCTAGTGGATCATTCCCTACTGCCTACAAACACATCTATATTCCCCCACCCTGAAAAAATCCTCACTTGATCCTTACATTTCCACCATCACCCTATAGCTCTTTTGCCCTTTCAAGCTAAACTCCTTGAAAAGGCCATCTACAATAGGGGACCACATTTTCTCCCCTCTCATTCCCTTCTTCACCCCCTACAATCTTGCTTCCTACCTTATCAATACGTGGAAACTGCTCTCCCTGAAGTTATTACTGATCTCTTAGTTGCCAAATCCAATAGCTTTTTTCTCAATTTTCATCTCAACTTCTCTGCAGCCTTTGACATTGCTGATCCTCTTCTCTCTAGCTTTTTGGGACACTACTCTCTCCTGACTTTTCTCCTGCCTATTTGACCATTCCTTTGCTGAATCCTCCTCCAGATCACACCCTCTAACCCAAGGTGTTCCTAACAATTCTGTCCTGGGTTCTCTTCTATTCTCCTTCTGTGTTACTTCATTTGGTAATCTCATCAGTTCCCATGGATGTAATTACCATTTCTATTCTAATGAATCTCAAATCTACCTATCCTGACCCAAACTCTCTGCTGAAAACCAATCTCACCTCTCTACCTTTCAGATAACTCAGACTGGATGCCCTGCAAACATCTTAAACACAATACATCCAAAGCAGAATTCATTATCTTTCCCCCTAATTGGTTTCCAACTCCTACCTCCCTTATTACTGTATAGGGCCACACCGTCCTCCTGGTCTCTCAGGATCCCAATCAGCCTCATCTCCTCAATATCTCACTCTCCCCAATATCCAATGTTTCCAAGGCCTGTCAACTTCACCTTCAAGACATCATTTGTACATCCCCCCTTCTCTCCTCTGATACTGTCACCACTCTGATACAGGCCTTCTTCACCTTGTGCCTATATTGCTGCTGTAGCCTGATGGTGGGTCTGCCTACCTCACTCTCCTCTCTCCAACCCATACTCCTTTCAGCCACTGAAAGGATTTTCCTAAACTACACATCCTATATCCTATCTTGTCACCCCACCCACCCACCCACCCTTCCACCCACACAGACTCAATAAACTCCAGTGGTTTCCTAAAATGCTTTGTCTGGCATTCAAAACCCTTCCTAACCTTCTCCATTTTTTCTGGGCTTCTTACACCTTTCTCCTTTGACACACATTCTTCAGTTCAGTGACACTGGCCTCCCAGCTATTCCAACAAGAAACACTATCTTTTTTATTTTATTTTTTGTGGGGCAATGAGGGTTAAGTGACTTGTCCAGGGTCACACAGCTAGTAAGTGTCAAGTGTCTGAGGCTGGATTTGAACTCGGGTAATCCTGAATCCAGGGCTGGTGCTTTATCCACTGCTCTACCTAGCTGCCCCAAGACATGCTATCTTTCAGCTCTAGGCATTTTATCTTGCTGCCCTCCATGCCTGGAAAACTCTCGCTTCTCACTCCAATTAGTGACCTCCCTGGCTTCCTTTAAGTCCCTATTAAAATGACACCTTCTATGGGAAGCCTCTTAATTCTCCAACCCCTCTTAATTCCAATGTTGTCTTCTGTTTATCCTGTATATAGCTTTCTTTGTACATATTCATTTGCATTCATTCTCTCTCTTTAGAATGTAAACTTTTCTAGGGCTAGGACTGTCTTTTGCCTCTTCCTGTTTCCCCAGCACTTAGTATGGTACCTGGCATATAGTAGGCACTTAATAAATGTTGATAAATTAATTGATTGATAATATATGGATGCAGCTCCTATCCCTTGACTCTCATAGCACTTTGTATCTTGCTAGTTTACTTCACACAAATTGGATTTGTATGATAGTGATTTTTGTACCTGACATATCATCTTGGGTAGACTATCAGCATCATGTGATCAAGGATCCTGAGGATCTTCTCATTCATTCCTCCTTGGTTCTCAGGACAGTGCTGAGTCCATGGTAAGCACTCAGCACATGCTTACCAAATAAATTGAATGAGGGCCTGTGGAGTGGGAAGTATAGATTGTAAGCACAGAACTAAGTACTGCTACCCATTCAGAACACTGGTGCACTCACGAAATAACTATTCCTTTTCTTCTCTAAGGCTCTTTCTTTTTTTGGGGGGGTGGGGCAGATTGGTGGGTTGGGATGAGAAGAAATAAAGGACTGGGAGGAACATACCCAAGTACACCTCCCCCACATGGCATAATTTTATAGCTGGTTTAAGAGTTTCAACCTTCTCTGAAATAGTAGACACACACACACACACCCTCAATTGTGTGTATATTCATACCCTTTGCTGGTTGCTGCCTAGGCTACTGGCAGGGGAGGAGAAGTGGAAGCTCTTTTGTTTTTGTTGCTAGAGCCCTCCTGGTGTCAAAGGGGGGGAGTAGGGGAAGAAATCATACACATCTAGTCACTGCAGATGTTGTTTCCATGGATTCATCACATTTTCCATATTGGTGTGGGAAAATGAGAGGTGGGGGTGAAAAGAAGTTCGGGAAGACAGAAAAGCTAAAGACTTTTTATTTTATTTTTTTAAAGTACAACTATCCACCAAAAAAAATCAGAATATTTTAAAGTGAAATCTGAGTCACAGAAAATTACCATTAAAATAACTGTAGGGAAGCTGGCAATGTAACTGGGACTTGGAATACGGCACATCACACACTTAATATGAGACAAAGAGAAGTCTAGAGGGAGAAGGAGTCAAGTGGAGATATGAGGCATTATACTATATGGATAATTGGTGGGGTGTGGGGGAGATCTTCCATTGAGGAAAACTCAATGCTTTAAATATGAATTATCCTTATTATTGGCCTGTAAAGCCTTGCTAATCAGATACCCTTTTAATTCTCTACTGCATTTTGTCTTACTCCAGAAGGCTTCCACTTTATTCTTGCCATAAAATGAGGTATTCTTTATATTTTTATAAAAAATAAGATATATAAAAATAATATCCCTCTCTGAAAGTTTGCCTTCAAGAGGATCTCAAAGTGTTTTGAGAAGTATGTATTATATATCCTTTAGAATAAAAAATACTGAGAAATTCGAAAAGTCTAAATGATGATGGTGACATTAGCACACATTACATAGAAATGATACTAATTAGCAATTATCCTCTCCATTGCCACTAAATGAAAACTGGCATTTTTACCATTGATATTGGTTTCAAGTGGAAAATTTTAGATAGCAGAGTTCTACATGTGCTGAATTTCTCTATGTCCCTATAAAGCATGAATACTCATTGGAGATGAGCCTCACCCCTGCAAAAGCATGTTTGTGACCTGATAACATGCAATGTATGTGTCTTAGTATGCTTTTATTTTTGTTGAGTCCTTTCAGTCCTATCTGACTCTCTATGACACTATTTGGGGTTTTCCTGGCAAAGATACTGTAATGGTTTGCCATTTCCTTCTGCGGATCATTTTACAGATGAGGAAACTGAGGCACACAGAGTTAAGTGAATTGCCCAGGGTCACACAACTAATAAGTGCCTGAGGCCATATTTGAATCCAGGAAGATCAGTCTTCCTGACTCCAGGCCTGAGACTCTACCCACTGGCCATCTAACTGCCCTTTAGTATAATGCTAACTTATTACAAAAAGCTAACTTTATTAGAAATAAATCCCATTATGAAGAAAAGAAAGAATGGGTCACTTCATTGTGATCTTCTGAATTATTAGAGTATAAATATATTACAGAGCTCTGTTTTTCTTGTTCTTTAGATTCTAGATTTCCCTCCCTATTCAAATCAATATCTTTGGTTAAGTTCACATTTCCAGAATTTATTTCAATTAAACAAGAATTTTTAAAGTATTTAATAATCTTACTAATGCCAATGCAAGTCTCCTGTGCTTCTAATGGCATAGAGAACAGTCAATTGGCCTTAAACTCAGAAAACCCATATTCAAATCTTGCCGCAGACACATATTAGAGGTATGACTCTGGGCAAGACATCTTAAGGTTATCCAAGAAACTGAGATTATGTTGCAGAAAAGTTGCTCACCTTTATGAGTGGTGAAGGTTACTTTCCACACTGGGAGTCCCCCTCACTTATCAAATTACAGGTTCCCCTTGCTTCCCCCTCCAAAAAGAAATTACAACACTGTGATATATGGTAGGGATACAAAGACAAAGTGAAAACCAGTCTTTGCTTTCAAGGAGGTAGGATTTACACCCCCATAAATCACTAAATAATCCAGAAGCAGCTAGGTGGCTTAGTGGGTAAAGTACCAGGGTTGAAGTCAGAAAAAACCTGAGTTCAAATCTGGTCTCAAACACTTACTATATGTGTGACCCTGAGAAAGTCACTTAACCCTCAGTTTTCTCATCCGTAAAATGAGCTGTCCAGGAAGAGTGGGATACAAGTGAAACAAGTGAACAACAAAGAACTTAGCTTTTACTATTTGCTAGGCACTGTGCTAAGCACTGAGCGTAAGACAGAAAACAAAAATCACAAAAACCATCCCAGCGCCATGCTCATGGAAGAGATGACATATACATGAATAGGCACATGGGAGACACCAGTTCATTTCTAAACCACAATGTGGGACTGTCAATATGGGGATCATGAACTAGCAGCAATACAGCTGAGAGACAGAGCAGGAAACTGGGGCTGAAAGAGTCAAGAATGCTGCAGAGTTGGTGGGATGGTAAATGAATGAGTCAGAAACTAGACAGACAGGTAAAAATCAGGACACAGGTGGACACTGACATTCAGGACAAATAGTCCACTGGGCACAAGACGGACAAGCAAAGGTTAGAATATTCATGAATTCAGGGCAGAGGAAATGGAGAGGTTGGCAGGTAGGCAGCCAAGGGTCAAGAAGCTATTGAAGGGCCAGGCAAAGCAGGTAAAATCACCATGACCACAGCACTAAATATTGCCCCGCTACTTAAGATGACATAGTACAGCTACAATAGATCACTCTGTTTTGTTATGGGCTTAACTGCAAAGTAGAGAGGCTTTCTCAGGATTGCTTTCTGGCAAGGTCTTACATACAGCTGCCATCATGGACAACCTCAGGATGGGCCAAACTGTAAATGCCAAATTCAAAGAATCAGGCCTTTGTCTTTTCTAGTCACTCTTCCTATAGGATGAATACTTAGAGCTGGAAAAGATCTCAGAGTCCATCTAGTCCAGCTAATTATCAGTATAAGAATAGTTCTTGAATATCACTTTCAATAATAAAAGACGCATAGAATATATACATACACACATTGATACATAAATGTGCATATGTGTCTATAGATGATAGATGGTAGGGGATAGATATAGAGAGATGAAATATAGATGATAGAGGTGATAGCTAGATAGATGATAAATAGATGATAGGTAGAAAGAAGAAAAGAAAGATAGACAGACAGATAGATAGATGATAGATAGAAAGACAGAAGAGAAGGGAAAGAGAAAAGCATTTATATAGCACCTACTATGTGTCAGTTACTGTGTTAAAGAGCTTTGTAGAAAATAAATATTACCTATATGTCTAGATACATATGTATTAGTCCCAATTTTTCTGCAGAAATGAGTGCTATGACAGCAGACCGAGAAATGGTGCCACCAAGGTGTTTCTGAAATTACAAGAAGACCAGGCTGAAAATGTGGGGTGAGCCTGAGCCGCCTGATCTCAGCTGGGAAGAAGTGCCATTATCCTACTTTGAGTTTTCTCTCACACTAGGAAGCCATTACGGTTCTGGCATTTTTCCTGACATTTTTATGACATTATTTATTTTAATGTACAGTACGTTATTCGTTTTGGAACAGGCCTCCAAAATATTCCCATAAATGCCACTTCAGTTCAGTTAATGCTACATTTTATCTTTCCCTTTGTTGCCACGGGCACTCGTCACAGCTTTACTGAACTTTTCGTCTTCGATTAAGAATATAGAGATCCGTTGATACAGAACACAAAAGGTTAATGATGCTGCTCTGGAAAATGGAATTAATTCCTCTCCCTTTTGGATCACTTGGTGATTCCCATAGCTATTGATTAACCCTAGTACTGAGTTTCCATATTCTTGCATCCCTTCCATTTTCATAGTAAGAAGGAGGTTAGAAGATGTGTCAGTCTTCTAAAATTTGGGGGCAAAGAAAAAGCTAATTCCAAATAAGTAAAATAAGGACCATAGGCAGAAGCAAGTCATTAAAAGGCACTGAAAAACATTTCTTTCTCTCTTACAGCCTTTTCTTCTTTTTTCTTCCTTCCTTCCTTCCTTCCTTCCTTCCTTCCTTCCTTCCTTTCTTTCTTTCTTTCTTTCTTTCTTTCTTTCTTTCTTTCTTTCTTTCTTTCTTTCTTTCTTTCTTTCTTTTTTTTTTATTTTAGCCCTAGCGCTTCTGTGTGGTTTGAGTCACATGTTTGATTGACTTGGCTCCCAAGCTGATGTTTACACTGTTGTATTCATCTTGCTCAGATGAATGTGACATACAACCCGAATGCAGTGAAGCTGACAGGGAATGTGAAGGGAACCAGACAGATGACAACTTCTCCGTTTTTCAGAGCTGATGCAGGATGATCTGTCACCTGATGATAGGCCACAGCCTGTCATTTATTTACTTACAGCTTTAATGTGGGTAAAATGAGCAGGAAAGGGAAGGAAAAAAATGACAAGAGGCAAAAAGAAAAAAATGAGTGGTTACAGGAAAGAGAAATCTGACAGACCCTTCTCAGCATTCAGAACACAGGGGATATTTCACATAGCTCTATGGGAAGGCTACCCCAGGAGCCAGATGATATCAGCAATCTGTGTGATAGATAAGATAAAAAAAGGGGAGAGCTGTGGTCATTTAATCTGTGAAACTGGGATGGACAAACTAGTCTGTTGCCTAATACCTTAAATTATTCCTTAGATACTTGATACACTGAACATTTTCAAGCACTTTCCCATTTTGTTTTAAAATCTGTGCATGAGGAAAAATTAACTCCCGGGTGACTAATTTGCACTTAACTCATCATGATGCTGCCTTTTTAGAACATGCCCTGTCAGAAAACCTTAACACTGTTCTCATGGGGCTTTTAAGGGCTAAGGGCTTGCTTGTTTGTTTGACTGTTGGTAAATGTAAATCACTCCTGGATGCTCCATTTTTCACTAGGTGAACAATTGAAAATCTCCAAGTTTTCACATGACAAAAGATACATTCCCAATACTTATTTTGGTCTAGGTACACCTCCAAATGAATTAAAGGTTTGAATGATTGAGGATGCACATATGCAGGTTTGAACAAATGCAGAAAAAGCTTCAAGAAGCTTAAGTATAACATTGACATGCCCTCCCTCCCCCCCCTTTTTTTTTTAATATACTGAGCTTTTTTAACACACAGAAGGAGTATGGAGCCGAGGGTTCCTCATATGTGGGAGGTGATTTTGCCTTCCATGTGGGCTCAGATAGGGTTCCTGGAGGAAGCCTTTAATAGGTATAAAATCCTTGAAGAATCCCATGGATTTGATGAGCTTGATTGTTGACTCCCAAAGTTTGCCAAGGTCATATAAGAAGAAGAAAAGGTAAATGTATTGTATAAGATTGTCCCTGGATAATTAAACCCCCAGACACTAGGATAAATAATGAACAATCTATGCACCTCTTATACCTTTGGGTAAGGATTTAATTTGCCAGGGACAATCCTCCTTAATATATGGGGCCTTTTCTCTAAGTGTGATTAACCAGTGTCTATTTATTTGTTTTCAGCCCCTTGCACAATAAAGTGTGGTAATTACCCCACCCCCCTTTTAAGTACTCAGATCTGCAGCACCTATGAAAACAGCAGGCAAGTGAGATGTACAATAGGGCTTCCTTTAGCCACAGCAAAGTAGAACTCCCTGGGGAGGAACTGCACACCCACGTGACTTCAGAAAAAAATGATTGTGTGACATGTCTGTAAGGAATATTGCATTTTAATAGTTTGCACCTGCTTTGGGAGATACACTAGTGCTACATTGTATTGATAAGGTTGTTAGAGCAGACCAGCAGCAATGCATCTAGTCACTGTTTTTCACACTCTCTTTTCCTATTAGATCTCCTAATGCCATTGTTGTATGGGCAGCAAGACAGGTCTTGCACTGGGTCTCTTTGTTGAAGGCAGCAGTCTCGATCATACCCAACCTCCTCTAGTCCTACTAGGAGAGAAAAGATGGATGGTAGCAGGGATGACCTCAGTGTTATGTAGCTACAGCTTTCATCTTTCAGGCCTCTTTTTGTCTTTCATTCCTACCCCTTACCACTCAATGGTTGGCCCTATCTTATGTACAAACCAGTCAAGGAACATCAGTTTAAGTCTCCCACTATCTAGCAGACCAATAGATACTTCTTGCTTAAAGAATACCTGTGGAGGCTGGATTTTCACATTAGCTGAGAGTCCCACTGCAGTCATTTACCATCATGAAAAAAGGAAAGTGTCTTCCTCTCCAGTCTGCGTTTGCTCCTTAAAAGCACCAAATTGACTCAACTTGTTTGCCTTTGCCCTTACTGGGAAACATGATGAGCTCCCATTGCCTTTCTCACAACCAGCCTGGATGTTGTTTTGGTCGGATTTATATGGACACAGGTGGTGCCCTGAGGTTCCATGTCTTTATGAAGAACACCTGCTCCAATTTCTTTTGCTCTCATTATCGCCGGGTAAGACATAAGGGCGGGCGGGGTGTTGGGTTATATTAGCAGGATCAGCTAGGTGAAGAGTGTTAAACATTATGATTTTATTACAGTTAAAGTTTATTGCTCTTCTCACTGGCCCCTGGTGGTTATTTAGCTATTTTATATCTCCGGTTAAGATGTCACTAGTAGTAGTGACATGGGAGGAAATAAAGCAAAGTGGGAAGAAGAGGTAAAAATATTCTTGAGGTTGACCCCCAATAAAAATAACTTTTTTCTTGTTTCTTCTTTCCCTTGTGGCACCCTGCAGAAATAAGTCCTTTAGAAACTGCCAATCTTTCCAATCTATAGAGTCACAACTTTTGGCATAATATGTACTTTTTAAATAATATGAGAAGTTTGATGATGTATGCATACAGCCTTATGGTGCATATCTTTGGCATTGCAACAGCTGCCTTCCGTGTCCCTTTAATATGGAAAAATATTGTTGTCATGCATATGTCCTTGATCCTTTGTTCAAATGAAGCAGCTCGTTTCCCCATTTTTGTTGATATTGAGTCATTTCAATCATGTCTGACTCTTCATAACCCCATTTGAAGTTTTCTTGGCAAAGATACTGAAGTAGTTTACTATGTCCTTCTCCAGTTCATTTTACAGATGAGGAACTGAAGCAAACCATGTTAAATGACTTGCCCAGGATCGCACTGCTATTAAGTATCTGAGGCCAGATTTGAACTCAGGAAGATGAGTCTTCCTAACTTCAGGCGTGGTACTTACACTATCTTCTGTGCAACCTAACTGTCCTACATTTCCCCATTTCTTACCCTATTTATATATTTGTAGCAATACTGCTAAATGGGTTCAAATACCAACTCTGCCCCTTATTAGCTGCAAAATCTTGAATAAGTAATTTCATCTCTCTGAACTTCAGATTTTCTCATCCATAAAAGGGGGATATATACATATACCCTACTTGCCCCACAAGATTGCTATCATAAAAGTTCTTTGTAAACCTTAAAGGCTTTTATAGCTTGTGTCCATACTGCAGTGGTAGGTGAGTTATTCTCCCCAACTAGATGGACTATTTGAAAACATGGTGACTCACCTTGTCTTGATTACCTGTTTTTCCAATTTACTATATTAATGAAGAAATTCATACATTAAGCCCAGAGGACTGACTTTTCAAAAGGAGGCTACAAATTAATGTGGTGTATATAGGTGTGCCTGTGTGCAGATAGGTGAGAGAGAGAGAGAGAGAGAGAGAAAACAGAGAATAGAGAGACCATAGACTTGGTTCCCTAGAAGGAAGCCTGTATGTCTAGATTTATCCCTCTCTCTCACCCTACCCAATGAACCCTGTGGATCACAGACCCAACAACAGGTAGAGACACAGATCAATGAGGACTCAAGGACCTACGTACTAGCACCTGGAGGGAGGTACATGGACTATGACACAGAAAGAGAAAAAGAACAATTGCCAAATGGAGACATGAAAATAGGCACAGCACTGACCCTCAATGTGAAGGAGCAAATCAGAACTATCCTTCACTCTGTCAAGTAACTGAGAAGACAGGACTTATCTGAGGTGAATATTGCTTGATTCCTTGAATGGAGGGTAGCATCCACCCCTGGTGGGATATACATGTGAAGATTTATATATAATATGTGTGTGCACATGTGTATATATATATAGAATATATGTATATACATATGTGCATATATAGAATATTTGTGTATAGATATATATATAATATGTGTATATATATGTATGTAATATGTGTTTATTATCTTTATCTGTTTATCTATCTATATGTCCCTGAAGGAGGAAGGAACTCCCATAGGAGGAAAATTGTCTTAGCTATTTGTGGATTAAGATGCAAATCATTTGTGTTTTTCACAGGGGTAAACAAAGTCTGTTCTATACTTGATATCTTGTGAGCCAAGATACTTGTGTGGTAGTTGAGGTCCCTTATATTTTGGAAATGAGCCAAAGTTTGAAGTTTCCTAGGGGAAATCTTGAATGGAGGTAAAATGAGAGGACTTTTGGTGTCCCTTAAGAAAATTTCCAAGTTAGGGCAAGGCATCAAAAAGATGTGTGAGAAGCAGTGAATGCGATCCCTGTGAGCACGGAGACGCTTTCTTGTAACTCTTGGGTCATGAGTTATAGAAGCTTCTTCTTCTTCTTCTTCTTCTTCTTCTTCTTCTTCTTCTTCTTCTTCTTCTTCTTTGTCATCGTCATCATCGTCTTCTCCTGCTGCTGCTACTGTCATTTATATTCTAAATACAAATTGATTGCTGATTAACTCCTGGCACCTATTCCTGATTTTCATCAGTGTAGTAGAAACAACATTGTATTGGAAATGAATGGACTTGAGTTCTAGATCTAGCATTAATGATTAGGACATTAGACAAATACTGCAACTACTCTAGCCCTTGCTTTTCTCATTTGTAAAATGAGGAGATTAGACTATATAATCTAAGATTTCTTTTAGCTGTGTAAATCTGTAATTCTATCTTGGAATTTATTTCCTTATATAGGCTAACATATATGTATACTTCATGTCAAGGAAGTTTGACCAAATAGAAGAAAGTCATTGCATGGCACACATAACACGTCCAAGTTTTGCTTCAACCTATTAGAAAAAAATAGTTACATGAAGTGTGTCTCAGATATCTTCAAGGTTGGGAAGTTGAGTAAATCCCATTATTTATTTTTCCTCCGAGAGATAATTGTTTAATTATCATAATCATCAAAGTACTTTGGAAGACACCACAGAAATTTAAAAAAACAATTGTAATGTTTTCAAATATTTTCTAACCAAAATAATGTAGATTGCAGATGAAATAAAAATAACAACTCTAGGATCAGTTGATAAAAAGTGTATATCTTACATTCAGGGAGGTTAAATACTGGTAAAATCAAAATCAGGGCTTGTTTTTCTTGGGTTATTGTTATTATTTTTTTGCTAGTGGCAATTGACAATCCAAAAGCTCTTCCCTCTTTCATAAGAGTCTGTCTCTCCATTAAGCCCCCCAAGGAGACTTGCAAGCCAAAGGCAGATGGAGACAATAGACGTTCCTTGTTCAAATGAACAAGCTGAGTTCATTTGTCAGAAATTGCAGAAACATTTCCATGAAGGCTGATTTGCAAACAAAGTCTGTACAGGGCAGACCCGCCTGGTGCTAGTCTTTTATGTAGATATCCTACATGGATTTAATATGCCATTTACACAAAAATTAATACTTAAAGCAACATTTACAGAAACTTGTTCCAAGTCCCAGTCCCAAGGCAATCTCTAGATCCCTCTCTTCCTTTTTTTCTGAGTGTTTGTTTTCATTTCTAGATCTTTTCCTGACTTCAAAACCCCTCCCTGCTCACTTGTTTGTTTGCTTGTTTTTCTTTTAAATAAAAAAATTAGTATAAAGTGATCTTTCTCCCATGGATATAACTAGGGTAGGGTAATCAGGAATTTATCCAAGAGTGCTAAAATTTGAAAGTTGTTAACCGTGCCTCCTGTCTTCTGCAACCTAGAAATTATTGAGCATAACACTGTTAGCAAGAATAATTAGCTAAAGTAGGAAATTGCCAAATGGCTCACTCTTCCTTCCTCTTGCATACTCCAGAAGTAGTTTTCTCTGTCCCAACTTTTTAAACCCCCAGCAGTATTTGGGTACTTTCTGTATCATTTATCTATGAAACAAAAAATAACTAATTTTATTGCTCAGTCTCCCCCATCCCAGGATATTTGCCTTCTCTACAAATAAAGCATACAATACCTTCCTTCTAGTGAAAAGAATACTTTCCCCTCATATTTGGTCTTTAGAAAGTCAAGAAAAATGTAGAGCAATCCCTTATCCTCTTAATATTTCTAGCTTAAGAAAACTAGAAAGCAAGGGGCTAACATGGTTTAATAAGTTTTAAATATTAAAATAATTTGCATTTTGGGAATTGAAATTGAGATAAACATTCAGTATTGGAGCCAAGGGACCCACATTATAGTCTTGATTCTATAATTAATTATCTGTAACATTGGACATGTCATTTAACTCCTCTGGACTTCAATTTCTTCATGTATAAAATGAAAGGGTTGGGTTAAATTGTTTTTAATATCCTTTCCAGCTCCAAATTCTTTGATTTTATGATCCCAATTCTTCTCTAAGTAGGTTCTGTGAAGACCTGATTTGATTTCATTGCTAACAAGTAATACTTTGCATAATATCTGTTTATTCATCAAGGAAAAGACAATAAACAATAACTCAGATTTAGACAATTTGATCAAATTTTTAGTGCTGAGCCATGAGGCAGACCCTACAGTGTTGAGGAGGAAGATTTCATTAGATGAATGGGCCAAGAAGGAAAATGGCCATACCTCTTTATGCATCCTTGATCCCATCCCTTCCTGTATTCTCTAAAAGACTGCCCCCTCTGTGATTCCTACTCTCCCAAATCCTTACTCTCTTCTATCTATTGGGTTCTTTAATGAAACACACACATTCATGAAACACACTCCATCTTTAAAACAACCTTCACTTGAGATGATTCCCTTGCTGGTTATCATTCTATATCTGTCCTCCCCTTCTCAATTAAACTTGAGAAAGCTTTCTATAATCCATGCCTTAACTTCCACTCCTCTTATTCTACTATAAACCCTCTTCAGTTTGGCTTTTGGTCAAATCAATTAACTGAAATTTCTCAGTTCAAGGTCACCAATGACTTCTTTTTCCAAAATAATGTTTTATTTTCCCCAAATTACAAGCAAAAACTATTTTAAAATTTGCCATTTAAAAAGAAATTTAGTTCCAATTTCTATCCCTCCCTCCCCTCCCCCTCCCCAAGATGATAAGAAAATAAGTTATACATGTACAATCATGCAAAATATTTTCATTAGTCATTTTGTGTAAGAACAAGAAGGAAGGAATGAAGGAAGGAAGGAAGGAAGGAAGGAAGGAAGGAAGGAAGGAAGGAAGGAAGGAAGGAAGGGAGGGAGGGAGGGAGGGAGACAGACACAGAGACGGAGACAGAGAAAGAGAGAGAGAAATAGCATGCTTTAGTCTGTTTTAAGACAACATCATTTCTTTCTCTGGAAGCAGATAACATTTTTCATCATGAGTCTTTTGGGATTAACCAAAAATCTCTTAATTGTCAAATCTAATGCCTTCCCCCACCCCCCACCCCCAATCCTCATCTGTATCAACTTTTCTATATTATCTTTCACTGTTGATCACACTCTTCCTCTGGACACTCTCTCTTCTCTAGGTTTTCATTATACAGTTCTTTCCTTGTTCTCCTAATTACTAGCTGTACCTTCTCAGTTTCCTTGACTATTTTCTATATCAAGATCATTCCCATAAACTTTGGGTGTCCCCCAAGGCTCTGACGTGGGTTCTCTTCTCTTCCTCTACTTCACTTGGTAATCTCATCAGCTCTTACGGATTAATTTATTATACTATGTAAATGGTTCTCAAATTTTTTTTGTACATACTTCATTTCTCTCCTGACCTCTAGTCTCCCATTAAAAACTGACTCTTGGACATCTCCACCTGGAAATCTTGGGAACAACTCAAACTTAACATGCTCAAAACAGAATTTATTATCTTTCCTCCTAAACCTCTACTAAAGTGACCATGTCACTCTACTGCTGAATGAGTTCCAATGTAGCTCACTGTTACCTCCAGAATCAAATATAAAATCTGCTATTTTTCATTTAAAGCTATTTATAACTTGGCCCATTCCTACTTTGCCAGTATACTTATACTTTACTCCCTTCCATGTACTTCATAATCTAATAACACTTACCTTCTTGCTGCCCTTCTCACACTTGCCCCTCCATTACTTGACTCTGTGACTCTTTAATGGTTATCCCTCATGCTTTCCCTTCTTATTTCTACCTCCTGGCTCCTCACAAGACTCAGCTCAAGTTCTATCTTCTTCAAGAGGCTTTCCCATTTCCTCACCAGAACCTTTTCTCTGAGTTTAGTCTTCTATCTTCTCTCTATACACATAGTTGGTTGCATGTTATTTCCCTATTAGAATGTAAACTCTGTGAAGACAGGGACAATCATTTTACTTTTCTCTATGACCTCAAACCTTACATACTATTTTATAAAACCATATTGACTGATTGCCTTTATCACATGGAATTTAAATTTCCTTTGGAAGAAAATTATGGTCAATTATTATTTCTGGGGTGAATCCTTTTGGGAATTGAAGGCTAATGGTCCTTCTATTTTACTTTAGTATTTTACTATTTATTTCTGTACCATTTTACCACTTCTATTGCATTGTGTTATGTTTTGAGTATATGACAGGCAAGGTGGCATAATGAATAGAGAACTGGTTTCAAAACCAGGAAGATCTATGTCTTAACTCTTAGTCATTTAACCACTAAGTGTTCTAGGCAACTCTCTAAGGCAAAAAAAAAAACAAAAACAAAAGCAAAAACAAAAAAAAAGCAAATGCAAACCCAGACTGGTAAAAGGATTTTTATTTTAATCTGGCCATTCCCTACCCCAATGAAATCACAGATCCATATACTATTCATTCTCATTCCTCTCAAAGCAACACTTCAGATTTCCCCTATTATACCCCAGTTCTTCATCCTGAAGCCTTATTATAACCCTTGAATTTACACATTAGAAGTACCTGACACCCTGTGGCCTATCCCTCTGATTGAATGTCTCCTTCTAGAATTTCCATTTAAGGAGGATACATAGGTCAAACATGTCTTCATCCATCTCCAGACTTCTTCTACCATGCCTCCACATGCCTTTGTCTTGTCTCCCCATCTCTTTTCTTCTTTTTATAAGTTGTCTTTCCTATTAGAATGTAAGCTCCCTGAGTGTAGGAATTGCCTTTCTTTCTACTTGCTTTTGTATTCCCTGCCCTTGACATAGTACCTGGTACATATTAAGTAGTGCTTAATACATGCTAGTTCACTGACTACCAGATACTCCCCTATAAATATGTGTGTGTGTGTGCACGTGTGTATATATATATAGATAGATATATATGTATATGTATATATCTGTGTATATGGTATATATGTGTGGTGTGTATGCATATACATATACACACACACATACATATACACGTGCTCATACATATATGTGAGAGGCCATGGTTTATTAGATACAGAGTTGGCCTTGGTTTATTCAGGAAAACCTATTTATGTCCCATCTCTTACAGATGAGCTATATAACTCTGAGTGACTTAAGCCATCCATGTCTTAGAATGTCCTGTAAGACTCTAAGTTACAGAGCAGATACCCATTTGCATTGAAGACTTCCTCATCAGCAGCTCCCTACAGTAAATATATCACAAGTACAGTCAAGCATGTATGCACACATCTATACAAATCAGAGGTTGATAGAAACATGGACTAATTATTTAGGTTGCTAAATTTTATATTTGCTCCCCATTAAGCATGTTTGATCTCTCCAGTCTAAAGACACCAAACAAAAGAGATCTCCCCATTCATCAGCATTCCCATAGTAGTTCTCATAAAAGACATAGTAATTTCCTTTGTTTTATTTTTGGTCATAGTTTATCATATACAGCTCATTTTATAAGCCTCTCAAGGGCAGATGAATGTGGCGAATTAGAAAGTATACTGGACTTGTAATGAAAAGACTGGAGGTTTTTGTTTGTTTGTTTGTTTTTGTTTGTTTGGGAGCAGGACAATGAGGGTTAAGTGACTCGCCCAGGGTCATGTAGCTAGTAAGTGTCAAGTGTCTGAGGTCAGATTTGAACTCAGGTCCTCCTGAATCCAGGACTGGTGCTTTATCTACTGTGCCACCTAGCTGCCCCAAGACTAGAGTTTTAATCCTGGCTTAAACCTTTTCCAACTATGTGACTCCGACTGGACAGGTCACTTAATCCCTATTTGCATCAGTTTCTTCAACTCTAAAATAAAGATAATAGCAGCACCTACCTTGGCAGGATTGTTGTAAAGATCCATTGAGATCCTATTTGTCAAGTGCTTAGCACAATGTCTAGAACATTTTCTCTGTGTGACTACTGAAGACATTTTGTTTTAAGTGATTATAAATTTCATCCAGAAGATTCTATAATGTTCTAGAGATTGATGCAACAAGAATGATGTGATCTATAAACAGGAGTAACTGGAGAGGAACCCCAAGACTCAGCTAAGACAGTTGTGGATCTCCTCTGCGATAGTGGTGGATGTCTTTAATATCTCCTTATCTTATGCTTAACTTGATAAGAATAGTCACAGAGTGGTTGAAAGAGGTTATCTCCAATGGTATGTCTTTCAAGGAAACCTATAAAATTTGACATAGACATGGGTGATAATTTGCTGAATCACATACCTTTTTTATAGTAAACAAGTAATAAGCATAGTGAGCTCCATC
This sequence comes from Dromiciops gliroides, assembly GCF_019393635.1. Lineage (NCBI taxonomy): Eukaryota > Metazoa > Chordata > Mammalia > Microbiotheria > Microbiotheriidae > Dromiciops > Dromiciops gliroides. The sequence continues at coordinate 182,990,005 of NC_057861.1, read as the reverse complement.
TTTCAGTTAATTTTGTGATGCTAAAATGGGGTCTATTAACCCTTCTAATATCTTTGTAAAGATACATAGGCATATTATCCTTCTAAAATGTTGGTGTAAATGAAAAAGTCATAGAGGTGAATAGTTTTAATAAACATTCTACCTTTCTCCCTTTGTCTCTTTGTCTCATTGTTTCACTCTGTCTTTCTCTTCCTCTCTGTCTCATTGTCTCTGTTTTGTTGTTATTCAGTCATTTGGTCATGTCTAACTCTTCATGACCCACCCTTCTATTCTCCATCATCCCTTGAAATCTTTCCAAATTCATGTTTGTTGTTTCCATGATACTATCTAGCCACCTCATTCTCTTCCATGCCCTTTGCCTTCAATCTTTCTGAATATCAAGTTTTTTTTTTTCCAATGACTCCTATCTCCTCAGTATGTGGACAAGTATTTAAGCTTCAGCTTTAGTATTTGACCATCCAGTGAATAAGCTGAATTAATTTCTTTAAGTATTGACTGATTTGATCTACTTGCTATCTGTGGGCTGTCCCCCCTCTAAATGTGCTGACTCCACTGTTCTTGATGGTGAATAGAGTTTGTCATATAACTCATGGCTGGTCTTCTGTGTGTGTTTGCTGTCCTTCCAACTTCATTTTTCAATGCTCTCAGAATGATTTTGCTTAGTTGTTCTCTCACCATGCCTTTCTTGAAATTGACTATTCTTTCCACTTGTTTTATGAAGTTATACCGTTCCTAATCTTTTACCATACTTTATAATATTTTGCTAATGATTTTATGTAACTAAACTGGTGTTGTCTTTGGCTTCCATATCTCTCTACTTGGCAAGGAGATCAAATGTTTGCTGCCTAAGGTGGTTTTTAAGCTTTTTTGCACTCCTTGCTATGGCAATGGAATTATATCAGTTAAATGCTGAAAAAAAATTATTATAATTCTCATAGATTTACTTTCCTGCATCCATTTCCCATTTTTTGGGTATCAATAATTTGTTCAAATGGATCAGTCCTGGAGTTGTTAATTGCATAGCATGTCTTGTTCTCATTTTTATTCATTCTTTTAATTTTGATCTTTGTTGGAACTGTACAGAAAGCTGATTCAGGAATAACTCCAACATCAGTAATGAGTTGTTTCCTATCTGCCAAAATATAATCAACTTCATTTCTGTATGTTTTTATTTGTTCCCTTACATGTCGGGAACCTTCCAATTCTTTTCTCAAACAAAGTATCCTATTTGTGATGCATAGCTATAAAGTTCCTGTGTAGTCTCCATGGCCTTCCTTACTCTACTCCTGATTCATATTTTCCAAAGTATTTTTGCTATCTTTTCTTATACCTATCTTTTCATTGGAGTCACTGAATTTCAAAATATCTCTTGATTTACTTTAGAAGAACTTAAGGAGTTCTCATAGAATTTTTCTACCTTCACATCATCTGCAACAGATGCACATGAGTTATCATTATTTTCATGGTGGTCTTTTTGCAAATAATTAGATGAATGCTACAAGAGGAGATGACTAAATGTCCCATGATATGATGTTTCTTTTTGCCAGTGGATGCATGAAAACAAAATCCTCCACCTTGGTCATTTAATTCTTTTAAAGAGAAACCATAAGCTATCCTTCTATTTAGCTGTAGCTTTTCTCCTGCTTTCATTTTCAGCAAGAATACATGATGAAGACAGTTCCCTTCCTCCACTTCTTAGTGACTAGATAAGGTGCCCCAATTTAAAGAAGCAAAAACTGAATTCATGTTTAGAGATGGTCTAAGAATTATATCAACTTAAATTGTTTTGGGGCAGAGCCAAGATGGTAGATTGGAGGCAACCCAGCAGAAATCTCTTAACATCACCCTCCAAACAACTTTAAAATAATTCATTAAATCAAATTTTGGACCAGTAGGACAAATAAAAGGTCAGAGTTTTCTGGCTTAAAGAAAATTAGGTCAGCAGGAGAAGTTTGTGACTTCAGGGTAGAAGCTTATATAGAGCTCACAACAAAAATAGCAGCTTCAGGACCTCTCAGCCTAGAAATAATAAGGTGGTCAGACAACTGGACAGAAAGACATTATAGGGAACCCTTTTTTGGTACTAGGTATAGCTGGCATTGATTGCCTATATGCAGTTTGGGGTCACAGTTCCTGGGTGGAGAGGAATATTTGGGATTCATCACAAGGAAGTAGGGCACTGGTCACAGTTCCAAGATGAAGAGAGTATTAGTGCTTGTGGCTAAAAGAAATCAAGGGACCTTCCTGGGTAAAGGTGAGAATATAGACCAGGAGAGCAAAGACCATACCTCTACCAGGATCATACCACATTGGAAGCATCAAAATTTGCAGACCCCCAGAACTAGCTCAGAAAACAGTAGCACAAAAAAGCCTGAAGCTTGGAACAGTGCCTCTCCAACCTGAAATGAGCAGAGCCTTACTTTAACCTAAAGTTCAAAGTCATGAAATAGGCTGGAAAAAACAAGCAAACAAACAAACAGAAAAAGAACTTGACCATAGATGGCAGGGAAAACTAAAACATAAACCCAGAAGAAGACTACAGTATGAAAACAGCTACAAACAATGTCTCAAAGAAAAATGCTAATTAAACAGAAGCCCATTGAAAATTTTTGGAAGAGTTAAAGAGATGAGAGTGGTAGAGGAAAAATTGTGAAGGAAAATGAGAGTGACACACACAAAAACATTATGAAAAGGAAAGTAATAGCTTGGTAAAAGAGGCCAAAAATATCCTGAAGAAAATGACATCTTAAAAAACAATAGAATTGCCCTCATGGTAAAGGAGGTACAACAATTCATTCATTCCTACTTATAAAGGAGAATTGGTCAAATGGAAGAAGAGGTACAAAAGCTCACTGAAGAAAATAGTTTCAATTGACAGGGCAGAGCCAAGATAGTGGAGGAGAGGCTGTGACTCCCACAAACTTCCAATAAACCCATCCACTCACTCCCAAATAATATCATAAAAAACAAACAAAACAAAACAAAACAAAACAGAACAGAACAGCCTAATGCACATAAGAATAGAGTGAGACAGTTTTCCAGCCAAAAACAGCAATTGGGATCACCTGTTGATCAGGCTGAGAGAGGAGCGCAGTGTGTGGTCTGGACCCAGCCAGGAACAGACCATGGCTCCAGCACCTCAGAGTCTTTGGCGCCAGCAGCTTCTTCTGAGTCTTCTGGCTTGTGGACTGGTGAGGGCGTTTGGCAGTTGGCCAGGATGAATTGGCTGCAGTCTCTACTGGAGTTGGGGTGAAGTGCCCTGGTTCTGAACCAGTGGGCTGAATCAAGTGGTGGTGGCCCAGTGGGAGAGGGGCAGAAGCACACTAAGCTTCCGACCATTAGAGAATCTGATTTCAATCAGACATCTGCTTCTGGGTTGGGATGAGTAGACAAAGAAAACAGCAGACTATAGATAGCTTCTTTGGGGGAGAGGTATACCAGAATACACCCTCAGAAGAAGATAATAACAAAGTCAAGGCTCCAACATCCAAAGCTTCTAAGAAAAATATGAATTGGTCTCAGGCCATGAAAACACTCAAAAGGGACATTGAAGAGAAAGTAGGAGAGATAGAAGGAAGATTTAGAGAGATTGAGGAAAGAATGGAAAGAGAAATGAGAGTAATGCAGGAGAGTTATGAGAAAAAAAATCAACAGCTTGAAAAGCCAAATGGAAAAGGAGATAAAAAATCTCTCTGAAGAAAATTATTGCCTAAGAACTAGGACTGAACAAATGGAAGCTAGTGACTTTATGAGAAACCAAGACACAGTAAAGCAAATCCAAATGAATAAAAAAATAGAGGGCAATATGAAATATCTCCTTGGGAAAACAGCTGACCTGGAAAATAGATCCAGTAGAGTTAATTTGAAAATCATTGGACTACCTGAAAACCATAATCAAGGAAGGAGCTTAGACATCATCTTCCAAGAAATTATAAGGCAAAATTACCCTGATATTCTAGAAGCAGAAGGTAAAATAGAAATTGAAAGAATCCACCAATCACCTCCTGAAAGAGATCCCAAAAGGAAAACTTCCAGGAATATTATAGCCAAATTCCAGAGCTCCCAGGTCAAAGAGAAAATATTGCAAGCAGCTAGAAAAAAGGAATTCAAATGCTGTGGAGCTACAGTAAGGATAACACAAGATCTAGCAGCATCTACTTTAAAGGACCAGAGAGCATGAAATATGATATGATATTCCAGAGGGCAAAGGATTGTGAATGAACTTAACTATTTTCAGCAATGTAATGATCCAAGATAATCCCAAAGGACTAATGATGAAGCATCCTGTCCACCTCCAAAGAAAGAACTGATATTGATGGAACACAGAGTGAAGCAAACTATTTTTCACTTTCTTCATTTTTTCCCCTTTTATTCAAGTTTTCTTATACAAAATGACTAATATGGTAATTTTTTACATAATAGTACATGTATAACCCATTTCTAATTGTTTACCATCCCAGGGAGGGGCAAGAGAATGGAGGGAAGGACAGAACTCGAAACTATAAGTAAAAATGTTTATTACTTTAAAGAAAAAGAATGAAAAAAAATAGAAGAAAATGTGAAATTTTTCATTGGGGGAAAATGGTAACCTGGAAAATAGATTGAGAAATAATTTAAGAATTATTGAACTACCTGAAGGCCATGATCAAAGAAAGAGCTTTGACATCATATATCAAGAAATTATCAAAGAAAACTGCCCTGAGGGTTAAACAGAAATTGAAAGACTATCAATCACCTCCTGAAAGAGATTATAAAAGGAAAAATCCAAGGAAGGTTACTGCTAAATTACAGACCTCCTAGGTTAAAAAGAAAATACTTCAAGTAGTTAGAAAGAACCAATTCAAATATTATGGGGCCAGCAACAGGATCACACAAGATTTAGTGGCTTCCATGTTAAAGGAGCAGAAGGCTTGGAATATGATATTCCAGAAGGCAAAGGAGCTAGGATTACAATTGATATAGGATCAGATGATATAAATAGGCAGTTTTCAGAAGAAATCAAAGCTATCTTACAGATATATGAAAAAAAAATGCTCTATAACTATTGATTAGAAAAGGGCAAAGTAAAAAAACACTGAGGTACCCCCTCACACCTATTACAAATTACAAATGTTGAAGGGGTTGAGAGAAAAATAGGTATACTGATAAACTATTGGTGGAGTAGTGAACTGGTACAACTATTCTGGAGAACAATTTGGAACCAGGTCCAAAGGGCTGTTTTATTGTTTGTCCTTCATTCTTGAAGATAGACCAATGACATCAGGAAGGGAACGTCATGACTTGCAAGTGAATTGGATTTAAGTGAAGCCGGGCCATACAAGGTCATCTGCCTCTCTCCTCCAAGACATAGACCAGGATGACTGGGAGATGGCCCCAGATACAGTGGGAAACCTTGGCTGTTTAAGCTAAGATCTTTCTCAGGTCTCCATTTGTCTGAGGCAACACTTAATCAGTAATTAAGGCTAGGTAAAAAATGAGGCAAAAAATGGCCTCTTTTACCTATTAAAAAAAAAATCAATCTGGGAGGAAAAGACCCTAGGATTTCAAGTCAGAACAGAAGGAATTGCTTTTTACACTCTCTCTGGGCCATCAAAACAATGACCAAGTGATTTTTGGTCTGGGACCTCTTGTTGGCCAATCAGAAAAACCAAAGTGATTTGGGTATAAGGCATAGTCAAGTAGTTCCACTGGAATCCCAATAGGCTATATAAAATCTTGGTTTTCTAGTGCTTTATTTCAAGAAATCATAAATAAAACTACAGGGGACAAAAGAGTTAATTGTCTCATTTTTAAAAATTGGTTAGCATCATTCAATTCCATTGGTTGATGTGATTTCAAGGTGGTCTGCATTAAAATGAACTCTACAGATGACATTAGGGAAAAGTATGAAAAAGACCCTCACTGAAGCTGCTTGAGGCAAAGTCCATTATGTAGGTGTGGTTTGATCCTATCAGTCCTTCACCCACATAGACAAAAGAATCTATCTCCATTTCTTTTGTTCCCTTGGGTTAGTCCCAGATCAAGGAGGACTGGACATTTTCCAAGTTGGGGGCGTGGGGGGGACAAAGGACTGAGAAACTGAACTCTGGATCCTCCAAGAAATCCATTATTAATAATTATTTTCTCACATGACCCAAAGGGCTACACAACCCATTGACCTAGCAATACTACTACTAAGTCTGTATCGTGAAGATATATTTTTAAAAGGGGGGGGGGCGAAGGACCTATATGAACAAAAATATTTATTGCAAATGGAACTAAGATTAGAAGGAAAACAGAAAGCTGGGAAACAATTTGCACAGCCAGTATTTCTGATAAAGCCCTCATTTCTCAAATATATAGAGAACTGAATCAAATTTATGAGAATGTAAGTCATTCCCCATTTGAGAAATGGTAAAAGGATATGAATAGGCAGTTTTAAGATGAAGAAATTAAATCTATCTATCGTCATGTTTAAAAATGTTCTTAATCACTCTTGATTACAGAAATGAACATTAAAATTACTCTGAGGTACCACCTCATACCTATCAGATTAGCTAATATCACAAAAAAAGGAAAATGATAAATGTTGGAGAAGAAATGGGAAAATTGCAAAACTAATGCATTGTTGGTAGAGTTGTGAATTGGTCCAACCATTCTGGAAAGTAATTTGGAGCTATGCCCAAAGGGCTATAAAACTACCTTTTGCATACCTTTTGACACCCCAGTAATTCTACTACTAGGTCTATATCCCAAAAATGATCATAAAAAGGAGGGAAAGAACCCATGTGCAGAGAAATATTTATAGCTGTTCTTTTTGTGGTGGCAAAGAATTGGAAATTGAAAATGCCCATCAATTAGGTAATGGCTGAACAAGTTGTGGTATATTAATGTAAGGGAATACTATTATTCTGTAAGAAATGATGAGTAGACATTTCAAAAAAACCGGGAAAGACTTATATGAAATGATACTAAGTCAAGTCAGCAGAACCAGGAGAACATTGTACACAGTAACAGCAATATTGTGTGACAATCAACTGTAATAGACTTAGCTCTTATCAACAATATAATGATCTAAGACAATTGCAAAATACTCATAATGGAAAATGCTCCCCACATCCAAAAAAAGAACTATGGAATCTGAATGCAGGTTGACGTAGACTCTTTTCACTTCTGTTGCTTTTTTTTGTTTGTTTCTTCTTTCTTGTGGTTTTCCCCTTTTGTTCTGATTCTTCTTTCACAATATGACTAATGTGGAAATGTGTTTAACATGATGGTACTTTACACTCTATAACCTATATGACTTTAGAAGGGCGAAGGGAGGGAGAAAAATATTACAAAAATGAATGTTGAAAACTACCTTTACACATAATCAGAAAGAAAACACAAAACAATACTATTTTAAGAATAAAAATTATTTATAGCATCTCTTTTTGTGTTGGCATAGAATTATGCTCATCAACTGGGGAATAGCTGAACAAGTTGTGGCATATGATTGTGATGGAATACTATTGTTCTATAAGAAATGATGGGGGAGGGTATTTCAGAAAAACATGACAAAACCTATGTGAACTGATGCAAAGTTCAGAGGGAAGAACTGGGAGATCATTTTTCACAGTAATAGTAATGTTGCAATGATCTACTATGAAAGATTTTGCTACTTTGACCAATGCAATGATCCAATACAATTCCATAGGATTTATGATGAAAAAATACTATCCATTTCCAGAGAGAGAACTGATAAACTTTTTGAGCAAATTAGAGCAGTTTTCTCACTTTCTTTATTTTTCTTACTTTTCTTGAAATATGGCTAACATAGAAATATGTTTTGCATCATTTCACGTATATGATTTATATCATATTGCTTGCTTTCCCAGCTGCTGTAAAAGGGAGGGAGACAATTTGGAACTCAAAATGTGAAAAGAAAGGTAAAAATAAATTAATATTTAATATATTTTTTTTATAACTGTGGAATCCTTTGAACCCTGTGGGCCATTCTTGGCTATAATTTCACCGTATCATTACAGAAGTGGAAGAAAGCCAGAAAGGACTGAGAGCCACTTTGTATTTTTTCTTAGCTTCCTGGGTTGCCATGGCCAAATAATTTATCACCAACTGGTCAGGCATTATACTTCTATGTACATAGCTAGGTTGGATCACAAAAGGGATTAATAATGTGTGCCAGGGCCTCTATGTGTTGCCATTCCAGTGAAGCCTAACTTGTCAGAGCTTGTGCTTTTCTGGCAAACCCTGTGAGAATGAGGGTCCCCTCCATAATATGATGAGGCATTAAATGGGACTTTTTGAACTGAGCACTTAATAAATATTTATTGACTTTGATAAATGTAGTCATATTTGGAAAATAGCATATTAAATGACCACTTATCTGTGGTCCCAAAGCCACAAGAAACCAAGGAACAGATAAGTGCAGTTTATAACACAATGAACCAAATTTTAAAAATAGGTTTTATTGCTGTGTTTTGTATTTATGTCACAGACATTTGTCATCCCTACTGACTATACCCTTTTTCCCCTACTGAATCTTCCCATGCTACAAAGAAAGCTGAAGATTTTGAAGATGAACTTTATCAGGAATCTTAAGAGCATTGACATCAAACTCTTTTTATTTGACTTTGGAGATGTGGCCAATGGTTCTTTTTTTTTTTTTAAGTGAGGCAATTGGGGTTAAGTGACTTGCCCAGGGTCACACAGCTAGTAAGTGTTAAGTGTCTGAGGCTGGATTTGAACTCAGGTACTCCTGACTCCAGGGCTGGTGCTCTATCCACTGTACCATCTAGCTGCCCCTCAATGGTTCATTTTTACCAGATCTGCAGACTACATGGAAGAGAGCACTCCATCAGAGTCTATCTCTGAATCCCTGCCACAGAAACTTAAACAGAATTAGACTATTGCTAAAGGCACAGGGAGATTTTTCCTGTACTCTTTGGAATAACCTTTTAATCTTTAAGGAAGGAGTTAATAGCTGAGATCTACTATCTATGCAAATTCTTCCTATTGGCTTTGTATTAAGGACTTCCATTTGGAAGCCAGTAACTACCATTGTGAATATTATCTAACACTGGTTGCAATAGAGTTTTAAATTTTGAGTGAAAAATGCTGTAAAATAGCTGTGTGACCTTGGGCAAGTCACTTATCCCTCATTGCCCTGCAAAAAAAAAATGTTGCCTACTTTCAAGAAGTCCCACATTTACCTTTGGGAAAGAAGTAGTTACAGTCCCTTGTTCGTAGCTGGCATTCAGTTTGTGGAGCTCAGTGAACTGCCTGTGGAGCAATGAAAATCTGCTAAGGGACAATGCGGCGTATCTATACGGTAGATTAAAGCACATTCTGATTCTATTTGTTCTGAGAACAAATATTTCCCTTGGAATTAAGTTTGCTTAGCAGGGATGGCATGTGAGATATAATGCCATGTCTTTCTATACCTATCATATAGCTCCACCCTCTAGGAAATAATTGACTGGTATCATGGGTACAAAGTCATCACTGTGCCTTCTGACCACTTATGTATCCCATTGGCTTTCTAGTTCCTATACAAATCTCATTCCTTAAGTGGTTTTCATGAATTACTACCTTCCACCAATAACTATATTACTATATATTGAGTGCTATGTGCAAGCCATACCAGAATAAAATTACGTATAGGTCATGATCCCTGACCTCAAGAAATATAACATAGGAAGCAATTTATCTGAACTTTGCATTTATATGACAGTAAGTACTTTATAAATAGAATATAAACTCCTCTGGCATTTAAAGCCCTTCACAATATGACTTCACCCTACCTTTACTTGCTGATCTCACATCACTCTACTCCATATATGCCACACCCTGGAAAAACTAACCTTCATAACTATTCTGCATACATGGCACTCAGGCTCCTGTTTCCTATGCCTGAAATGTAGTCTCTTCTCACTACCATCCCTCAGTACCCCTAACTGAATTCAAGGTTCAGACCAAGAGCCACCTTCTAGGTAAATAAAGGTTTTCTTTCCTAATATCTTGTCTCCTCATGCCTAGCTTCTTAAAGGTATAATTGAATGTGGGGTTGATGAAAAATTTGGCAACAGTAAAAGGTTATGTCTACCTATCTTATTTACCTGTATACGTGGGGTAGCATAAAAATTTCTTGGGTGAAAAGGGGGTGTGAATTGAAAAATCTCACCTCAGACACTTACTAGCTGTGTGGTTCTGGGCAAGTCACTTAACCCCAATTGCCTTAAACATCTGGGGCCATCTCCAGTCATCCTGCTATGTATACTGCCACTGGACCCTCCAGATGGCTCTAGAGGGGAGAGTGAGTTTGGTGACCTTGCACTGCCCTCCCTCACTTAAATCCAATTTAGTGCAAGTCATGACATCACACCAATGTCTTGGTCTTCTTCAAGTATGAAGGACAAATAACAACAACAACCGTATCCCCAGGGCCTAGCACAATGTCTAGCATATATTGATGAACGTCATATATTGATGAATGCCTGTTGGTTGATTGATTAAATGTATTCTCTTTTGTTTCCTTATCAAAAAACAAAAGCATACATGCATAAATGGTAATGATGCAAGTCTGTTTCTTATAATACTAGTTTATTCTTATACAGCACCTTAAGGTTTGCAAAGCACTTTAGATATATGATCTCTTTTGAACCTCACAGAAATCCCGTGAGATAGGTGTTTCTATTATCTTATTTACTAATGAAGAAATTAAGGCTCACCTGAGTTAAGATGCTTGCCCAGGTACATACAGCTAGGAAATAGATTTGGCCAGATCCAAACTGAGGTCTTCCTGATCTCACTATGCAATAAATACAGTACAATATATTGTCTCTCATTATGTGCTACAAGAGTGTGGTGGTATGATAAGAACAATGACCCAAAGAAAATGTTTCTTCCATGAATTCATTTCTCCAAAATAAAAAAAATATATGCTTTGTTAGGTAACAACTTTGTTCAAACATTAGGGGGAGATACAAAGATAGATGAAACATGACCCCCTGCCCTCAAAAAGCTTAGTATCAAAAAGAAGAAATAATCCACACATGCAAATTACCAAACCACAGTATATTATAAATGCACCAGAGCCAGTGCACATTTCATGAAAGCCAATTAGACTAAAGTTTTGGAGTTAGAGATTTAATCCTAAATCTATTTAAGAAATAAATAAAAATCCAATGCAGAGTCATTTCTTACCTTATTGTGGTGCTTCTTTAACTGGGGCCCATGAAATTTTTCAAATATTATGATAATTATATTTCTTTCTTTTGTACCATCTCTATTTAATTTTCTCCACTAAACAGTTTGAGAAGGGATCCATAGGCTGCCAAAGGGGTCCACAGCAGAAAAAAAAAGTTAAGAGGTCCTGTTCATGCAATAAACACATTTTGCAATGTTGACTTTAAAGTGATTATCTGTAAAGGAAATTTTATTTTATTCTACATTCCAAGCATTCCATAAAAACCACTTACTCTGGTGCCTCACTGTTATGTGGGGTTGGCCACATTATATAGAAACAGTTGCTTCTAGCAAATTCTCTGAAGCAATGGGAATCTTGTCCATTCAAAGAAGATCAGTCTAGCAATCTATTTTTTTAAAAAATAGATGAAGAATTTGTACTCCCCAAAATGAAAAAAAAAAAAAAGCAATTGTATAGGCAGTCGATGAGGTGATAAATTAGTTCCTAGTTACTGGGTAGGCACCATTGGTGAACAGTGTTCTGTATTTAGAATTAAAGAGGAGGGCAAGTTGAACCGTAATGCAGAAATTACACTTTGCTTACAATTATGCCATTCTACTCTGACTCAAAAACCTATTGTGCTTATACAGATATTTTCTTGGAAATGCTATATGGCCACAAATTGTTCTATATGTTGATTTCCAAAGAATTAAAATTGTGGAGTCATTCTCCCATAGATAAGTTATTTAAGGATAGGAATAAGAAGATTTCAAATGAAGAAATGAATGCTATCACTAGGCATATGAAAGAATGCTCAAGAGAAAGGAAAATTAAACCAGTCCTAAGGTTCTAACCCATCAAGTTGGCAAGCATGACAAAAAAAGGAAAATGGCAGATGTTGGAGGGATGAGGCACAATGGGAACATAGACACATTGATACACTCCTGGTAAAACTTTAAATTGGCTCCTATCATTCTGGAAATATATTTGCGACTTTATCTCCCGAGTCACTCAACTGTACATATATCCTTTGACCTCATGATATCATTACTAAGCATATTCCCCAAACAGGTCAAACACAGAAAGGACCAAAATGTATTAAAATGTGTATAGCCTAACTTTGGGTTGAAGCAAAGAACAAGAATCAAAGTAGATTCCCATAAATTAGGAAATGACTGAACAAATTGTGGTATATGAACTTGGTGGCATATTAATGTGCCATATGACAAATATGAAGGATTCAGAGAATTTGGGAAGTTCCATGTGAACTTCTACAGAGTGAAAAGAGATAACTAAAAGACCATTGTATAGATGGACCACAATATTGAAAGGGAAAAACTGAAATACTTCAGAACGCTGATCTCAGCAACCAATCAGACTTTCAGAAGACTGATGATGAAATGTATGTCCTGATTCTTGGCAGAAAGGTGGAAGAATAGACATGCAGAAGGAATTATACATTTTCAGATACTACCAATACATCAATGTATTTTACCTTACCATGCTTATTTGTTACAAGGGAGGGGTTTTATTTGGTATAGGGAAAGGGAAAATGAATTAGAGACATTCACAAAAAAGACAGATCATCAAAAATATTTAAATATATACAAAAGAAAACAAAAATAAGTTCAGAAGGGGGAAAAAGCAGAACAATTTTGCTACGTTGTTAAATTTAGTATGTGCTTTAAATACTGTATATAACAAATATTACAGTTTCATATAAAATCCTCATTTTGTTCTTTGTATATTGAAATGTTTTTATTACTAAGGTCATAATAAAAATAAAATTTAATTTTTATTAAAAAATTGAGAGTATACATATCTGAAAAGACAATGGGAAAATGCATGATGGGCTCTGATAAGGCTATCCATGTGTGGATAGCACAAAGGTGCTACACTAGTATCCATAACCTGAGAAAAGACCTAGAGCAAAGCTTTTTAAACTGTGGGTCGCTATCACATATGGGGTCGTGTAACTAAATGTGGAGGTTGCAAAAATTTGGCAACAGTAAAAGGCTATCTATACCTGTTTTATATACATAGGTACCCAGGGTTGTATAAAAATTTCTCAGGCAAAAAGGGGTTGCAAGTAGAAAAAGTTTAAGAAGCCCTGACCTAGAGGAATTCCTCCATCAAATTGAGTGGCTTCCCTATGAAGGATTATAGAACACTATTTATAAGAATTATAGGGGGCAACTAAGTGGTGCAGTGGATAAAGCACCAGCCCTGGATTCAGGAGTACCTGAGTTCAAATCCGGCCTCAGACACTTGACACTAGCTGAGTGACCCTGGGCAAGTCACTTAACCCCAATTGCCCCGAAAAAAAAAAAAAAGAATTATAAAGAAGGAGAGGTTATCAATGGATTGTGATCTTCACCGGTGAAGGGAAAACTCACATCAATGAGATCATGGATCTATCAAAGTATCAAAATACATTTCCATTATAAAATTAAATATGTGTTTCCATGGGAGGTAGAGGAGACTAAAAAGAAATTCTCCAAGTGACCAAGAGACATACTCTAGTATTACATACACATTCTTGTCTAATCAGATCTAGTTAAGTTCATTGACTTGGTTTTTACCTTTGCCGTAGCTGTTGTATGGCTTATAGCTTTTCTGTTGGGCTATGCCCAATGCCCACATCACATGTTATATCACTCAGGTCAATTTTCATTATCATCAACATAATGAAAGTAAAGGAGTCAGAATTTTGGCATACTACTTTTAAAATCACTTATGCCAATCTCTAATACTTCATATTGTCACATTTTCCTGGCGTAAAACTCTAGTCATTTTTTAAGCCACCATTACATGTGTTGTAACCTTACTGATTTTGTGTACAACTGATTACTCTGTCTTATGAAGCAGACAGATTTAGTGCATAGAGCTCTGGATCTGGAGTCAAGAAGACCTGAGTTCAAAACTGGACTCAGATATTTACTATGTGACCCTGGGCAAGTCACTTAACCCTGTTGGCCTTAATTGTGAAATGGGAATAATGGCAGCATTTACCCCACAAGAGTATTGGAAGGATCAAATGAGATATTTTTTAAAGTGCTTAGTACAATGTTTGGAACATAGTAGGTACTATATAAATGCTTATTCTTTCCCTCTTGTGATCTGCTCTTTAATAAATCACTGGTGGCAGGTACTCCCCTTCCACTTTCCTCATGGTATAAGCCTACTTGCTTCAGTCTCCACAGGTACAGAGTGTAAGACAGGCCATTCACAAAGTAAGGAGTAGCCCTGATATTTCATTATCATTGCATGTCTCCCTTGTTGGTTATAGGGATTAAGCTGTGAATGCATAGGTTGACAAGGCACTCCAAAACTTTTGTTTTGAATTGTTCAGGTAAAGTAGATCCAAGATAAATGGGGAAAATAAATTCAGCAGTTCAGCAATGTGACTTTTTCCTCTGGGGGAATCTAATGGGTTTATAAGAATGATAATTGTTTATGGATTCCCTTGAGTCTTTTGCGGTTTTTTGTTTGCTTTTTTTGTTTTTTAATTTTTTGCGGTTGATAAATAAAAGCTGTTATACCCAATACCCTTATTGAACATTGAGCACCTAGGAATAATGTTAGTACCCGGTTACCCATGTTTGTGGGAACCTAGACACAAGTCTTGCAAAAATTTCTAAGTCCAACAAAGGAAAGAAAAATGAAGTTTCCAAACTGTAGAAAATAGGTTTATTGAGAGAGGGCCTATCTCACAATAAAGCTGTCCTCCAGCAGGAGTAAGGCTGCCAAAAGACCCCAAGCCCAGGGATCTGGTGGTTTTTATACCCCAGCAAGGCTTAAATGCTTATATACCCTACTAATTTTAGACACAACTCCACCCATATTATCTTCTGAGCCTATTTCAAATGGTACAGACCATGTGCATTTACAAATGGTCATCATCTAAAAAAATCATGAATATGAGGTTAGGGGTGCCCCATTATGGCTGACAGTCAGCCAAATATATGATATTTGGGGCAAATTCCTAAAATCAAACAACCTTCAATGCTAGTTGGTTCCTTCAGCTTAGAGATACTATTTTTAGTACCTTATTTAATCATATTACAAATGGACTTGTTATGTTGGCCAAGGGACAAGTTCACAATACATAAGAACATATTACGTAGTATCTACTCCTATTTGTTACATTACTATTAATTTCAGCTACTAAAGAAATAGGTAAAGCACATTAAATCACAATATTTTAGTCAAATAACTGATCTGTAGGTTAAATACTGATTAGTACCATAGTTAAATCACTAATCTTTAAGGGTTGGGGAAAATCTCACTCACACAAGCTATATCTTGAGAAGACAAGGCACACAGAATTCATCCAATTGCTGTGAGTACAGGGTCCTTCAGACCTGGGGGACATGGGGGACACTAGACATAGCAATAAATTTACTGAATAGTGTATGGAAATGTCTCCTAGATTTGGGAGTCAGGAGATCCCAGTTCAATTCCCACTTTGAACATCTATTAACAATGCAGTTATGGACAAATGACTAAGCCTCCATCTTTTTTACTCTATTTCCTCTTCCATACATGAAGATATTAACACATATACTATCATTTTAAAAGGTATTTTGAGGAAATCTCTTTAGAAACCTTAAAATGCTTTATAAATGTAACTTACGGTAGTCATTTAAAGGAATATATTGTAGGGAATCAGTGGCTTGTGGAAGTGTGGTCCCTTCTTAATACCCCATTATCAGAAAGCTACATCTAGTTCCCTCTCCCAAATCAAGGGAACCAAAGGTAGGGGTCACCCACCATCTACTACCATTGCTATTATTCTCTATTTATCATTAAGCTAGGAACTTATTTGCAGTATCTTACGTGGAATATTTGGATTTGGAATTTTTCAGATTTTTTTTTTTTGGTTTTGTTTACAGAGTGATGATTCATACAGAAGTGGTAACTCTAGCTTAACATGTGAATTATGCTTGCCTGTGCTGCTTTTCTTCCCCATTGAAACAGAAATGATCCCAGTGAGTGAAAAGCAAAGATAAGCTGAGAATAGAGTTGCAATCTTAGTTTGTGCAGGTGCTGTTTTGTTAATGTCTTGGTGCATGTGCATTGTATTTTTGCACACACAGAAATAGTCATTTTTTTTTTAGAATGCACATTACAATATTCAGCTCATTACAAGTCATGACAAAGCCCTGTTGGAACTACAGAGAGGACTCATGCTCTCTCTACATTGAAATGCGGCCCCCATTGTATCTCAAAGAAGTCTAGATCAGGAAGTATCAACTGGCAATTTGCTTTGTGGGTTGTTTACAGACCAGATACTTCTGCCTTACATTTGTTATGCGTAGTGTTGAAACAGCCATACCCCTTGCGACATGGCAGCTTTGAGGCCCATCCTCTCCAATGTGCTCTCAGATGATAAAATTCGCACTAGGCCCAACTGAATCCTTAAGTCATGAAATTCCCTCCCTTCCCCTATTCAGAGTTGAAATAAACCACTTCATAAAAACCTCATAAATTTTTCCCTATGTGCACTTGAGTTAAAAGACCCTCTTGGGCTGTGTGTTCAGCTCTGTGGGGACTCAGTGTAACAATCGGCTTGTTGTGAGATCAAAGCCGGGCATCCTCCAGATCTCAGAATTCCTAATGTGGCTGTGTAATGCATCTATCAGGCCTTCTGAGTGCACTCGCCTTCAAAAAAGTGAGGGGGAAAGGGCATTTCATCACAATACATGATACATTCAAAATTTGGTACAGTTTGTAGAAGCAAAAATAATCATCCCCTCAATAGATGGAATGACTTTGGGACTTCTCCCAGTTCTTTCTATTTACATTTTAGAAACCTTCCATTATCTCTAAGGAATGAATCATATCTTCTTTCATTCAGTCAGAAAATTGCTACCTTGATTTGTAATTTGTAAGTCATGTCTTTAATCGTTCTTTAAAGTGTGTGAGCAGTAGATTTTATATGTGTGTATTGTCTCATATCCATATGATATATTTTTTAGTATAGTGATTCCAACAATATTCTCTTTTTAGAAATCACGAATTATATTGAACATTATACATGCAGTTCCATACGTTCCATCCTGGTTTCCTCCTATGAGTCTGATTCTGTCCTTGACTAATTTCTGACTTGGTTTTTCCTTCCCTGGGCCCTGACTAACCTTGCTGTCTATCCTTAGTTCTGTTTTCCAGTTTACTTTCTATGTAAATTATAGTTTATAGAATCATCAGTGCTGGTGTGGGAAAGACCCTCAGGAGATCACCATGTCTGGGCAAATAAGGTATTATAATCCTAATTCTAAATATGAGAAAATTGAGATCCCAAGAGGTTAGATGATTTGCTCAAGGTCACACAGCTAGTAATTTGTAAAAGAAGGGCCAGAATTCAAATCTCTGACTCCTGATGCTGTGTTTACAGCATCTTTTTCCATTACCTATTATCAGTTGCATTTGGATCTCATCTGTCTCATCTATCTCTTTCTTTACTGATTTCTTAGAATCATAGATTTAGAGCTGATCCAAGAGGAACCTCAAATGTCATAAAATTCAACCATATCATTTTACAAGTGAGGAAATTGAAGGATGTGAAGGTTAAGTGACTTGCCCAGGGTCACAAAGCTAGTAAGCATCTGAGGTGGGATCTGAACCCAGTCTTTCTGACTCTAGGTCCAATGCCCTACCCACTATAACATTGATTCATTTTTACTCATATTCAGCATTCATTCAATAAACTTTTTGAATAGGCATCAATATGATACTAACTATACCAAACCAATTTACCATCACAGCTTTCTGTCCCTGACATATTTCTTGACCTTAGCTCCTGGAATAGTTTTTTCTAGTTTGGTCCTTTGCCTGCTTTGAACCTTTGCTATTTGCAAAGGTAGAAGTAAGGGCAGATAATAGAATATGAACACAAAATCTTTCAAGAATGATATAAGGACCCACATAGCAACTATTTTTATAGTGGCAAAGAATTAGAAACTGAGAGAAGGGCAGAACAAGGTATGACATATGAATGTAATGGAATACCATTGTGCTGTAAGAAATGATGAAGGAAATGGTTTCAGAAAAACCTGGGAAGACATATGAACTAATGAAAAGTGAAGTGAGTAGAACTAGGAATAATATACACAGTAATATCAGTTTTATAAAAAAAGAAAATCAATTGGGAAAGACTTTGTAACTCTGATCAATATCCACCACAACTCCAAAGAACTCATGATGTAAAATGCTCAATCAACCAGTCAACTAGCATTTATTAAGCACCTACTGTGTACCAGTAACTGTGCTACAGATAAAAAAATTATGCTAAATACTGGAGATACAAGTAGAAAAATTGAAACAGTTCCTTTCCCCAAGAACCTCACACTCTAACTTTCAGCTGTAAAGAAGATAGAAAGGCTCAGAATTCATAAGGGTGAAATGATGGGACATATGCCAAGGACCAAAGGTCCTAATGTTACAAAGAGAGGTTGTATGACAATGCTGAGTGATCATGGGATATGGAGGAAAGCATCCAGGAACACCTTGATAAGCTCAGAAAAAATCAGTGACAAGGAATATAATAAGGCCTGGTTTTTCTCCATGCCATCGATTTCCATCTCATTCAAACTCTAGAAGCAGTTAAGCAGCCTGGTCTAAGGGAGAAGAAAAGGGGGTAGGGTGCCCACAGTTGTAGCAGATATTCCAGCTGGCCCAGCCATTCTGGATGAGTTCTTGGATGGTCCAGGGCCAATAGCATGGGTGAGGGGGAAAGGGGTAATGGTGGTGGGGCTAATAGTTGGGTTCAAGTATTTGAAGGATTGCCATGTGGAAGAAGGATTTAATCTGTTCTACTTGGCCCTAGAGGGAAAGACCAGAATCATCATTTTAATAGTAAATTATATTTAAAGAGAGATTTCCTTACAACAAACCCATGAGGTTGATTGTTGCAACAACAGTAATAGATGACATTTATATAGTACCTTATACCTGACAAAGAATTTTCTTCACAATAGCCCAGCAAAGTAAGTATCATATGTTTTGTCATCATCATCAACCAATCCTCCTCTTCATCATCAATCGGTCCTCATCAATCAATCATCACTTTCATCCAATCATGGGCAATCCATGAATCAATTCATCATCATCATTATTATCATCATCTTACATTACTCTTGCCTCTGCTTCAAAATTTTTTCACAATTACTATTGTTAACTGTTTCCCTCCATCCTCTTCCCTCCCCATGATATTTACTATATTTTCTATCTTCTTTTGCCCTATCACTCCTCAAAAGTGCTTTGCTTCTTACTGCCCCCTCCCTCACTCTGCCCTTCCTTCTTTCACTCATCCCTCCTTATCCCCTTCCCTTCCTACTTTCCTCCAAGGTAAGATAGGTTACTCCACCCAATTGGGTGTATACATTGTTCCTTCCTTGAGCCAACTTTGATGAGAGTAAGGTCTTTGAGCCAATTCTGATGAGTGTAAGGTTCATTCATTGCCCCACTCCTCCCCAATCTCTCCTCCCACTCCATGAGCCCTTTCCTGCTTCTTTCGTGTGAGATTCCATCCCATTCTACCTCTCCCCTTTCCCCTCCCCCAGTGCAATCCTCTTTCCCCTCAATTTTACTCTAAAGATGTTTATCATGAGGCAGCTAGTTGACACAGTGGAAAAAGCACCCACCCTGGACCCAGGAGAACCTGAGCCCAAATCCAGTCTCAGACATAAGACACACACCAAGCCCATGACCCCAGGCATGCCACCCAACCCTGACCACCCTGAAAGACTAGAATCAATGAGCAGAAGATACAAGCTATAAAACTTGGCCTTAATGTAAGAAGCAATTTACTACCAATTAGAGCTATCTAGTAAGGAAACAATTATCTTGGAATATAGTAGTGGATTTCTCTTTACTAAAGAACTTCTACCCAAGGCTGTTTAAGAACTTGTAGGCTATGCTGTAGAGCCTAGCTTCTTACAGTGTAGGTTGTAACACCATATGGGGCCACATAACTGAATGTGGGGGTAATGAAAAATTTTGCAACAGCAACAGGTTATGTATGCCTGTTTTATATGCCTATATACCCAGGGTTGTATAAAAATTACTTGGGCAAAAAGGGTTCATGAGTGGGAAAAATGGAAGAAGCCCTGCTGTAGAGAACATTTTTGGTCAGCTATGTATTTCAATTTATTGGCCTCTGTGGTCCTTTACAGCTCTTTATTCTATGATTTTAGTGACCAATATTGGGGAAGGGCAGCTCCTCTCCAAACACCTATAGTGTAATAGAATTCAAGTCTGGAGTTAGAGCAGTTCAGAAACAGCTGGAAACAGATAGCCACACTCAGAGCTTCTGTCTAGAAAATTTCCTCAGACAAGGTAGAATACACCATTTTAAAACTAGTATTTGAGTAGACCATTTTGTAAAGTACAACATAGATTAACAGAGTATAGGATAATACTTAAAGTTATCTGGGTCTTCAGAAACTATCTAGTCTAACTCCTTTATTTGAGAAAATTGAAGTCCAAGGAATTTAGGTGACTTGCTTAATGTCACACAGGTGGTCAAAAACAGAGACAGGAGTAAAACTCAAATTCTGTGACCAGTACCCTACCCTACCTCCCTTTCTACGGGTAAACAAGATGCTGAAGATCAGCTAATTTAACCCCCTCATTTTACAGGTGAGAAAACAGGTGTCATGGGGTGTTAATTGACTTGTCCAAGGCCACAGAGGCAATGGGATGCAAAGCCAAGATTTGAATAATTGTTGTATTATAACACTCTCTTAAAAAGCAAATAATCTGGAGCAGCTAGGTAGCACAGTGGATAAAGCACCAGCCCTGGAGTCAGGATTGCCTGAGTTCAAATCTGGCCTCAGACAATTAACACTTACTAGCTGTGTGGCCCTAGGCAAGTCACTTAACACCCATTGCACACACACCCCCCCTCCAAAAGCAAATAATCTGTTCTGGAATTGTTCATAAGAACAGTATTAAGATAGACCTAGCCATTGCCTGTCTACCATAATGGCAATTTGTTCACCAAAGGTCAATTTTCTTTACTAATCTAGTTACTATCCTAAGAAAAGGGAACATGTGCTCAGTCTCTGGTAAGAAGGAGAAGCTCAGCATCTGCATTTATACACACAGAAATCTCTGACATCACCCATTTGAAAGATCTTTTGCTTTTGTACCCAAATTCCCCTCATTCTCTCCAAGATAGTACAAAAATTAAGATAATTGCTTAACAAAACTGATGTGGAGATATTAATTACTGACATGACTGTTTCCAGACTCAATTATTATAATTCATTGCTTTCTAGTTATTTGGTTAGTGTTGTCAGGAGATTGTAGTTGGTACATTATGCCATTATCAGTTTTTATAAGACCCTGATAATATGATTATATCTTCAGGTTTTTAAATGTCTTCTTCATTTACTTCCTAGAAGGTTTAGAGCTGACAGAAAATCCCATCAATGAATGGGACTGCATTTCCTTAAAAACTTCTATGAAATGTTTTATAACAGATTTACATAGGACAATAGATTTATTTCCTTTTATTGTTTTCTCCCCTTGACTAACAGAAATCCATACTACCTATAATTCCCATACAATGATCACTTATTAAATACCCACTGTATGCTATAACTGTTCTAATTGCTGAGGATATAAGAATAAAAATGAAAAATAATCCCTGACTTCAAAGTGCTTATGTTCTGGTAGAGTGATACAACTTGTGAACAGATAGATACATACACCCTAATTTGAGAAGAGAGATAGCTTGGGGGATCAGGCCTCATCTAGAAGGTAGCACCTATACCTTGAATGCAGAGTTATCTAAGGTCCATCAGTGAAAAGTACAGAGAGAAAGGGGAAATAGTGATTATCCCATTAGTGTATGCAGCAGGAAACCATTGGATAGTTTGGCTTCCAAAAATCTTTATTGCAGTTAGATTTGTCCATAGTGGCTATCTGCAGTAATGAGTATAACTGAGTGATTGTTATTCAAAAAGTCCTTTTCAGTTCTGGCTCTTTCTAATGCAATCTTTCCCTACTGAAGCCAATATTAAAATGAGCAACAGGGGCAGCTAGGTGGTGCAGTGGATAGAGCACCGGCCCTGGAGTCAGGAGTACCTGAGTTCAAAGTCTGGCCTCAGACACTTAACACTTACTAGCTGTGTGACCCTGGGCAAGTCACTTAACCCCAACTGCCTCACTAAAAAAAAAAAATGAGCAACGTATGAAAGTTGCAAAGAGACAAATTTAAGCTTGATGTCAGCCAAACCTTTCTAACAATTAGAACTATTTAGAAGTAGAATGGGCTGGCTTTAGGTGGTGGAGTGGGTAGTAGGTTTTCCCCACTTAGGAGGCTCTTAAGCAACAGGTGGATGGTCACTTACTAGGCACGCAATAGTGAATATTCCTTTCAGGTATGAACTTCTAAATCTGCCCCTCTGTGATGCTGTGTTTCTAGTCTATAGGCTTAACCACACTGTTAAAAATAACCTGAGGAACATAAGATGGAAGCATCAAGGGACTAAGCATCATAGAATATCAGAATATAAGAAGTATTACAGAACCAGAAATCAAGAGGCATAGATGGGTTCTGGTCTCAAAGATACCATTAACTAGCACAACTTGATAATTAATCTTGCGTACATTTCTTTACCTCTCTGGGCCTCAATTTCTGCACCTATGAAATTTGAGGGCAATAAATTGTAATTCTGCTTGTCATTGACTGAGAACAGGTCTATGTAAATCTATTGATAAAAAAATTGATATTTTATCTAGAACTTATTTTATGCAAAACTTCTATACTATGGCAGGAAGGAAAAAAAATACAGAAGCTGAAGATGATCAAGTTTAGGTGTGTAAACAACTAATCCTTATAGGAAAACACACCAAGGAATTTGGGATTTTGTTTCAGTCTGTTTGTTTTTGTGTCAAATTATCCAGACACAGATTCAACTCATTGAATAATTGTCAATTCTCTGTCCTGTTTTAAACTGAGTAAACAAATATACCTGGACCTACTGTGTGAGCTTCAGAAAAATGATTTAAACCTCTTCGCCTGTCTTTCTTTACCTGGTAAATAGGGATAACAATGTGACTTTTCTAGCAAGGGTTGCTTGATCAAAAAGCTCTTTGTAAATAGGAATTATATAAATGCCTAATTAATAGTAATAAAATTCAGTCTATTGCATTTCTTCAATAACACTCAGGCTGAATGCCCTGCAGGCTAATTTTCTGGCTTGTTCCCTATCTACTCCCTAATATCACAGTTGCCTGAGTTCTTGGTGCAGTTCTCCGCTTTGGGTGTTTATTTAGGGAAACAATTACTGCTGGAGATCTTGAAAGCTACTAGCTCTTTTAATTTTCAAATGAAGGTTAAAAAGAAACTTATTGGAAGCCACCACTAATTATGTTTAAATGTAAAACACCCTGAGCTGCTGCTGCTTCTTTTTTTTTTTTTCTTGTAGCAAAGGATGCTAAATTTTGGCACTAAAAGATTAATTATTAGGTGGTGAGTATATGCTGTCCACAGGCTACTCCCTTTCTCTCCTGTGCTAATTATTTGAGACACACTTTGCCTGCAACAAAAGCAAGCAAATGAATTACGCATTAAAGCCCAATTTCTGATGTCAATCAATGTTGTGAAAGCCAGTAGGGACCTTAGAGGGAACACGTCACAGAGAGCTGGGGAAGTGGAAGAGGAGATCATTTTTCAACCATTTTTATTGTTGCTACCATGCCTGCAAATGCTGCCTAAGGTACATTAGGGCTTAGGGTGAGGCTCCCTGCAGTATCTTCCACTTATATTACGAGTCCATCTCATAGACTTAATCATTTCCTGTGAAGAGGAGGTACTGTAATAAAGGTAATTAAATTGGAATTTAATATAGTGGGGCATTGTGCTAGAGCTTTATATCAGATAGAGTTCTGAGAGAAACCATTACCGTGAGGGTGGAATGTACGGCATGTAATTAACAATTATGTTTGTCAGGTTTATGAAACAGAAAATTAATAACATAGAGACTGTGAAACAAACTAAACAAAGCCACAAATTCAGACTTAAGGTGACCATTGCCATCATTTACGCCCACAGCAGTGTTTGTGTTTCTCTGTGGGAAATATACCACAGAATGATTTGTTTCCTTACTATAACTTTGCATTTCCTGGGTTGGTCCCAGTGACACTTTTTATGTATTTGATTTCTCCAAAGGAAAATACCATATCTTACATCACAATATACTATAACTGGATCAGTGATCTAAGAAGTTTTTAAATGGAAAAAAATAGGATATTTGTCACAGTTATGGAGAGGAAAGGCAGTTTTTAATCAAAGTAATAGAAGAAATCATTGAAGACAAAGTCAATGGGTTCAATCGTATAAAGACAGAGTGATTTTTTAATGGAAAATAATATCTTTAAAATTCAGATGAAGGTTTAACATCTAGAATCCATAAGAGACTGATCTGTACCTATCAGAGTAATAATTGATATTTCCAATGGTGCAATGGTCAAAAGAAAGACAATTGACTGCTCAGAAAAAGCCAATTATTAATAACCATATAAAAAGATACTCATGCTTCATAATAATCAGAAAAATACAAATGAATACAACCTTAAGATACAGCCTTTATGTCTACTGGAATTTTTTTTTTAAAGACTAAATCCTATTTTGGCTGGACTACGGGAAAACAGGCTTTCTAATCCATTGTCCGTCAAATTAGATTTATTAGGTGCCTACTATGTTCCAGGCAATCTGTTAAGGGTTCTAAGCTCTGAGGATGCAAAGAAGGGGAAAAAAGTCTGCTTCTGCTTTCATTCAGCTCACAGTCTAGTGAGGATACTGCAATTATTTGTGAGAACATAGTACAATATGTAATGAATCAGAGAAAGGTTCATACATTCTAGCTAAGAAATGCTAATAGTATAACTTTATCCCCCAAATAATCCTAAAACGGGGAAAAAAGGACTTTTCTATATAAATACATTCACAGCTGCTCTATCCGTAATAATAAAATTTTAGGAGAAAGATGTGTGCCCAATCATTTGAAAATGGCCAAGTAAATGCTGGCATATTAATATGATGGTATAATATGGTACCCTGAAGCACATTGGAAGTATGGGAGGTCCTATATGTGGTGGTGCAAATGAAAACAGCAAAATAAGAATTGTATATAAACCAACTACAACTATATAAGGAGGGAGGGAGGGAGAGAAGGAAGGAGGGAGAGAAGGAGGAAGGGAGAAGGGAAGGAAGGAAGGAAGGAAGGAAGGAAGGAAGGAAGGAAGGAAGGAAGGAAGGAAGGAAGGAAGGAAGGAAGGAAGGAAGGAAGGGAGGGAGGGAGGGAGGGAGGGAGGGAGGGAGAGAAGGAAGGAGAAAAAAATAAAAGAACCAAGAGGGAAGAATTTCATATAGGCCTGAAAGGATTACAAAATAAATGCATCTTATTTGCTTGTTTATTATTTGTTAATTATTTTGGCTCTAACGTGGTATCACCTAGGAGATTAGAGGTGAGGTTTCTCATTTTTTAAAAATAATTCTTCTATTTTGTTAATAGCTATTATTTTAATGCTAAAAGGTCTTTAAATTTAAAAGAATGCTAATTTTAAAAACTAAGGTGGCATATTACGTAAAAATAACACAGGACCTGGTATTAGAGAATAGGAGTTCAAATACTGTCTCTGATACTTACTAAATGTTTAATATTTGAAAAATTATGGAACCTTTTTGTATTTTCAGTTAACATATCTTTAAAATGAGAGCATTGAGTTAGTTCAATATCCTCCAAGTTCCCTTCTAGCTTTAAATTCCTTGCTGGGCATGTTACAGTGGATAAAGTGCTGGGCCCGAAGGCATGAAGACTTGTCTTCCTGAGTTTAAATCCAGCTTCAGACACTTACTAGCTGTGTGACCCTGGGTAAGTCACTTAATCTCTCTCTGCCTCAGTATCCTCAACTGTAAAATGGGGATAATAACAGCAACAACTTGTAGAGCTGCTGTGAGGATCAAAGGAGATGATATTTGTAAAGCACTTAAGCATAGTATTTGGCACATAGTAGGCACTTTATAAATGCTCTTTTGCTTCCTTTCTTGTCTGACATGTTTTAAAAAAATGATGGATCAGTATGTAGTTGTATATTGTTTTAACAACAGCCACTATAAACACCAGAAGATCAGATCATCTTTCTATATTGTACAATGAGAATTTGCAGAATTGTCTAATGATAGGAATCGTTTTTTCTTTTCTTCTTCTTCTTCTTCTTCTTCTTCTTCTTCTTCTTCTTCTTCTTCTTCTTCTTCTTCTTCTTCTTCTTCTTCTTCTCCTCCTCCTCCTCCTCCTCCTCCTCCTCCTCCTCCTCCTCCTCCTCCTCCTCCTCCTCCTCCTCTGCGGAGCGATGATGGTTAAGTGACTTGCCCAGGGTCACACAGTAAGTACCAAGTCGGACTTGAGGTCGGACTTGAACTCAGATCCTCCTGAATCAGAGGGTCCATGCTTTATCCACTATGCCACCTAGCTGCCCACTGTGCCACCTAACTGTGCAATAGGAATCATTTTTAAGGCCAAATGATGTTTTGTTTTGTTTTCCCTAAAGGGCAGGCAGCTGCATGTTCCTTGACCCTTATTTAGGGAGGATTGGTCTGTGAGAGAGTTTGGCCTCTTCTGGCGTTTGGTGCTTTCATAGCTTCCTAGATGAGGATGCAGCAATCCCCGAAGCTCTATGATGTACCCCCAAGCACCAAAGAGAACTAGGAGACTCCATTGGGAATGATCAGAGGAGAGGGGCACAGCAGGAAATCCCATTATTGAGGAGAGTTCCTTTAACCTTCATAAAGCACCAGGGAATCCCAATTCTTGTCTTAACTTTTGTGAGGCATTCTACATCAAGAGGACAGGAGCCAGGATTCTCAAAAGTACGTATTCTTTAATCTGGGTCTTTGTATAGATTTCCACATGGGTCCCTGAACCTGGATGAGTTAAAAATATGACATCTTTATTTTCATTCACCTTTGGTTTCTTTTATATTCCTATGTATTTTATTTGATTCATTTGTCACAGGGAAATAGGTGGTGGAGGTTTTTAGGTATTATGCTGTAAAGAATTACAACTTTTTGCACACAGTCCAATTAGAACAAAATGTTTTTTTATTTGGGTGCTAGAGAAAGTGACCAAGAGAGAAATAGAAGACTTCACCTCAAGGGAAGGAGATGGCTTAGAAACATTCTCCTATAACAGAAAAAAGGCCAAAGCTTTTATAGAGGATAGATGGGGTGACTACCTGACAATGGAAAGTTCCTTTTGGGGGTGGGGAAAGCTTGAATGAGGCTTGGGATGGGAAAGGCTTTAATGAGGGGTGGTGGTCCAGACTTCTGGAGTTATCTCTGTCCCCAGGTGGAGCTCAGGTAGCAGCTAAACCTAATGGGTTTATCTCTCCTTCCTTCTTAGGTGTGTCCAACCATTAGTTTAGCTTCTCAAGGAGAAAACTTCAGAGTTAGCTCAGATCTATATCACATTTTAAAATATTATTTTGAGAAGGGGCTGCACCCACACCCACACCCACCCACACACCCACACCCACACCCACACACACACACCCACACCCACACACACACACACACACACACACACACACACACACACACACACACCCCTACCTGGTTAAGAAACCCAGAATTCTAGGAATGTTAGAGCCAAATTGGGCATTTTTTTTTTTTTAGTACTTCTAGCCCTGGGTTTTGCCAGGAATGACAAAGAAAATCTAGGACTGTACTGACCCTGCCTTCCAAAATGTATTTGGAAAAGCATGTGGCCCATTGTGCTTCTCAAGCACATGCTAATTTGGATTTGAGATCACAGATAAAAGTCCTCATAATTCAGAGATGGAAGGGTCCTTAGAGGCCATGTAATCATAGAGGCACGGACCATTTGATTTGGAAAGGACCTTGGAGATAATTTTAAAAAGAAAGAAAGAAAGAAAGAAAGAAAGAAAGAAAGAAAGAAAGAAAGAAAGAAAGAAAGAAAGAAAGAAAGAAAGAAAGAAAGAAAGAAAGAAAGAAAGAAAGAAAGAAAGAAAGAAAGAAAGAAAGAAAGAAAGAAAGAAAGATAATAATAATAATAATTTAAAAAACCTTTTCATTTACAATTAAAAAAAAAAAAGGAAGCTTAGGCTCTTGGAGGTTAAGAGTCCAGATCAGTTCATTGTTGGCAAAGCCAGAAACAGACTTCTGTCTGTGACTCCCATTTTGCTTCCTTTCCCACTTTACTCCTCTGCTTTCCCCATACTACATCTCCTTGAAGACATGAACTGTCACATGTGTCAGACTCATGATTCATCTAGACCAGGATAATGGCTCTGACAATGGCTTCAGAGGTTATTTTGTGGGAGGGCATGATTGGAGTGCTCTGGCAAATATTTAACAACTGTCCCTGCATTAATAGTATTTTTTTAAAGTCTAGATAATCAACAGAACAATAAACCAATCCCTGATGTAGATTTCTGATTGGTTAAAAAATTGAACTTTAATTTTCAAGGCCTACGCTAATCCTATTTTTACTAGATATGAGGTAAATACATTATCACTCTTTCTATATTCATTATAGAACCAGAATTTTGGTGCTTTATGACCCTTAGAGATTATCTTGATGGAGGAGGCTAAAAGGGTTAACAGATAGCCTATCAATAGAAGCTATTAAGAGTACCTAAAAGGGTTAACAGAGAAACTAAGGTTTGTGTTCTTACAGTAACCAAGAGGGCTTGTCCCTATCAACCCTCACCATCAACAGAGACAGTAATCAGGGACCATTAACCATTAGTAGCCATTAATTTTCCTAGATGACAGGACACTTAGAATCCAGATCATAAGTAAAAAGATACCAAAAACACAGAGACCCTCTAGCTTTAACAAGTTTAAGAATGTCCTTGAGAAAAAGCCAAATGTGTCCTTAGGTTCACCTTCTGATGGGTAAACCCCCAAAACACACCTCCAAGGAAAAAACTAGCCTTGTGGGTTGTCTTAGTACCCCAGGAAGTTCAAATTAGGATAAGACCTCCCATGAACCTCCCACAAGCAAGAGATTAAGATAATGAGGAGATAACCTACTTTTTCTCACTATAAATATAACTATTCTTCCTCTCTCTATTGGAGACACCTCTCTCCTTGGGTGATTCTCCCTGTGTTCACTCACAGTATTGCAATAAATCTTGGGAAATTGAGTTATTGAGTCTTCTAATTCTTTGGGATGCCTTGTGATCAATTTGATCAATTAACCCCTCCCCCCATATATCTATCTAATCCAACCTCCTCTTTTACAGAGGTAACTAAGACCCAGAGAATTAAAGCAATTTTTGAATTATCATTCAGCTAGTTAACAAAACTGAAAAAAACACAAGCGATTTAAATCACTTAACCCCGATTGCCTCACCGATAGATAAATAAATAAATAAACAAACAAACAAATAAATGGATGGATGGATGGATGGATGGATAAATAAATAAATAAATAAATAAGAAAGCAATTTGGAACTATACTCTCCAAAGTTATTAAACTATGTATTCCTGTTCACCCAGGCACACCTTGACTAGGCCTATACCCTAAAGGATCCATATGTACGAAAACATGCTTTGTTGTTGTTTGTAGTATGTTATTTATTGTTGTTGTTTAGCCATTTTTCAGTTGTGTCTGACTCTTCATGACCCTACTTGGGGTTTTCTTGGAAAAGATACTGTTATGGTTTGCCATTTCCTTCTTGAGCTTATTTTACAGATGAAGAAACTGAAGCAGACAGAGTTAAGTGACTTGCCCAGAGTCACACAGCTAGTCAGTATCTGAGGCTGGATTCCAAGTCAAGAAGACGAGATTTCCTGACTCCATGTTGAGCCCTTTTTCCACTGAGCTATCTGGCTTCACCTAGAGTGAATTACATCTAAATTACATCTCTAATTATTAGAGATTTTGAGCATTTTTTTTTTATTTTAACTGATGATAGGTCAGATTTTTTCCCCTTGAAAACTGCCTGTTCATACCCTTAGACCATTTGTCAATCAGGGAATGGCTCTTATTCTAATGAATTTGAATAAATTGCTTATGTATTTTGGAAATGATTCCATTATCATTGCAGATAATTTTTTCCCCAGTTGACTGCTTTACTTCTAATTTTAGCTGAATTTGGTTTTGCCTGTGAAAAAACCTTCAACTTTACATAATCAAAATTGTCCACTTTATCTTCTCTTGTGTTTTCTATCCTTCTTTGATTATGAACTCTTTCCCTATTCCTAAATATGAAAGGAAATTTCATCCTTGTTCTTCTAATATCCAACTCTCTCATTTTAAAGATGAAAAAGCTAAAGCAATCCTGGGTGTATTGAAGCAAGACATTTGTAACATATAAAAATAATTCACATCTATGGTTGTATATGGTGCAGTAGAAAGGCAATAGACTTTGGAACCAGAGGACGTAAGTTTAAATTCTGCACTTGCTACCTGGGTAACCTTGGACATCACACCTCACCTTTCTGTGCCTCAGTTTTTCCCTCTATAAAATGAGGTTAAAAAAATAAAAGAATGAGAAGCAAAATTTTTTTTTTAGGCAATGGGGGTTAAGTGACTTGCCCAGGGTCACACAGCTAGTAATTGTCAAGTGTCTGAGGCTGGATTTGAACTCAGGTACTCCTGAATCCAGGGCCAGTGCTTTAACCACTATGCCATCTAGCTGCCCCCCAAAAATTTTTTTAAAAAGAAATGGCGCATTGGACTAGATGACGTCTACTCCATTTCCACCCTAATTTAAAATCTAAGGTTCTGCTGTGTTACACAGGCTTTAAAATTAGGAAGCACTTTCCTTGCAACAACTCCGTGAAGTAGGCAGTACAGGTCTTATTACCCTCACTTAGTTATGAGTCTGAGTCAGAGTCAAAAGATCTTAGTTTAGGGGGACAGCTAGGGGGTGCAGTGGATAAAGCACCTGCCCTGGATTCAGGAGGACCTGAGTTCAAATTTGACCTCAGACACTTGACACTTACTAGCTGTGTGACCCTGGGCACACACTTAACCCTCATTGCTACACCAAAAACAAAACAAAACAGAACAAAACAAAAACCCAAAACAAAACAAAAAGTTTGAAAAGGTCAAGGTCTCCCACTGCATCCAGAGCCATCTCCAGTTGTCCTGATCTATATCTTGCCACTGGACTCCAATGACTCTGGAAGAGAGAGAGAGAGAGGGTGGTGACTTCTCACAGCCCTCCTTCACTTAAATTGAATTCATGACAAGTCATGATATCATCTCCTGATGTCATGATCCTCTTCCAGAATGAAAGCCAAACAACAATAGTGATGAATCTGAGTCAGAGTCAATAAATGTTTATTAAGTACCAAGCACTGGGCTAATCACTGGGGTTTCATAGAAAGGCTTGAGATAGTTGGGGGGGGGGAGCAGCTAGATGGCACAGTGGATAGAGCTCTGGCCCTGGAGTCAGGAGTACCTGAGTTCAAATCCGGCCTCAGACACTTAACACTTACTAGCTGTATGACCCTGGGAAAGTCACTTAACCCCAATTGCCTCACTAAAAAAGAGAGAGGGGGGGGGGAGGGGGGGGAGGGGGGGAGATGATGAAGTCATGTAGCCAAATCTGAGGCACTGTGTGTTTCTGAATTGATTTCATCTTACAGAACACTGAATTTTGGGAGATGATAAAGTCCAAGAAAACAGCAAGGTGGGAAATGATGAAGAGAATTCTTTGGGTGACATCCTTATATAGTGGATGATCTGGGAGATCTTTAGTGTTCATCCTTTACTCTCTCTCTCTCTCTCTCTCTCTCTCTCTCTCTCTCTCTCTCTCTCTCTCTCTCTCTCTCTCTCTCTCTCTGCTGGTCAATGAGGGCTAAGTGACTTGCCCAGGGTCACACAGCCAATGTGTCAAGTGTCTGAGGCCAGCTTTGAACTCAGGTCCTCCTGAATCCAGGGCTGTTGTTTTATCCACTTCACCACCTAGCTGCCCCCCTTTACCCTCTCTAAATAGAGGGAGGGAAGGGCCTCTGGTACCAGGGTTCTGAGGAAGTGATAACAAAATTGAGACAGACAGCTAATTAATAGTGGAGCTGGGATTCAAATCCAGGTCTTTCTGACTCCAAGTCCCACACTTTCCAGAATACTTCTATCCAAATTTAAAACAGAGACATTTTATGAGATATCACTGATCAAATTTCATTCTAAATAAGTGAAGTAATATGTTTAAAGTTGTGTTGATTTTTAAAAATATCTTCCAAGATTCAATAACTCCTTTGAGGACATATTGTGTCAGGAGCAAAATGAAAAAAAAATCAATGGAGAATCCCTGGGTGAGAATTTTCACACATCTGGCAAATCTTCATAAAATCTAAATAGCCTTTTCACCTTGAGGCTGTCTATGTGGTACATCTCACACCATTTTCTCTGCTCCAAAACTCCAATCCTTGGAAGCTCAAGTAGAAAGAAATGATAATGAGCAGTGAGCAGCCTCTTTGTTGCTTTGGTTAACCAAAATTCACAAGAATATCCTAATAACAAATTGGGTGTTCACCATTGTAACACTTTGAACAAAATGGGCAGCACTTACCATCTAGTCATTAACACTAAATACAATAAAATCCCATTACAGGTGGCCGGCTCTGCTATTCATATAAACTGGTCTTAGAAATGGGTTGGGAGCCTGTCCTGCCGCCCTGTCTGTCTTTCCTGGTCGGGCCGGTCTTCAGTAGGGCGCCAGCATGGGAGTCAACATTCGCCATAACAAGGACCGGAAAGTCCGGCGCAAGGAGCCCAAGAGCCAGGACATCTACCTGGAGCTGTTGGTGAAGCTCTACCGGTTTCTGGCCTGTAGAACCAACTCGACTTTCAACAAGGTTGTGCTGAAAAGGCTGTTCATGAGCCGGACCAACCGGACCCCCTGTCCCTGTCCCGAATGATCAGGAAGATGAAACTGCTGGGCAGGGAAAACAAGACAGCTGTGGTTGTTGGGACCGTGACCAATGATGTGAGGATCCAGGATGTCCCCAAGCTGAAGGTGTGTGCTCTTCATGTTACTAGCAATGTCGGGAATCGCACCCTCAAGGCTGGTGGGAAGATTCTCACCTTTGACCAGCTGGCCAAGGGCAAGGGTACTGTCTTTCTGTCTGGTCCCCAGAAGGGCCGCGAGGTATACAGGCATTTTGGGAAGGCACCTGGCACTCCCCACAGCCACACTAAACCATATGTCCGATCCAAGGGCCGAAAGTTCCAACGTGCCAGGGGCCATTGCGCCAGCAGAGGCTACAAAAACTAATTCCCCTCCTCCTTCTTACATTAAAGATTTTTGGACAACAACAACAACAAATGGGTTGGGATATAGTCACAGCAGAGTAACCAGTCAGGAGCTGACTGGACTCCACATGACCACTCCAAGGACATTGGATTTTTGTATCTAGTCACTGACATCACCCTTCATGAACTTATCATTTTCTGTAGCATTATCACCCAAGTATGGCTGTTGCCTTCTCACACAGAGTAATTGATATAACTTGGAAATTCACAAGCTTTTGAGGGAAATGACACTCATTAATATAGGGCATCCAGGTGGTGCAGTGGATAGAGAGCCTGCCTGGAGTCAGGAAGACTCACCTTTCTGAGTTCAAATCTGGCCTCAGACACTTACCAGCTGCTGACCCTAAGCAAGCCACTTGACCCTGTTTGCCTCAGTTTCTCATCTACAAAATGATCTGGAGAAGGAAATAGCAAACCACTCCAGTATCTCTGCCCAGAAAGCCCCAAATGGGGTCAGGAAGAGTCAAACATGATTGAAAAATGATTGAACTAGGGGGCAGCTAGGTGATGCAGTGGATAAAGCACTGCCTTGGATTTAGGAGGACCTGAGTTCAAATCTGTCCTCAGACACTTGACACTAGCTGTGTGACCCTGGGCAAGTCACTTAACCCTCATTGCCCCACCTTCTTCCCCCCAAAAAAAGACTGAACTTAACTGAAACTCATCACTATCAGTGAGGTCCTCATTAATCTGTCACTATGTGCAAATAGATTGGAACTCCTTAAGGACAGAATCTGCATCTTTGTGTTCAAATGCCTAATTTAAGTGCCTTACACATAGGGGGCTCTTGATAAAATATAGGTTTTTGCAGTGCAATATCTACCAGTGGACCTCAGCACCTTCACGGCAAAGTATGTTCTTAGAGAGTTAGGTCACTGAAAGATAGAATGACTTGTCCAGGGTCACACATCCAGTATATGTCAGAGGTGAGACTTGAGCCCATATCTTCCTGACACTGCACATACTCTCACAACAAATACTTAATTATAGTCAAATATATTCATGCTTTCTAGGTTTTTTAAAAAATTCCTTTTGAGCCCTAAGCACATGAATACATCAGTTAGTCAATAAGCATTTATTAAATACTTGTTATGGGCCAGGCTCTGTGTTACATGCCCGGGCATACAAACAGAAGCCAAAACACTATCCCTTCCCTCATGTGAGAGACACATACTAGTAATTATGTACATACATGATATATACAGATTAAATGAAAGGGAAGCTCAGAGGAAAGGCATCAGCGCTATTGGTGTGGGTGGCAGGGATGAGCTGAGGTGGGACCAGAAAAGGACTATTAGAAGGTGGAATTTGAGTTGTATATTAAAGTAAGCCTAGAGAACCAGTCAGTTGCCTAGGAAAAGCACTCCAGTCATGAGAGAGAGAGAGAGAGAGAGAGAGAGAGAGAGAGAGAGAGAGAGAGAGAGAGAGAGAGAGAGAGAGAGAATGAGAATTAGGAGATGAAGTGTTATGTGGGAGGGAGAACAATGTTAGTTGGATCATAGAATGCATGAAAGGTAAACCATAAGAAGACTGAAAAAGTAGGAAGGGGCCAAGTTTTGAAGGATGTTAAAAACTAAATAGAGCTTTTATATTTGATCCTGAGGCAAAAAAAAAAGCCATTGTAACTTGTTGAGTGACATGATCAGACCTGTGAGTTTGGGGAATCTGGCAGCTGAATGGAGGATGGATTGGAGTGGGGAGAGCCTTCAATCAAGGAGACCAATTAGCAGGTTATTGTAATTGTGTAATGACAATTACCACCACCTCTCACCCAAAGAATTCAACTATCCTTTTATAATCCCAATCAATCTATGGCCACCACTTCACTTTTAATAAAATGGATAAGAGGAGGTTCTAACCATGTATTTCTTTCCTTTGGAACTCATTTTCTAAATTCACTGAATCTTTAGTCTTGAAATGTTACTATCTAGCTACACTGTCTAAAAATCTAATGAATGGTCGCCAACAAATTAGAAGCTTTAGCAAGAGTTTAGACTTTTAAGCATTTATTAAAGAGCATAAGAATTTGGTGAAGAGAGAGAAAGAGGCCTAGATGCCTACATCTATCTATCTCAGGGATCCAGCATTTCTAGCCCCACTCCCCGTGAGGTCCTGACAAAAGAGCGAGAGCCTCGCCCCTTCTTCGTCCCACAAGCCTCCTGTCTAAACCAGAAACATCAAATGTAACTTCCTGACGCCAAGGAACTGACCTTCCAAGCCGCATGGCTTGTCCTCAGATGCCTTCTCTTCATGGCAGAGCTTTCCTACAGTATCTCTCCAGCAGGGGGCGTCACTCCAATTGTCACACTCTCACTGTCTAACAATCTTGCTCAGCACTCAGGAATAGGACTCTCAAAGGTCTTACATATGTAGGACATATTCCCAGGTGAAGAATTTCAGCCTCAAGTTTCTAAGTCAAGCAAAAGTTCTCAATGGGGGGTCCACAATCCCCAAGAGGTTTCTGTTTAGATTTCAGAGGGTCTTTGAACTTGAAATGGAAAAAAAAATACTAACCTCCCAAATGAAATTTCAAATTTCTTTCAATTATGTAGGTAGGAAACAGACTTTATTCTGATAAGGGTTAAATAGGCTTCACCAAACTGGCAAAGTGTCCATAACACGCAAAAAGGTTTAAGATCTATGGTCTATTCTAATCAATGCAATGAAAGAGTTCAGATGACTAAAGATTAAACATGGCACTGACCTCCTGCTCTCCTGCCAGAGAGGGGATAACTTTAAGATGGAGAGAGAGGAGGAGCAGGAGCAGGAGAAGGAAGAGGAGGACAAGAACAAGAAGGGAGGGACAGAGGGGACAGAGACAGAGATGGAGACAGAGACAGAGATGGAGACAGAGACAGAGAGATAGAAAGACAGAGACAAAGACAGAGAGACTGAGGTAGGGACATACAGAGACAGAGACAGACAGATTTGTTTTGCTAGACTACAGGTTTGTAAGGAGGATATTTGTTTTAGGGCTTTTAAAAATATTCTCTATCCGGGAGGGGCACTTGGGGCACAGATTATACATACTTGTAAAAAGAAATAGATTTATTGTGAAAAAATCAAGTTTAAATAGAAAAATCCTTGTTCTAAGGAATTATTGCAGATTGTAGTTTAGGAGAAAAAGAGGGGAAAAAGACAAAAGATGCCTTGAAAGAAGTTTGTTGTTAATCACCACTTTCTGAGGCAGGTGCAAACCTGAAACTTCCTTACTCTTTGTTGCCATACTTTATGCATTTCGGGAGCTGATGTTTACTGGGGATGAAAGTTTGCTTGCTCCTCAGCTCCTGACTGTGCCCCTGGCTCTCTTCAATGGGGCCAGGTCTGTGAGCTGGGAATGTTACCAGAGGGACTGAACTTTTCTAAGCTGGAACTTCACTGAATCGGAAGGATTTGTTTGCAAAGGGACATCAAGCTTATAGCAATGGGGCTGCTTTCTGAAATGCTTCGTGCTAGCTGCAATTTGCCGGCCTCTGAAGGGGCATTAAATGCAATGTTCATTTTTTAATGAGTATTAAATTTACTTTTAGCCAAACCCTCCAGCTGACAATGAAACCCTTGTTGCACTTGCTATTGGCTCACTTTTTTGGTAATTGCTCTGCTGCCAGTGATTACTAAATCTCTCTCTCTTTGGATGCAGGAACTTAATATGTTTGGTTCTTGTACTTATTTTCTAAAATAGAAAATGGCAGCAGCAAAAATCGCATATTTCAAGTCCGCTTTTAGAGTATATCTTAAATTATGAAACTCAAAAATCAGTATTGTGTTTCTCTGATGGTAGCATGTTTGATTATATATGTTAAACTGTGTGATCTTGAGTAAGTCAATTTGTCCAGGACCTATATGAACCTCTGTTTCTTCATCTATAAAATAGGAATAACCACAGAACTTCCCTCACAGGGTGGTTGTGAGCATCAAATAAAATGTTATTAAAAAAAAAAAGAAGTTATATGCAAAGTCCTTTGAAAACCTTAAAGTGTCATTTAGTTGTCAATAGTTGTTATTTATATGTATTTATTTAATCTTTCTTAAACAGAAAAGCATGAATATGTACCTAAGAAATAATTAAATAATAAAGTCTATTGAAAAATTTTTTTCCTTTCTATCTTTCTGTATCCTTGCAATTTTTTTTAAACTCTTGATTCCTCCAATTTTCTTTCATCTAAAAAAACCCCTTGGGGGAAGCTAGGTGGTATGGTGGATAAAGCACTGGCCCTGGATTCAGGAGGACCTGAGTTCAAATCCAACCTCAGACACTTGACACTTACTAGCTGTGTGACCTTGGGAAAGTCATTTAACCCTCATTGCTTCCCCCCCTTCCAAAACTAAAAAACCCTTTTCCAACCATTCCTCTGTACTTCATAGTATCCCCTTTTTTCTGTCCTGTCCTTGATATATCTACTATCTCCTCTTATCCAAATAATCAGGCTAAGATGACAAATCTGCATATTTCCCAACATGCTTGGGCAAAGCCCACACATGCATAATGGGGAGGAAGACCTAGGGAACGGTTTTAGTCATCTAAGTATAAGAACGCTTTTGCCTCTGGGCCTTAGTTTCTCATCTATAAAATGAGAGAGTTGAACTAAGTGAGTTTTAAGGTCTCCTCTGGCTCTAAGTCTTTGATCCTGTGTTCAAATGGTTGGATATTTAAGGTGAAAGGGACTTGGGGACTGCATTCTCCAACTACTTGCTCTGAGTCTCCAACTTTGTGTGTATAGGCATAGCCTCCATTACCCATAAGCCCATTTTTGCTTGAAAAGCCTAATAAAAATATTTTAAATAAATTCTATATAAACATATTCACACATATACATGTAGAAATACAATACAATATATTTATGTATGCATATAACTTTCATACAACATATATTCAGCATTGTATACATATATATGTAGGCATGTATATATGTATATATGTGTGTGTGTGTGTGTGTGTATACACACATATACATATGGTTGTTCATCCTTCACACTCGAAGAGGATTAGTGACATCATGATGTCAAAGTCCAGGTCTACTCTGTTCAATTGTGGTTGATCAATCCAATATAAGCTTGGAAGGATATACATAAACAATCACATACACACATACAACTTTTAGGACCACAGATCATCTTTCCTTGTGAAAGCACAGATACCCTAAATATTGAAAGGGAAAATACCATCAGTCTAGTTGGTTCCTTACTGGTAGCTTGTTCCAAAGTTCTCCCTTCCTGCTGTGGTCTCATACAGTGCCAGCTCATTACAACTCAGAATCTATTCTGACCTGGGAGAAAGTTATTTGATGTGTGTCAGCTGATCCGGACTCTAATGTGTTTAATCAAAGGTAGATTGCTTTGTAGAAAAGAACTGAAAAAAAATCATTATGCCACACTCATTCTTTATACTGGGCAAACCTTTTCTCAGAGGGCAGTCAAAGGGACCAAAGTGGGCCTCTCTCATATGAAAGAATTACAGAAAAAACCATAAGTGTATGAGCAGACAGTGTTTTCAAGCCCTCATTTAGCTAAGCAATGGATATTATTCTTGCTATAATTGATGGTACCCAACAGAGATTCAGGAGATTCAGTAAAATATTATAATAAATGATAAAAACTATACATCATAAGATGGTACCGAATTTTAAGGCATAACTGGCTCTTCATGGTCTTCAGGATGATTGACAAAATTGTTGATAATGGCATTAAGTATGGTAAGGTAGCAAGGGCCATTCTGCTAGTCTTTAATGGTTCTTTTCATCACTGCCCCTAGTCAAACACATGGGTCAAAAGGGACAACATCAATGACAGTGGTCAATGATTCCCAGAAATAGCATTTCAATCATTAAGTAAAAATTCCTTTTTAAATATTTTTTTATGATTTATACAAGTTTGACTAATGTAAGTTGATGTCATTTCCAATCATTTAAAGTATTTAATTCATTGGAATTACATATTGACTTGAATTCAAGTATTGACTTGAATGGCTCTGTGATCTCATTGATGTAGGGCTGCTTCTCAAACAGGACAACTTACAACCCATTCATGTCCTCAAATTCTATATGACCAATGTCCAAGTAATCATATAAATCCTCCACAGGAAGGCCATCTCACAACATCAGCAATCATCTAATCCAACTCATACATAATAAATAACCCAAACTGTAACAAACCAGTAAGTGTTTAGCTACCCTATGCTTAAAGACACCCAATGAGAGAAAACCAATCACCTCTTCGGGTACCCCATCTCCCTTTGGAAATCTTTAGTTATTAAGAAATGTTGCCTAGGTGTTATAGAAATTTTGACATTTTTCCTTCCCCTTTTCCTTGATTTCAAGACTAAATTTGTCTCTTTGAAACATCCACCTAATTATTCTTAGAGTAACAATTGGGGAAAGAAGGCTGCAATATATTACCAACAAAAAATTCCTTGGGGCAAAAAGGAGAAAAACTATTATATAAACCTGGTTCCAGGCAAAATAAGATGAAAACTAACCTATCAGGAGCCTGACATCCTATAGGCAGATTCCAAAGGGAAAGTAGGGTATAGGGATGATGGTCAGAGTGGAGGCATCAAGACGTGATTATGCCTAGGAAGTGTTCTCCTGAATCAAATGTCTTTTTTTTTTTTGGGGGGGGCAATGGGGGTTAAGTGACTTGCCCAGGGTCACACAGCTAGTAAGTGTCAAGTGTCTGAGGCCAGATTTGAACTCAGGTCCTCCTGAATCCATGGCTGGTCCTTTATTCACTGCACCACCTAGCTCCCCCCAACTGTGTTTTACAGGATAAACAAACAAACAAACAAACAAACAAACAAATAAATAAATGAATAAATGAATGAATGAATGAGCACAGTGGAATGTCATATTTCTTTTAGTTAATTGTGTAATTGTAAAAATGTAGCCTGCTATTTATTATCACTTTCAAATGCCTGAATATTTCATCCTCATACCATCATCAAAGATATTTTCAATGCATATGTAGAATATTCTCATAAAGATTTTATAACGTGTGAGTGTGTTTTAAGCAATAATAAAATTTATGTAGCACAGAACTGAAAATATGTTGGCTACCTATTGATTGTGGAAGTACTGGACAAACTTGTATATTAATATAACAATATATTGAACATGAACAAATAGCAAATATGAAGAGTTAAGGGAAGCATTGAAAGAGTTGTATGAACTGATACAGAGTAAAATAAGCAAAACTAGCATAATGAACACTATGATTACAATAACATATAGGAAAAGAACACTGAAAAGAAGATAAACTTGGAGTGAATGTAATAAGACATCTTGATTACACAGAGTAATGAAATCTACCTTGGCAGAGAGGCAAAATATCACATGCATTGTCAATCATTCTCCATTTTTTCTTTCTTTTTTCCATTTTTCCATTTTTCTTTTTTCTTTGATATAAGGAAAGGTTTACTTTGGGAAGGGGGGAGTTATATCCAGAATTAATTATGATATCAAATAAAATATATTAATAAAACA
Source organism: Dromiciops gliroides (assembly GCF_019393635.1). Taxonomy (NCBI): domain Eukaryota; kingdom Metazoa; phylum Chordata; class Mammalia; order Microbiotheria; family Microbiotheriidae; genus Dromiciops; species Dromiciops gliroides. The sequence goes on along the minus strand of NC_057861.1, from coordinate 182,949,053 downwards.
GTTTTGAGAACTGACCCCCTTAAAGACATTAAAATTGTATCAACTCTAGTAAGAACTTCCTTTGTATACATTGGTCTAGTTCAGCTACAATTCTTACCTTTGCTTTTTTTAAAGTGTCATTTCTACTTTCTATTATATTATTTTAGAAATCACAAAATAGAGATGATGAAATTGTGGTAACAGCGTTGTTAATTATTGAGGATATAGTTTACTATATAATTTTTTACATACCCCCATCTCCATCTCTTTGTTTGTAATTTGCTTTACAAATATTTTCTCAGTTCATTCTTCCAATAACTTGGGAGATAGGTATTATTGTTATTATGACCATTTTACAGATGACAAAACTGAGTTAGACAGAGCTTAAGTGATTTTTCCCAGGGAGTTGCACAGCAAGTAAGTGTCTGAGGCCAGATTTGAACTTAAATTTTCCTGACAACAGTGTTCTTACCCACTGCACCACCTAGCTGCCTATGTAATACAGTATTTTCATTCTTCCCCAACTGATGGGTATCTATTTTGCTTTCTGATCTTTCTACCTCCAAAACTGTTGCTATAATTGTTTTGGAGTAAATGATACTTTTCTTTTTATCTATGACTTTCATGGGGTAGAGCCCAGCAACAAAATCTCTGGTCCAAACAGTATAGGTAACCACTTTATTTGCATAAGACCAAATTGCTTTTTAAAATGGTTGCACTTTTTCACATCTTGACCAAAAATTCATTAGCATACCTATCTTTTGAAAGTTCTTCCAACAAGGACTATTCCCATTTTTGTCATCTTTGCTATTTGGTAGGGGTGAGGGGAAATCTCTGTTGTTCCATACTCTTTCAATTCAACAAGTATCTCCTATTTTGCAGGTGCTCTTTACAAAACAAACAAAAACAAAACCTTCACCTGGCTCAAATATTATTTTGACTTGGAACAACTGCTTTAACTTATGATTTTTTAAAATAATGAACTTAATAAAAATCAATTAAGATGAAAATTTAAACATACAAGGAAAAGCAAAAAAGAGGACTGCATATGAAACTGAGCTACTATTACATAGGTTTTTTTTTAATGTATATAAATTTAACATGACAGTAACAAAAGTTTTTTGTCCATCTCTCATTTTGGCTTTCCTTCTGTTCTCTTATATGTATCTTATTGCTATTCTTTTTTTCCATTATTTTCTTTCTTTACATAACTGCCAATTCTCCACTCCTGAGGAAATGTGGTACAGTAAAAATGTTCAGATACCTGAGTGTTTTTCAATCACAACTTCTCTGGGCCTCAGCCTCCTGGACATCTTTAAAATGAGGGGTTGGCACCATTCTGAGAAAATAATGTCAGGAAGGGTAAAGTTCAGAATGAGCCAAGGCTGCCAAGAAAAGCTGAGAACAACAAAAAAGTGCTTTTCTTATTGTTGTTTTTTTTCTATATTGGGAGAAAAAGGAGAATCAAATAACAGATAGGATCTCTAGTGTGTGGAATGATGATGACATACAACAAAAAGAAGTTAGAGCTGTCCAGTCCTTATTTTTGTTTCTGTTTTCTCTGTGGAGGAAAAGGACTTTTATACCAGCAATGACACAGCAAAGATAATTAACAGGAAGTGGATAATCAAGGGGAAATAAGATAGTAAGAAGGCATCCAACAGCCCTTGATTAAATCAAATCACCTGGACCAGCTGACCTCCATCATTGAGTTGGGGGAAGAAAACAACAACCTGGCAGTTGTAATTGCTGAGCCACTTGGAGTAATATGTGAAAGATTATGGAAAATGAGAGAGGTTCTAGAAGATTGGATAAGGGCAATAGTTACAATTTACATTAAAAAAGAGAATAGAGTTTACAAAATATAGGCCAGGCGCTTGACATTGGTTCCTCAGAGAAAGATCATTAAAGAAATGTTTGGCAAACATTGTAAAGGAAAACATTAATTATAAAGAGCCAACATACAACATAATTTCAACAAGAACAGGTCATGCCAGACTCATTTCCTTTTTTTTTTTGACAAGCTTATTAAACTATCGCATGATGGGAATTCTGTGAATATAATTCATCATAATTCATTCAAATATTAATGAAGATTTTGATCAAATATCTCATATTATTCTTGTGGGAAAGAAAGACCTTGCATGGACAGTACAATCAGATGGGTTCAGAACTTTTTGGATGTCCATACTCTAATAGCTAATAGTTTAGTGTCAACACAGTAGGAGGTCTATAGTGGAATCCTACAGTGTTCTCTGCTTGGCTCTGTGCTGTTTAACATTTGTATCAATGAGTCAGATAAAGGTAAAGATGGCATGCTCATCAAATTTACATATGACATAAAGTTGGAAGGGGTAGATAACACACTGGTTGATAGACAGGATCCAAAAGAATCTTGACAGGCTAGTTGAATTGTTGTTGTTCAGTCCTTTTTCAATTTTGTATGAATCTTTGTGACTTACTTTGGGGTTTCTTGGCAGAGATATTAGAGTGGTTTGCCATTTTCTTCTCCATCTCATTTTACAGTTGAGGAAATGGAGGTAAACAGGGTTAAGTGATTTGCCTAGGGTCACAAGGCTACTAAGTATCTAAGGCCAGATTTGAACTCAGGAAGAAGAATCTTCCTGACTCCAGGCCCAGCAATCTATCCAGTGAACTACCTTGCTGCCCCAGGCAGAATATTGTGCTCAATATAAGATGAAATTTAACAAGGGTAATTTCAAAATCTTATATGGCAGCAGAGGCTGAATGAGGAGTTGCTACACATATGGAAGAGACTAAATGGCTTCTGAACTCCCTTCCACTTCTCAGATTCTGTGATTCTATAATTCTTGACTAGAATCTAGCTTCTTAAACTGTGGGTCATGGCCCCATATGAGGTCACATAAGTGAATTTGGGGGTCATGAAAAATTTGGCAACAGTCAAAGGTTATGGGGGCAGCTAGGTGGCATAGTGGATAAAGTACAAGCCCTAGATTCAGGAGGACTTGAGTTCAAATCTGACCTCAGACACTTGACACTAGCTGTGTGACCCTGGGCAAATCACTTAACCCTCATTGCTGCACAAAAAAAATCTATAAAAAAACCCAAAAACAACGACAACAACAAAAATACCAGTCAAAGGTTATATATACCTATTTTATATACCTACATACCTGGGGTCACATAAAAATCTCTTGAGCAAAAAGGGGTCGCTAGTGTAAAAAGTTTAAGAAGCCTTGGACTAGATGAGCTCCAACAACCCTTCCAACATTGAACTTCCTCCCACCCAAAACAAGCACTCTTATAAAAAGTAAGAATAATCTAGTAAAACAAATCTACATATTGCATGTGTCTGAAAATATGTCTCATTCTGGGCCTCTAACCTATTACCCCTCTGCAAGAGATGGAAAGTATGATTTGATATTTGTTTTCTGGAATCACAATCGGTCATTGTATTGACTAGAATTCTGAGGTCTTTCGAAGTTATTTTCCTTTATATTATTCTAGTTATTGTATTAACTGTTCTGGTTCTTCTCATTTTACCTTTTATCAGTTCATACAAGACTCTTTAGGTTTCTCTGAACTCATCTTTCATCTTTTCTTATTGAACAACAATATGATGTAACATCCATACAAAACAATTTGTTCAAACATTCCTAATTGATTGGCATCTACTTTGTTTCTAGCTCTTTGCTCAAAAAAAAAAAAAGTACTGCTATAGATAAAATACCTTAGTGTGCACAAAGCAATTTGTGAATATTTCTCCACAATTCCTCTTTCTTTTAATGGCGGTCCCATCACTAAATCCTCTGGTACCACCTTGTTATTTTATAAGATAAAAGGATGTTCTTTCCCCACTGGCTGCAGTAGCAATTACTTTATACTAAACAGCAGAACTATCTTATATTTCACTCACTTTCCTGCCTGGCCCTTTACCCAAATTCAAAGTATTCATGCCTCTGTGCCGTAGCTTGGAAAATCAGCATAGGTATGACACTGGGTTCCTAGAGTGTATTACACCGTATCAAAACAGAAAGAGTTGTGTTTTCATCTAAATGTGAAATCATGATAGAAAGATGCTTTCAGTCTGGACTAGGCTGGTTTGCCTCCTTTGTAGGTATGGGATTCATCTTCATAACTCATTGCCCTGAGCTTAAGAAGTGAATAATCAGAGGTGCCCATTGCTGGGATTTAGTTCCAGGTCACAGCTTAGTAATGAGAAAACAGCAGCGGCTGAGGATTTGATTTACACACTGCAATGACTATGTGATAGCCTCTTTTGTCAGAGGGAAAGCCTGCCTCTGGGGACCACATCCTATCCAGTGGCAAACATTGGACTTGCACAACTCCCTGTTGCTTCCAGGTGTCAATTACATGAAAGCCTCTTACTGTATAATGTAGGCCCATTATAATCAATGGTAATAGGAAAGTGACTGCATTTTCCCCTAGCAGCAACAAAGGAGGGTAACTGATCAGTGTGGTGTCAATATGTCTTCCCTTGCAGTAAAATTGGAGTGGGGTCCTAAGCTTCCTTGCTGTAAGTGTCCTGTCTCCTTTGTACTTTGGGGTTTGTTTTTGTTTTTGTTTTTTGTTTTTTGGTGAGGCTATTGAGGTTAAGTGACTTGCCCAGGGTCACACAGCTACCTCCTTTGTTCTTTGTACTGGTGTTGATTTAATTAGCCATTACCCTCTGCCCTGCTTTGCTTACTACAAATGAGTAGGGTTTCATGGGTACTGAGTGCTATGTCACCCTCCTTTCCATTTAAAAAAATTTACTTTGTAGGTATTTTGTATTAGCCCTGTCTGCTGTTTTTCTCAAGTCAGACATAGCTTATGTAGCTTACTTCAAGTACTTAATTGAAAGCAGAATATTTGTTTGATTGATTTGATTGATATTTGTTTTTGCTCCTCAGTGCCTAGAACAGAGTAGGTGCTTTTTTTTTTTGGTGAGGCAATTGGGGTTAAGTGACTTGCCCAGGGTCACACAGCTAGTAAGTGTTAAGTGTCTGAGGCCAGATTTGAACTCAGGTCCTCCTGAATCCAGGGTCAGTGCTCTATCCACTGTGCCACCTAGCTGCCCCCAGAGTAGGTGCTTTTTAACAAATGTTTGTTGAATGAGATGCTGTTGAATTAGAGTACTCTTTTACTTTGAGACTCTCCCCATCCATAGCTTCAGAGATAAAAAATGCCAAGAAGAGGTGGAAAGAAATCTTTTCATCTACAGGAGGAGGGTAAGTTAGTTAAAAAGAAAATATCCTCTCCAATACTCTCTTTTTTCCCCCCTTCAGAACATTTTCTGTGAGCCACAGGGGTAGGTAGGAAGTTGTGATATCTCTTGCAAAATTACTTTTTTTATTTGATGATATAGTGGAGTTGTAAATATAGATTTAGAGAGGGCCAGAAAGCAATGCTAAGGAGAGCTGAACAATATAAGACAAAGACCTCTGTGGAAGTACTGGAGGACCGTCAATTTTTCAGAGCAGAGTAGACAAATCCCTTGTAAGATGGCACCAGACCTATCTTTAACTATAATCAATTGCTTTGCCAAAGCAGAACACCAAAGATGTTTAGTGATTGTAAATTGGGTTTCAAGAAGAAGCATTTTTATTTTTTTCTTAAGACTAGCAAAACCAGTGATCAGATGACTGCTTCTGGAGCTGCTAGAGTGAGATGAGAAGACCACACTGAAGATTCTGTAATCAATGTCAGGAAGAAGAGCTTTCTGACCCAACACTTTTCACTTTGTAATGGGTTAATAGGTAATAGCTACGTGATAAGAGCTAGCCATCATCTTTGAAAAAGCCACAGGCAACAACAGTATTTGAAATGTAGTTTTTTACAGCTAGAAAAGCCAGTGGATCGAGTGCTGGGCCTGGAGTCATGAAACCTCATCTTCCTGAGTTCAAATCTGGCCTCAGACACTTAGTAGCTGTGTGATCCTGGACAAGTCACTTAACCCTGTTTTCCTCAGTTCTTCATCTATAAATATGAGCTGGAGAGAGAAATGTCAAACTACTCCAGTATTTTTTACTAGAAAACCTTAAATGGGGTCACAGAGTTGGACATGATAACAACGACTGAACAATATCTACATAAGCAATTCACTGGGTAGCATTTCTACCCAAGTTCTTCACTTGTATATATACTCGTAAAATTATTACATATATGTGTGTATGCATGTGTATTTGTATATATACACATATATACACTAATGATCTATGTCTATGTCTGTGTCTGTGTCTATGTCTATATCTATATCTCTGTGTGTGTATATCATTAGTGAATAAAGTCAATAGTGTAAATTAGCATTTGCAAAATGGCAAGAAGGATCCTCAAATGTAGTGTTGAGGGCAGAAGATGGACTGCAATGAGGGCAACTTTAAGCACTGCTTCCTTGGGATCAGTGATAATGGAAAAAATAACAATAGCCTTTTCTCCTTGACCTTAGGGAGACAGTAGCCATCAGCTGATTTTAGTCAGCATGGGGGAACAGTGAGATTTCCAATTTCAGGAAGGTGTTTGTTTTATTTTATTTTTCTTCCCCCTTCTAAATTTCAATCTCTGATTCCTTATAAAAAAATTTAGTGACTTCCTTTTTTTGTATAAACGTGATTTCACTAGAAGCCATTTTTTCAATATAGATCAATTCTTCTGCAATTTAAAGTCTTAGCAAGTCATCTTGGTCAATGTGAGTTTTGGTGACTTGCCCAGAGTCACACATCCAATAAGTGTGAGAAAGGACTTGAAGGAAGGGCTTCCTGATGAAATACCTGGCCCTCTGTCCCTTATGCCACACTGCCACTTATTCTGATACTATAAGACTTTTTTTTTTTTTTTTTGGCCGGGGCAATGGGGGTTAAGTGACTTGCCCAAAGTCACACAGCCAGTAAGTGTCAAGTGTCTGAGGCCGGATTTGAACTCAGGTACTCCTGAATCCAGGGCCGGTGCTTTATCCACTGCGCCATCTAGCCACCCCTACTATAAGACTTTTAATGATTGGTTTTTAGAGAGTGTACAGAGTTACACAAAATGAAATAAAATATTACTTTTTACAGCCCCTGTGCCTAACTGAAAACTATGAATACCATTTGATCCTACAATACCACTACTATGTCTGTATTCCAAACAGATCATAAAAAGGAGAAATGGAACATATGTGCAAAAATATTTATAGCAGGTCTTTTTGTGATGGCAAAGAATTGGAAATTGAGGGGATGACCATCAATTGGGGAATGGCCAAACAAGCTGTGGTATATGAATGTAATGGATACTACTGTGCAATAAGAAATGATGAACAGGCAGATTTCAGAAAAACCTGGTACAATGATCCAAGATAAGTACAAAGGACTCAAAAAGGAAAGTTATCCATATCCAGATAAAGAACTGCTGAACTCTGAATGTAGATCAAAGCATACTTTTTTCACTTTATTCTTTTTCATGTATTTTTTTTCTTTTTGATCTGTTTCTTCTTTTGCAACTATGACTAATATGGAATTATGTTTTATATGATAGCATATGTATAACCTCTATCAAATTGCCTACTGTTTTAGGAAGAGGGCAGGGAAGAAGGGAGAAAAATTTGAAATTCAAATTCTTATAAAAATGAATGCTAAAAATTGTCTTGACATGTAATTGGGGGAAAATAAAATACTATTTAAAAAAAAAAGAAGTGATACAAGAATACTCCCAAATCTCTTTGAGGAACTTTACTATTGATTGTGAGATATGGGTGACACTGGTACAGGACCACCCAACAGGGCATGTTCACATTAAAGAAGGTTCTGTATTCTATTACCAAAGCAGAGTTGCAGTAGCTCAAAATAAATGTAAGATGTGCAAATCCAGAAGTATCTCCATCCCAAATGTTCAAATGGACTATTTGTGAGGGACCAGTGGTAGAGCCTTCCAAAGCTCATATTGGATTGATCAGCCATAGCCAAACACACTGTACCTTGACCTCAACATCATAATGTCATCCATCCTCTTCAAATATGAAAGACAAATAAGAATAATAACAATGAAAACAACAACAATAACAATAACCACAGAGTGTTGCATGGCTTGCACTAAGTCTTTCAACATTTTATGGATATGAGTGCAGTGAATGGACTCTCCTCACTGTTATCCTCTGCTCTTACCATATTACTACTGGTCCACCTCCTCTCTTGCTTATACAATTCCCTCCTGGTATTCTTGATGTCACTTATAGCTTACTCACACCCATCACATTTTTTTTTCCTTTTCTGGGGGGAAGATACCTGTAACTTTGAGTCTCCTGAGATTATAGTTTACAAGAACATACAACCATATACCATCAGTGGGAAAATAGTTGTGTTAAAAAAAATGAATTTTTGTGGTCCCAGAATAGCTTAGGATCATTGAAAACATTGTACTGTTGTACAGATGTGATCTTGCCTGCTTTTTTTTTTATCCTTTAGACTGAACTCCTTGAGAGGAAGGATTGTTGTTTGCCTTTCTTTGCTTAGCACAGTCCCTGAAACATAACAGATACTAAATGCTTGTTGACTGGCTATTCAATTTTAGGTCATCTGTAGTACCTGTCCAGATAGACTAATATGCTAATTCAAGGCACCAACAATACAATGGCATACCATAACCTGTACAATAGACATCTTTCATATGCCTAATTATTCCTGTGTGTTTTTTTCAAACTGACCTTTATATTTAATGCCTGATGTACTGCTTATTCACAGGCCAAATAAGGAAGCTGCACTTATTAAATGTCACTCAAGAAGAACCTGATTTTTCTCCCATTTTCCTCAGTGTTTTCTTTTTCAATTTTTTGATGAAATACAATTCATACTTTTAAACAAAAGTAATTTTTTCCTTCATGTCCAATTCTTTCTGCCCCTTTTGGTTGTTTTTGTTTGTTTTTATTTTGTTTTCCTACTGGGGTGGTTTGCCAGTTTTTTTTCCAGCTCATTTTACAGATGAAGAAACTGAGGCAAACAAGCCTAAGTAACTTTTCAAGGGTCATACAGCTAGTAAGTATCTGAGGCCAGATTTGAGCTCAGTTCTTTCAGACTCCAGGCTTGATGCTCTATTCACTATGCCACCCAGACTGTTGTTTAAAAAACAAAATAAAACAGTGCAACACTCCATTCTAACCTCTTTCCTTCTGTGTATCAATGGTTTCACACCTTTCTTGAGTTAGAGGAGTTGATCACCAGTAATATGAAACAATGACCTTCAATTATATAGTTTCATGGGATCTGCCAGAAATGAGGGGGGGTAACATCAGAAATCAGAATGTAATTATTTTTGACTATCCAGTAATTTAAAGCTAAACTCCAGTCTTTTTTGAACCTCCCCCTTCCCCTGCTCCACCCTTTAGCACAGCTCACTGGCCCAAATTGGAAAGAGCCCTGGGCTTGGAGTCAGGCCACCATTCCTGGCTCCACCACCAGTAGCCCAGTGGAAAAAGGCCTATTTTTGGAGTTAGAAGACTTTTGTTCTAATCCTGCCCCTGTCACTTACTATTTGTGTGATTTTGAGGAAGATACTTAACCTTTCTAGGACTCAGTTTACCCATCTGGAAAAAACAAGGGGGTTATCTTACACAAGCTTTAATGTCCCTGCCAGTTATAAATCTATGATCATCCTATGCCCTTAAGAGAGACATTTCCTTTCTTTGGGCCTGAATCATGTCATCTGTACAATGAGGTTTTTTAATTGATTTATTTCAGATTTTGCTTTCAGCTGCAAATCTATGATCCTACTAACTGGCTTTGTGACCTTAAGGGAATTACTTCCCATCTTGCAGCCTCAGTTTACTCACCTGTAAGATGAGGTGATTGAATAGGGTATTGTCTAAGGGGCCTTCCAACTGGAAATCCTGTGATCTCTTTTACCATTGCACATATTTGGGATTCTTCATCTATATTGATCTTTTCAAAGTCACACATATATTGTGTGTGATCCTTGAACAGTCTTTTGTTCACACACACACACACACACACACACACACATACCCCATGTTGTTTTCTAAGCTCCTTTATTCTGACTCCCAAGCCTGCCCATGTTACATCCCCCTTCCCCCCACAGACTTTGCCTCCTATATAGTTGTTTAAAGCTTATTCACTGAGGCTGTACTGACTACTGCAATTTCTCCCTCTGTTCTCTCCCCTTGTACTGCTCCTGTGGGAACACAGTAGGGGAAAGGATCTCAGAGAAAGACTAAGGCTCCCTCAATACCTCCTCAATTAACATCTAGGAGTCTAATGAAGACAACTGGCTCTTAGCCCCTAGAAGGCCATTTATTGTGGAAGGACTGGGGGCCAGTTTGGGGTTAGGAAGTGAGGCTGACTGATAATCCCCCTCAGAATTTTCTAGAATTTGCTTCAAGACTGACCAAGCCATAGTCTAGGTTTTCCTTGCTCTTATTTCATTTTTCAAATTAACCAGCTAGAGACAATCTACCCATTATTTTACCTCCAAAATTGTTGCTATATGCAACATTAAATTATGGCTGCACACATTTTCTTGGTGGAGTAGATCTAATAAATATGGATGAAGGCTCATGGTACCACATGGAAACTGGGATTGGAAAGTACAACATTCTGTTCCTACCCTGTGGTCTTAAGGACAGTTCCAAGATACATTTAAAAATGAATAGAGGGGGAAGCTAGGTGGCACAGTGGATAAATCACTAGCTCTGGATTGAGGAGGACCTGAGTTCAAAGCCAGCCTCAGACACTTGACATTTACTAGCTGTGTGACCCTGGGCAAGTCACTTAACCCTCATTGCCATGCAAAAAAAAAAACATAAATAGTGTATAGTGCATAACAATGATGGCTTTAAAATGAAGGGATAGAGGTTCAGATCCTAGGTCTGATAATTATTACTTACATGACCTTGGGTAAGTTACTCAAACTCTTTGGTCTTAGTTTCTTCACCTGTAAATTATGGGACCTGGGTTTTATAATTTCTGAAGCCCCTTCTAGTGTTCAATGTATGATCCTAGGCTTTTGAGTGCTTCCCCATTTCCTTAGCACTAAATTTGAAGTGACCTGTGGTAGTGCTCTCTTTAAGTGTCTGATTCAACACAAAAGCCTGAAAGATTATCTAGACATGAATAGCTTATGAAAATCCAAATTGAAATAAAATTAAAATATTAAGTGGGGCTTTAGAAGATCCATAAATAATCCTCAGATTGGTCAGTCACATATATTTTCATTGTGTATTATATTTGTATTATAAAGATAATACCCTTGCACATGTCAATTAAATTATAAATATAACATATTATAAATATGACATATACCACAGAACATGAGCAAATTGCACACTTTTAACAGTCATTGATATAGATAGCACTATTCATGCTGAATGTATTTACCCACCCAACACCTGACAACTAGAATGAGTAAGAGAATTGTTGCCTCCCCAAGCCCAGGGCTCTTTGCATTTGAGCCCACTGAGTTGTGCTAAAATTCAGGTGGGGCAAAAAGAGTTTTAAATTGGAGTCAGACTTTAAATTATTGGGGTAGCTTGATGGCACAGTGGATAACATGCCAAGCCTGGAGTCAGGAGGACTCTTCTTGAGTTCAAATACAATCTCAGACACTTACTAGCTGTGTGATCCTTGACAAGTCATTTAATCCTGTTTGCCTCAGTTTCCTCACCTGTAAAAATGATCTGAAGAAGGAAATGGCAAAGCATTCCAGCATCTTTGCCAAGAAAACCCCAAATGGAGTCAGACATGACTGAAAAACAACTTTAATTTCCAGTTGCTGTATCTTCACACCAAATATTTTGTCAATATAGTCATTACTTTCTCCTTTCAAAGAGAGATGAATGAAAGCTTGTCTGATTGGGACAGTTAGGTGGTGCAGTGGATAAAAGCACTGGCCCTGGATTCAGGAGGACCTGAGTTCAAATCCGGCCTCAGACACTTAACAATTACTAGCTGTGTGACCCTAGGCAAGTCACTTAACCCCAGTTGCCTCAAAAAAAAGAAAGAAAGAAAGAAAGAAAAAGAAAACTTGTCTGATCTTTAGAAATTTTACTTACTTACTTAATTAATTAATAAGAATTAGTGAGGGGGCAGCTACATGGCACAGTGGATAAAGCACCGACCCTGGATTTAGGAGCACCTGAATTCAAATCTGGTTTGAAACTCTTGACATTTACTAGCTGTGTGACCTTGGGCAAGTCACTTAACCCTCATTGCCCCACCAAAAAAAAAACCAAAGAATTAGTGATAACATAAGACATTGCCCCCACTATATTTTTTTAATTTATAAAAGGAAATAACTTTCAGAGCATTTTAAAATGTCATCCAATGGGAGGTTTCCTACTCTTACATTTTACATCCTCATGAAAGTTTCATAGAGTTAGCATAGCCTTAGAAATAAGAAATATACCAGCATATGTTGCCACTCTCACCCTCCCACCCAATCCTGACCATAGCTCTCCTCGGATCTTGACCAACATTTGGACATTGGGAAATTATTTACAATCCACAACCAATCAAGGACTTCTGGTTTTTAATTTTACTATAAAGAAGAGATCATTGAAAAAGAGGAACGGAGAGAAAAAAGGATGAATATAACTAATAAGAGAATTTTTTTAAAAAGGGCAAGAAAGAGCAAGACTATCCTGAAGTAAAGGTGGTATACACAATAGAATATGCTGACAAATAATAAATTATTCTACAAACTAAATTTTCTAGATGTCATGGCTGCTATTCTTGAGTGATGCGCTAATAAATATGTGGGTCATGTTGAAATGTTTGACACATATTAGAATCCTAGAATATCCGAGGCGGGAGTAATCTTAGTGACTAAATTGCCCAGGACCCTTCTTTTACAAATGATAAAATTGATTTCTTGCTCAAGGCAACTTTCAAGAACTTTGATGGCAAAGTTAGGAATAGAAATTCTATCTTCAACCTCTATTACTTACAATACTTTAAAAGCAAGTAGATAAGCTAGTCTACATTTTCTCCTTTGGCAAATGATATTACTATCAATTATATAGAACTGTAGTTTATACATCATCTTATTTGATTCTCACAATAACCCAGTAAAATAGAAACTACAAGTATCATTTTAAAAATAAGGAAAAACTAAGAAAGGAAGGCTTGTCTAGGTTCACTTAGTAAATATCAAAGACAGACATTGAATCCAAGTCCTGATTGTAATTATCACACCCTATCCACTATGCCACTCTGGCTCTTTGGGGTTATCAAGAAAACAAATCAAACCCAGTTATTATTCTGATACCACCTCCTTCCTAAAGCCTCTCCCAACCACTCTACCTCCCCCAAGGTGAAAATATTTTTTGATTTCTCAACTTTTAAAAACCACTTTGCTGTAGACTTCTCTCTTTTGTAGTTATCTTCCTGTCCCTTGTACCATAGCTATCTGTACATGTGTTTAACCCTATTCTGTTGACAGTTCCTTAAAAGCAAAATTTAAGTCAATCTTCTTTTTCCCAGTGTCTAATTCAGTACTTTCTATACAATAATAGACTTTTCATAACTATTTGATGAATAGAATTTTCAAGAAAATGTATCAGCTAGACCAAGATAAGTTACAAATATTAAATATTTACCCATGCCTTCCACAAAGTTCTACTCTGATGTCTCACTGTGGAATGTAAGTGACCCTGGGTTCTTGAAGTCTATGACTTTTCAGACTGGAAAGACTTTAGGTGAGGGACCTGTGGGGGACAAAATGTGATCCATGCCTAGTCAAGTCCAGAGTCACTCATCTCTACTGAGGCCACAAGGTGATGAATCTTTAGGAAGACCAAGTTTCAAAGACTATTTAGTAATTTGTAGAGGGCACATGATCTACCCTGGTAGAGGGACTTCCCATACTGGGAAACATATTTACTCTTGAAATATTTATTTAAGTATTTGCTATCCAAAAACTTTTATTTTAACTCTCTGCAAATAACCCAAATAGTAATATAACTTGGTGGGTTTGAATTAGTCTCTTATTTTTTTATTATTGGCTTGTTATGAATATCCTTTGGCCACATAGCAACACAGGGAAAATGGAAAGGTGAACTAGAACAAATGTTAAGGAGGAAGAAGAGGAAGCAGAGACAAAGAAAAAGGAGAATATGATGAAAAGGAAGAAGAAAAAGAGAGAGAAAAATGAAGATAATAAGGTATGACATGGTCTTGTATTCAGAGTGTTGAAGTAATTGGAGATCACAATAACAGAATGAGTCATTATGCTTATTTGGTTTGTGTCCCACAGAATCATCAGGCTCAATAAATATTTTTGCATAGTCATTGACATTTAACTCTGCTTTCACTTCCTATAGGAGACCAAACCACGACTCTATATTAGGATCATTACTAAATGCTCAACTTCATTTTCCAGTGCTCACTTTGAATACGGAGGAGGCAATAGCAAACATTCATGGGAACTACCAATGAAAATTTCTTAAATTTAGAGTTGGGAGTGATTTCAGAAGTAATCTAACTCAAACCTTTCATTTTAAAAATGAGAAAACTTAAATCCAGAGTCTAAGCGATTTATCCAATTGGGGTTACAATGGCAATAAGCAATGGAACTGAAACTTAAACCTAGGTTCAGCATCCTTTTCACTATACTGTCCCCTGGAACAAATGAATAATTGACTAAAAGTTGAAATGGGATTTAGAGATCACCTAATCCCATTCCCTTTTTTTATGGACAAGGAAACTGAGGGCCCAAAGAGGTTAGATGACTTATTGGGTTCATAAAGGTAGTAAAGAAAGTTGGAATTTGAAAACAGATTTTCTGAATATAATCCAAAACTGGTATTTTTCCATCTCATGCATTTGAGTTATTACTTTAAACTCTACTTAGACTTCAAATCATCTCTTCTCAGCACATTTCATGTGGGATCATAAGATAGAGGTCTAAAATAGAGCCAGAAAGGAGCTCTGGCCCTCTAGTCCAATCACCTAATTTTTCAAATGAGTTAATGCATCTCAAGAAGGATAAGTGATTTACTCACACTTACACAGGTAGTAAGTCTCATAGGCAGGATCTAAACCAAATTCCATGACTTACAGTACCAGTGATCTTTCTCCTTTAATATATCTGTTAAAACCTTTATAACTCTGGTACAAAAGTTTTTCATTTTTGTCCCTATGAATTATTTTGCAAAATATTTCTAGTTGGACAACAGACACACATTCTTATTGTTATCCCGGTCTATGAGTCTATTGATAGTTGGGGTGTTCCTACTTTGGAGCTCTTAATGCAATCTCCAGTATTTTTCCATGCACAGGAAAAGGTGGGTGGTTTCTTTGTGTGTGCGTAATAATGTTTTCTTTGGTTTTATGCCACAGTATCTTCCACATTAACAATATAAACTTCTGAGAAAATAAGTACTTAGTGAAGACAAAGCAAAGCAAAGTACATAAAATGCTATAAAAAAAGAAACTAAGGAGAATATACACTTGAATAGGAAAGACATGCAATGAAGTTTGGAGAAAGGAGAGATGGAGGGTGAGCAAAAGAAAGAGAAGGCCAACATGAGTTATGAAATCTCAGAGTCATCTGGTCCTCATTCCAGTTTTCATTCATCTCTAGGGATTTGTTTATCTTAGGTCCTTGGATATGTGAAATGTAATTGTAAAAATCCCCAACTATGCAAATGTTAAGATTGTAAACTGTCATAAGATCATGGACAAAGCTGATGGTGATTGGTAACTATTTTTCAAATATCAACATATGATTTTTTTTTTTGCAGAAGTTCAAAAAAAGAGAAAAGGACAAGAACAGGGAAAACCAAATAGGAAGAACATGAAATCAAATATGAATTGCCTTCCTAACTAAATGCCAATGTGAAGACCAACCTCATGAGTTCATCATTTTTACTGCAATCCACTTGCAGTTTAGAACTGCATAATGCTGTCATAACATTTTAAAAGGTAGCAAGAATCAGTTATGCCCAAAAGCAATATAGCACA
This sequence comes from Dromiciops gliroides, assembly GCF_019393635.1. Taxonomy (NCBI): domain Eukaryota; kingdom Metazoa; phylum Chordata; class Mammalia; order Microbiotheria; family Microbiotheriidae; genus Dromiciops; species Dromiciops gliroides. The sequence continues at coordinate 182,933,148 of NC_057861.1, read as the reverse complement.
AGAGAATTGTGAACTAAATTTATTGAGAATTATATATATAGTGTAGACTATATAGTTTAAGGATCCATGTTTTCATTGGCATAGGAAATCTCATAGTTAGGGTGAATCGCAGTCTTCCTATGACAAAGTAGACAGTCTATGTGAATTGCTTTGCCCTTTTCCTCCCTCAAATAATCATCAAATAGCCAGTTTTATCTTTTGGTTTTTTGATAATGAGCCTTTGTGTATTTTTCCTGGATGATCTTTGAACACTAGCCTATCACTAGACATATAATTGAAATGTTTTTCCAGTTTGATAGGAATTCCTCAAGCCTACATTCCAAATGCATACCCTCCAGAACACAAGGGTCTTGAAGAGACATTAGAGGAGAACTTTAGATACAAGTTAATAAACTTATATCTGTGAATATATACATACATATATGTGTGTGAGTACATATATTCACATGTATGTACATGCATAGTACATGCATATACATATCTGCATATATAAATATACATATATTCATTGTCTATACCTATAATTATATACATATTATATGTATATATGTGTAACACATATATTGAGAAATTAAAAGTATTCATTCAAATAATACTCTAGATTTGTACTTTTCTAAATGCTTTTACATGTATTTCTTTATTTGATCCTCAAAACAATTCTTGTATGGAGAGTGGCAATCCAACTATTATTATTTCAAATCGGCAGATGAAGAAACTGAGGCCCTGGGGCAGCTAGGTGGCGCAGTGGATAGAGCACCGGCCCTGGAGTCAGGGGGACCTGAGTTCAAATCCGGCCTCAGACACTTAACACTTACTAGCTGTGTGACCCTGGGCAAGTCACTTAACCCCCATTGCCTCACCAAAAAAAAAAAATTCTCATGAAACTGAAGCCCAGAGAGTTTAAATTACTTTGTTACATAGTAAGCCATAGATTAGGGCTAGAATAGTATCAGAATCCTAGTCTTCTGATGTTTTGCTTTTGTTTTTCTCTAATTAGCTCATGCTGCCTTGAAGAGCATATCTAAGACCTGTGTATGGAAGTTACAGAGACCGGTTTCAATTCAATATGAGGAAAGTTCCTAAAAATTCTCACAGCTGAAGTGGTGCCTCCTTCTAAAAGCATTTCCTGCCTTCATATCCCTACTTCCAGAATTTACTGACTTATGTGCACATTGTATCTGCTTAGTAAAATGTAAGCATCTTGAAGACAAGGACTGCTTTCATTCCCCCACAGGTGCTAAATTTCAATGAAATAGGCTGCCTCAATATGAGGAGGACATAAGAAAGGGAAAGACAGAGGGGGAAAATGGATAAGAATAATGAGTTCCTAATCCATGGAAGTCTTTCCCAAGTAGATTGTATGACCACTTATTTGAAAATACTTCAGTATTCATGATTTAGGCAGCTAGGTGGTATAGTGGCTAGAGTGGCAGGCCTGGTATCAGGAAGACTCACCTTCAGAGTTCAAATCTGACCTCAGACATTTACTAGCTGTGTGAACCTGAGCAAGTCACTTAACCCCAATTGCCTCAAAAAAAAAATAGCATGGCTCAAAAGAAGAAATATGAGAGGACAATCATATACCACACCTTTTCATAAATGAGAAATTTTCAGCTGGGACACATTGTATATTTTTAGAGTTTTTCAAAGTTTTCATCAGTTTTACTGGTTTTTTCCCCCTCTTCAGAAATAGTATTTGTTATATGAGTTGCCTCCTTGAAGGTGCGAGGGAAAATTACATTTGCGGAAATGTTAGTGATATAAAAAATGATAATAATTTTTAAGAGCCTACTATGTACCAGGCATTATGATAGTCATGGAGATACAAAGGCAAAATAGTAAAAATGGTCTCAGCCCTCAAGGAGTTTACATTTTGCTGGGGGAAACCTTTTCCTACTAAGAGACAAGAATTGGGATTGAACTCATCTGTAAGTCTTGGGAAAGACTTTTTTGTAGCGACATATATGTGGTTCCAGTTCTGTTCTAGAATCATATAGACAAATAATTGTTTAAGTAAATGAAGCCATTAGCCCTTCCCCAACTTGAGTCATGTACAAAGATAATTCTATGCAAAATATAGACAAAGTAATCTGGAGGAAGAGGGAGCACTAACAAGCAGGAGAATCAGAAAAGGTCTACTGTAGAAGCTTATGTTATCTATAAAGAAATGTAGAGGTTCTAACAGACCTAAGTAAGGAAGAAAGCATTCCCAACATGGACAAGAGCTTATGCAAAGGCACAGATAGGTTTTGTGGTTATTCTTTCATTTTACATTGTTGTAGTGATTATGGATCATAGTAGGCTCTTAAATGCCAATTGAAATGAATTGAACTGAATTGAAAAGACATTTCCCTTAGTCATTAGTTCTGCATGATTTTCAAAAAACTGGTCTTACAATCTTTTGGAGCAAGACTTTCAATGACCAGGTGGAAAATGGGATAGAAAATCATGAATATAGAACAATGAATAGGCTAGTTGGTTTCAAACATAGAGTACCAGAGGGAGAATAATGTTTAATTAATCTGAAGAGATAAGCTGGACCCAAACTGTGGCATTAAATATCGTCATTTAATTAAATTATGACATTAAATGACAAAGGTTTATTGTTTTCTCTTAAAACCAGAAATAACACTACTAGGTCTGTTTCCAAAGATGATTAGGGGAAAAGGAAAAGAACCTAATATACACATAAATATACATATATGTGTGTATGTGTATATATACATATACATACATGCATATATCATATATATCAATATACACACATTATATATACATGTGTGTATATATGTATATATATGTTTGTGTGTGTGTGTGTGTGTGTGTGTGTGTGTGTGTGTGTGTGTGTGTATATATCAGCTCTCTCTTCCAGTAAAGAACTTGAAATTGCAGGGATGCCCAACAATTGGGGAATGGCTGAACAAGTTGTAGTATATGATTGTGATGGAATACTACTATACTATAAGAAATGATGAGCTCAATGATATTAGAAAAACATGGATAGGCTTGCACAAAATAATGGAGAGTGAAATGAGCAGAACCAAGAGAACACTGTATACAGTAATAGCAATATTGTGTTAAGAACAACTCTGTGGGGTGGCTAGGTGACGCAGTGGATAGAGCACTGGCCCTGGAGTCAGAAGTACCTGAGTTCAAATCCATCCCCAGACACTTAACACTTATTAGCTGTGTGATCCTGGGCAAATCATTTAACCCCAATTGCCTCCCTAAAATAAATAAATAAATAAATAAATAAATAAATAAATAAATAAATAAATAAATAAATAAATAAATAAATAAATAAATAAATAAATAAATAAATAAATAAATAAATAAATAAATAAATAACCACAACTCTGAGCAAATAAGTCATTTTGACTACTATAAATATTTAAATTAAATATAAAGTACATAGGAAGGGTGATACTATCTGCATGCAGGGAAAGAACTGGTAAATAGAAGTGTGGATAGAATGATTTTACATATATATGCACACACATATATGTATATATTGTATATTTTTATGTACATGTTTATTATATATACAAATATATAGATGCATAAAAACATACATATATACACATGCATAATACATACACACATACATATTTGTGCTTAATGGTAGCTGTCTCTAAGGTGGGGAAGAGGTGGGAGGAGAGGAAAGGGAAAAAAAGAAGAAAATGTACATGATAATTTTATTAAATATTTTAAAGGAATAGCAAGTTGTGTGAAATTGATTTGCAATTTCATGTGCAATCATCATTTTTATTATACTGTCTTATGAAAAGGCTTGTTTTATTCCATAAATTAAACATACTTTTAAAGCAGTCAGTTAATACTGAAGCTACCTCTTCTTGAACATCAGAGTGACATGGTCACACCTTTTGTTTTTGGAGCATTGATATGGAGGCTATGTGGAGGATAGCTTGGAGATGAGAGCTGTTGAAAGGTAGGAAATCAATCGGGGGAAGCTATTGCAACAGTCCAGGTAAGAGGTAATTATAGACTCAACTAGAGTAGTGGTCATGGCAGTAGATAGAGGGAAGCTGATGTGAGTGATGTTGTGAGGTAGAAATTAACAAGATTTGGCAACAGAATGAATATAGGTGGTGAGTTGAGTTTCCAGCATAGCCTAGGTGACAGAGAAGTTAGGAAGAGAGACAGGGTTAAGAGATAAGATATGGAGCTCAATCTGGGATATGTTGAACTTGAGATGCCTTTGAGTCTTCCACACAATGTTGTTAGTAAAGAATTCATGATTCAGGGCTGGTACTTGTGAGAAAAATGAGGGCCAGATATTTAATCAAGGAATCATTTGTATAGAGATACAAATGGAAACAAATCTCAGATTCCATGACTTTTTTCTTATTGGAATATGGTTGACCTCTTAGTGGATTGTTTTTAATTCTATTTCCTATATTAGAGGTAATGTGTTCTTTTGTTAATAGTGATGATGATATGGCATTTATATGACACTTCAAGATTTGTGCAGTGATTTACAAATTATCTCATTTTAGTTTCACAATAGTCCTGTAAGTTAGGTGCTTTCATTATCCCTGTTTTACAGATGAGAAAACTGAAGTAAATAAAGATTAAATGACTTGTCCAGGGTCACATAGCTAATAAATGTCTGACATAAGATTTGAACTCAGGTCTTCCTAAGTCCAGGTCCAATGCTGTCTGATTGCCACATCAATATATATATATGTAGATACCTCACTCCCAAAGTTCACCAGTTCTAATTCTCATGTATGAAGACACTTTAACTTTTATGTAGACTTTTATTTCAGACAATTATACATAGTTTCTGCTTCTGATTCATAACACTGATAAATCATAGAACCAATTCCATTCCCAGTCAATATATGTTGGCACATGAGCTCTGGTACCATTTCTTGCTTTCTCCCTTTTTCCTTTTGCTGGAGCTTACTCTCATTTACTATGGCCAGTTATATTTCTCTTTCCATGTCATTGCCTATGCTACACCATTATGTGAATAAGTCTTAGGGGAGTTGATACCAAGGAGCAAATGAGAACTGATTAGTTACCCGATTTATGGAGAGAAAAAGAAATTGAATAGATTTCAGAAAATAATAAATGGCTGGTGAGAAATCTTTTACAAGTAATTCCTGTGAATTATCCTGGTAACATGATAGTAATTTTCGTTAAATGACTGGGGATCTTAAAATAATGTATGGAAACCATCAGCTATCAGCCATTTGCACCGATTTAAAAGGCATTATTAAAATATATTTTTTTCTTCAGGATAAATGGTGGGTTAAAGCCAAGCTAGACCAATCTTGGTGGCCATTCAATCAAATGTGACCTTAGCAGTGTGAATTCAAGCTTAAGGAACATACAGTATTATAAGCTATTTAGAGAGCTTTTGTTCCTTCTTAAATAGTTAACAAACAATTAATCTATCCAATACCTACCCCTCTGAAATGGAAACATCTTCTTGGCAGAGTTCTTTGTTTTATCATTTTGTACCTGTTTTGGTAACCCTCCAGTTCATCTTTTTTATCCTGTTCAAACTTGGGCAGACTCTGTGGTATTTTATCCACAAGCAGGAGAAATTGTCTTCTACTTGATTGTATATTTTTCCATTGGCAATGGACTTATCTAGAATGAACAGGTGACTTCCCCAATCCATGTTCCTCATACTGCTTTGGAGTAAGACCTGGTAAAATAGTCTTTGACCTGCTCTCCACACAGAAAGTGAGGTAAGACAGTCACCTAAGGCTATAGACCAAGCACTTTTTTATTTTGTTTTATTTTATTTTACTTTTTGTGGGGCAATGAGGATTAAGTGACTTGCCTAGGGTCACACAGCTGCTTTAAATGTCAAGTGTCTGAGGCCAGATTTGAGCTCAGGTCCTCCTGAATTCAGGACTGGTGCTTTATCTACTGTGCCACCTAGCTGTCCTGCCAAGCACTTTAAAAATAAATGTTAATAATTGCATTTCAATATAATTGGTTTCCATTGTCACTGCATGTATTTCATGTTATGCTTTTTAAAACATTATTTTGGAAACATTGTAAATGTTGATCATGCATTTCAGGATAAGTGGTTTCTATTGTAACCCTATGTATTTCATGTTATGCATTTTAAAACCTTATTCTGGAAAGGGATCCATGGACTTCACTAGATTGCCAGAGAGAACCAGGATTTGAGAAGAAGCCTTGATTTGGGGATTTGGGAAAATGCACCATAAGGAGATCCAGATGAGGCTGTTTGCTGCTTCTTCCTCTGCCCCAAATCAGTCTATGACTTCTTTCAGGAAAAACTAGATAAATTTCAACTTATATATGAAGATAGCGTCTGTGTCCCAGAGTGAGTGCAGGCAAAGGAGACCAATTCTTCCCATTGGTAGAATGTTAGATACTTCTGTGAGGGCAAGGGGGCATGAATAGTGGAATAGATGGGGCAGGGGGCAGGGGGCAGGGGGCAGGGGGCTGGGGGCAGGAGCAGGGGCAGGGGCAGGGGTGCTGTTCTGGAGTCAGAGCTTCTGGATTCAGATTCTAGTTCTGTGCTTTAGGGTTGGGCACTTGACCTCTCTTGGCCTCAAACTCAAAATGGAAATATTGGCTAAAATGGTCTTCATTGTCCCTTAAAGCTATAAATTCTATTATTTGTGCCTGTTTTTCCCATGAGGGGTTGGAAATTGGAATTGAACTCATCTCTTCTATACAGAAAGTCTGGGGAAACATTTTTTTAGTGGCAAACTATTGTGTAGCTTTCGTTCTTTCCCAGAACTATGTACACAAATAAATTTGGGGGGTTGCTTTGTTTTTGTAAATGGGATTATTAAACATTCCCCAAGTTGATCACTAGGGCTAATAAATCTTTTTTTCTTAGTCTATTATGAGATGGTTAGATCTGATGAACTCACCAAGTTAATGAAACTTTCTCCATTTGAGCTGTGTCATCTTTTCTTGATCAGCTATGCTATATGCCACCTGTTGCTTTTTGAAGAGGTGATTCACCTGGGTGTGTACTCACCTCGTAAAGATCTGATTTTCATCAGAACAAGGAGAGACCGTGACTTTAGTTCCATCTCAGTGTTTGAATTTGGGCATTCATTCTTCACTCAGTCACTTTTCCCCATTATGAAATCGTATCTTCTTGTTTCATGAAGTCAACAAGTCAAGTCAAGAAGTATTGATTAAGCATGAAATATATTCAGTCTGTGCTAAGTGCCAGGGATACAAAGAAAGGTCAAAACAAAACAAACAAACAAAAAAATCCAGGTCCTTACCTCAAGGAGCCCACAATTCAATGACATACAAACACTATTTACAAATAAGTTACATACAGGATAAATATGAGATTAACAAGAGGGAAGGCACTAATATTAAGGATCAGGAAAAGCTTCTTATAGAAGGTGAGGTCATAGTTAAAATTTGAAGGAGGTTGGGGAAGCAGTAGGTAAAAGGGAGAAGGGAGAAAATTATAGGCATGGGGGAGGACAGCCAATGAAAAGACACTGATTCGGGAGATGGAGTGTCTTGTGAGAAGAACAAACAGTAAGAAGACAAGTTCCAATGGATCTCAGAGCAAGTAATGAAGAGTAAAACATGAGAAGATCAGAAAAGTAGAAAGGGGCCAAGTTATGGAAGGGTTTAAAATCTAAAAGGAGGGGGCTAGGTGGCGAGGTGGATAGAGCACCGGCCCTGGATTCAGGAGGACCTGAGTTCAAATCAGGCCTTAGACATTTAACACTTACTAACTGTGTGACCCTGGGTAAGTCACTTAACCCCAATTGCCCGGCCAAAAAATAAAGAAAAAAGAAAATCTAAATGGAGGATTTGCTCCTGGAGGTAATTGGGAAGCACTAGGTTTTATTGAGTAGAGGAACAGAGTGGTCAGACCTGTGCTTTAGGAAGATCATATTGATAGCTGAGTAGAAGATGGTCTTGAGCAAAGAGGTCTCAGTCAGAAGAGTCCAACCTGAAGACTATTTCAATAGTGCAGGCATAAGGTAAGAAAGGCTTATATCAGATTGGTAGCACTATCAGATAAAAGATGCTGCAAAGGTAGAATAAACAAGATTTGGCCCCTGACTGGATATAGGAAATGAGAGAGTGAGGGGGGAAAATGATAATACATAGGTTTTGAACCTGGGTGATGGGTACTTGGTGCTTTCAAACCTTAAGATGAAAGATTCCGGATTAGGAAAGAAAATATCTTCACCAAAGAAAAGATGGGCTATTTTGCAAAACAGCCTTTACAGGCAGAAAATATTCTCAAGATTCATCTATGTTATTACTTCAAGTTCATCTCTTTTTTCTCTTTTGTCAAAATCCAGATTTCAATTTTCTTTCCTTTTCTGTTCTGAGAATCTCATTATTAGCATTTAGGGTTAAGTGATTTCTCTTGCTTTTCAGGGTATTGATGCAATATTTCTTGCCATCTAATGACTAGAAATGTTCAGAATCCTGCGATAGTTAAAAAGAAATAAAGTTTACCCAGGAGCCAACCAACCCCCATGGTGTCATCTAGTCCATTGGAAAGGGACTCTTAGTGGTAGGTATAAGCCAACAGATCGTGGACATGGAAAAAAGAAAAGAAAAGTAAGCTAGACATAAATCCAGTTTAAATTAATTGAGTGAAATGGACACCAGAAAAGATATGGTAGATGTCACTTTCCATTGAGGGAAAAAATGTGATAATGGACCATTGCCATAAGTTATCATCCTTCTGGTTGAATAGATTTTCTATCTTAAATGAGAACTACTCAGTAATAAGGCCAGGTATAAAATACTGAGCATGTTCTCTCTCTCTCTCTCTCTCTCTCTCTCTCTCTCTCTCTCTCTCTCTCTGTCTCTGTCTCTGTCTCTCTCTCTCTCTCTCTCTGTCTCTCTCTGTCTCTCTCTGTCTCTCTCTGTCTCTCTCTCTGTCTCTCTCTCTCTCTCTGTCTCTCTCTCTCTCTCTGTCTCTGTCTCTGTCTCTCTCTCTGTCTCTCTGTCTCTCTCTGTCTCTCTCTCTCTCTGTCTCTCTCTCTCTTTCTCTAGTGATTATACACTACTAGCAGGTCTGTGAATTCATGTGTGTGTGTGTGTGTGTGTGTGTGTGTGTGTGTGTGTGTGTGTGTGTGTGTGTCTTTTATGGTTGTTAAAACTGTGTGCAGGCTATCACAATTATCTTGATCCAGCTGAGGCAAATCTCTCCTCAGCAAAGAGATTATCTGGAATGAAATGTTTAGTTCCAGTAAAAATAATTTCCAAATATTCCTGGGCAAAAAGTCAAAATATGCTTTTCAAATCTTTTGGGATTTTTATCCCCCCTAAATCAGAATCAGCATTTTGAGACTTACAGCTTCATAAGGAAATAATCATATTAGTCAGCCTCTTGGCACTACATTGATCTTAATCTTTCCCTTTCATCGGTACATAGAGATGCAGCTTAGGCACCATCTTCTGCATGAAGACTTTCCTGATCCTCCCAAGAGCTAGTGTCCTCCCTCTCAAAACTACTTTGTCTATCTATACTTGTAGTTATTCACTTTCTATTTTTACTGCAAATGTGTGGATTTTTTCTCCTCTTTTATAATATTAGCCTCTTGCAAGTAGTGATTATTTCATTTTCTATACTTATACCCCTAATGCCTAGCACAGTACCTGGCACATATTAAGTGTTTAATAAAAACTTGTCAATTGCTGAGTTCAGCAACAACATCAGTAAGCATGTATCAAGTGTCTAGTACGTAAAGGAGTCAGCATGGTGAAGTAGAAAACATACTTGATTTGAGTTAAGAAGAGCTGGCTTTGGGGCAGCTAGGTGGTACAGTGGATAAAGCACTGGCCCTGGATTCAGGAGGACCTGCATTCAAATCCTGCCACAGACACTTGACACTTACTAGATGTGTGACCCTGGGCAAGTCACACAATGCCCCCCCCCCCAAAGAGCTGGGTTCAAATTCCACTTTTGCTATTTATTGATTGTTTGACATTGGTGAGGTCAAGTATCCTTTCTGAGCCTCAATTTCCAAAGAAAAGGAAAAGGGAGGGAAGGTGAAAGGGAAAGGGAAAAGAAGAAAAGAAAGGAAGGGAAGGGGAGGGGAGGGGAAGGGGAAGGAGAAGGGGAAGAGCAAGGGGAAAGCAGCTGCATTAGATGACCTTTAAGCTCCCTTCCAGCTTTGAATCTAGGATTTTCTGATGAGAACTAGGGAGGCAAAGATGAAAACCAACCCAGAACATGTCCTCAGGAAACTTATTATAAACTATAGGGAATGAGAATTGTGAACAGATCACTGTATTACAAAGAACACAATATTTTTTTTAATTACCATTGATAATTTCACAAGAGTTAAATGGGTCTATACTTCTCAGAATTTACAAAGTCTCAAGGAATCCCAGAATTTCAAAGTTGGAAGAAATCTGAGGTTTATGTGGGGGATGGATTTAATTAATCAAATTGATGTGGGATGTCCCAAAGAATTACAAGACTCAGTGACTCGGTTTCCCAAGTTTTGAGTCACTGAATCTTGTAATTCTTTGGGAAACTTAATGATCAATTGAATCAATTAAATCTATCCTACATCAAGGTCATCTAGTCCAACCCAAACCTGAACAAGGATCTCTCGTGAGCAATGCAGACAAGTGGGAAGCCCAACCTCTGGAGGTAGCCCACTGCTTCACATGTGGATAGCTGTAATTGTAAGGAAGTGTTTCCCAAAGTAGAAACTAAAACTGTCTCTTTTGAAATTTCCACCCTCTGGGGTTGTGCCCAACAAGCCTAATTCTACTCCCACATGACAATCCGTCAAATTCTTGAAGTCACTTCTTTCAGCACTCTCAAGTTGTTCTACATGACAAGATGAGCCAGAAGAAAATGGAAAAGTTCAGTTAATTGTATCGTGGGATCTCAGATTTCGATAATTATCCACATATTTCCAAATAATGAGGAGTGTAGTGCCATGTAAAGACACTTTTATATCTTTACATAAATAAACTTGTGGGCAGTAATTATTGTTTTAATGTGAGAACTGGTTGCACCCTTCGCTTGGAAATGTTTCCTTCTGAATTCATAGTAGGAATTTTCCTAGACCAGAGCCTCCTTATTGGCTGTTAACAAGTTGCTTCTGGTCAGGTTTTCCAGATAGGAACCTTTTAATTGGCTCATGGTGGAGCAAGTCCCCACCCTGTCTTATCTATAAGAGCCTTGGCAGCTCAAACAGACAAACAGGAGGGAGGAAAAATGCTGTAAGTAAACAAGGCATTGCAACGGCCCGCTCTCCACCCAGCCCTCCCCTGTTCAGCATGTTGCTGCCACAGGCTGGGAGAGACAGCTTGAGATGGATGTAAAATAGGTGTTTAGATGGATGTAAAATAGGATATAAGAATTAGCCCCAAAATATCTGTTCTATTCGGGGGATGCCACAGTTCTTGAAATTCCACCACCAATTCTTAGGATAAGAATTGTCCTCTCTGTGTGTTCTTTTTGAAACTACTCCTAGGGAAGAGTAACTTAAGAAGTTGTTACCTATGCTTCAGAAACTGATCCTTTTTATCCGTCTTGAATACTTTTAGTTCACCAGATTTCTTTCCCATCCAGTGGCGATCAGACACTTAGCATCAACGTTGAAAGGTTATTAAAAAGGGGCCCAGATTTGGAGGCAGGAAGACAGCTTCTCCAATCTCTTAGGACTAGTCTTGACTGCAAGTATTGTACCCCTTACCACGAACTTTTCATTTGGAATAGACCTTAGAAACCACATGGTCTAATCCCCTCATTTCTCAGATACTAAAACTAAAGCCAAGAAGATGTGTAGCTTGCTTGAAAGTTCCATAGATTAAGTATTGAAATTTATGTACTTTTGGTGCCACATGATAAAATTAGGGATATATTTGGAAGCTAAAGAGGAATTAATTTAGGCTGCATGCAAGGGAAATTGTCTTACCAATGAGAGCTAGCCAAAGATGGACTTGACTGACTTAGCAGGTAATAGGTTTTCCTGCACACTGGAAGTCTTTAAGAGAAGTAAGAAAAGAAAGAAAGGAAAACAAGCATTTATTAAAAGCCTACTATATATCAAAGCCTAATATGTTTTTTACAAATATTGTCTCATTTTATTCTCACAACAACCCTGGGAGGTAGGTGCTAATATTTTTACAGGTGAGGAAATTGAGACAGATATAGCTTAAGTGACTTGCTCAGGATCACAGCTAGTAAATGTCTGAGGCCAGATTAGAAATTCCTGACTCTAGGCCCAGTGCTCTATCCACTATGCCACCTAGCTGCTTTAGAAGGCTGGATGACAACTCTCAGGAGATGTTTTAGAAAAGATTCTGGTTCAAAGATGAGTTGGATTAGATGGGAGAAGAAGTCCCTCTGAGATTCTATGATTCTTATTCTCAGTACACAATTTTTTCCACTGTACTATGGGTATGTTTTCCTCAGAAGATTGAATGAAGTTCAATAAAAAGGACAGTCAAGATAGAAAAATGATTTTTTATAGTCAACAATGTTTTGCCCTAATTAGTATCATCTAAATGTGAATACTATTATTAAATGTATAAAATAACATAATTTCCCAGAGTTGAGAGAACATATCCAGCCTTTCCAAGTCAAACTTGAATCAGTACTTGATAGAGTTGAGTAATTTTGCTAAGTTACTTATCAAATGGTACTCCATATCACACACCAAATGTTTAATACACTCCATCCATTGGGTCAATTTTATTTATTTTAATTTAACTTTTATTATGAACTTGACAAAAACAGATAAGAAAAACATTTGCATATTCAAAGAAAAAAAGAAAAAATAAGCTTTTATATGAAACTGTGAAACTATAATCTTTTAAAAATAAATATTAAATTTAATGTGGTAACACCAAAATTGCCCTTCTCAGCTGTCTCCTTTTCTGAATTTCCTTCTGTTCTCTTCTGTGTATTTTCAGTGTTTCATTGGTGTACTGTTGTTTCTTTTCTTTTTCTCACTATCAATACTCCTCACCCCCTCTATAACCTTCCCAACAAAACCAAAAATAGCCCTCCTTTGTGGCAAATAAACTAAAGTCAAGAAAAAAGTCACAAATTTGTTGTGTCTGAAAATTTATGTCTCATTACGTACCTATAGTTTCTTCCTAGAGGTAGAGAGTATGTTTCCTATCAGTCTTCTGGAGTCATAACTCCATTGCACTCAGAGTACTCAAAGGTATCACTGACCTTCCAGAGTTATGAGCTCAGAGAATCTCCTTATACCTCATAGCCAGTAGGAAGGAAAAAAGAAGTCCAGTTCCACTGTTGGAGTATTCAAAATGCCCATCCATGTTCTAAAGCAGAAGGCATTTCTTTATTCTGTTATACTGGAATCGAGCTCCCTGATCATTTACATGGTTTGGCAGCAGGCAGAGAACTGTGCCTGTTCCTAAGACCAGGCCTTCATTGATCAATTCCCTAATACAGAGATAGTTTTATATGTTTTGAGCTCTTCTTTATCTCTTCCTGTCTTAGGTGTTAGCATTATATTTGTCTCAGAGAAAAGAGTTTGGTAGAATGTTTTCATAGACTAGATTCTCAGGGGAGGAAAAGGTGAACAGAGTTCATAATGTAAATGCTTTGAGTGTGTACATGTATGCATGTGTATGCAAGTAAGTCCAGTGTTATTTCAAGGTAGATTTTTTCTCCCCATTTAAAAATATTAGTTCATTTTACATGTTAAAGGCTTAGCTATCAATTTCTATGTAGATGATATACATACACATAATTCTGATATGTCCATATATGTCCATATGTGCATACATATATATGAAATAATGTATGAAAACATTTTGTAAACCTTGAAGTGCAATATAAATGTCAGCTATTATTAGTAGTAGTACTCAAATGGGCAGGTGGGTATAACACAGGTAGATATGACATGCTTCTGTAAGGTTAGATAGAGAAGATAGTTTCCAGAGAGAAAAATAGGATAAAATGTGATATCTAAGCTCTTTTCCAATACTCATTGAAGTCAGCATAGGCTGAAATATGTTCCTGACTATTTTTCCCCATCTACTTAGGATTGAAAATGTACCACTTTGGGGCAGTTAGGTGGCACTGTGGATAGAGCATCAGCCCTGGAGTCAGGAGGACCTGAGTTCAAATCCGGCCTCAGACACTTAACACTTACTAGCTGTGTGACCTTAGGCAAATCACTTAACCCCAATTGCCTCACTAAAAAAAAAAAAAAAAAAAGTTAAATGTACCACTTCTTATTTGCTCACGTCTTACAAACCATTGCACCAGAGCATGCTGGATTGGTTCACGGTGACATAATGGGAAAGCAATGTGCAGTCTTCCTTTTAGGAGCTTATTGATCCATACCAGAGAAAGAAAAAGCATCAGAATAATTCTCACTATAATCATCACTAATTATCATTCCTACTTTAGCACAATGTCATTCAGACTTGTGAGATTCATTCAGGGATTATCCTGTACTATGTTTAACTGTCCAAGAGGAGGTAAAATTTTAGGGCACTGCAGGGTAGTGGAAAGAATGCCTTGGTACTATTTGTGACATGAATAGGTTCATTAAGGTCTCATCCTAAGTTTCTTCTTCTAGTAAAGAATAATCATAACATTTGAACTAGCTTCTTCACATGACTCTTGTGATGAAAGTTGTAATCATAAATGTGAGTTATTATTAACAAATTTTCTTTAGACATGCTAATGGAAAATCTTGAGGTAACAATGTTTTCCTTCTGACTACCTCATCTATTTCTTTCAGTCTTCTGTCATGTATTATGGTAGAATTGGGCATCTCTGACTTGTAGGTGTCAGTAGTAGCAAATCAATAAGTCATTTTCCAATTTGTACTAAAGCCTTCATAGGTATTAGGGGAAATTAACTTTCATTTCATAACTAATTCAAAATTTTAGTATATTCCATCAATGCACATAGTCCCAATATTAACTTTAATGAGATTTTGGGAAAATATTTCATAGAATTATAGATGTTAGAAACAGAGGTGAGTAAGAATTTAAAAGCATGGAATGCCACTATACATATAAAGGCAAAAGTACTCAAGCTCTGAGCTAATGTTGCCAACGAATGCCAAAAAGAATAATGAGAGAGAGACAGGGACAGAGACAGACAGAGAGGGAGAATGAGAGACAGACAGAGAGAGGGGGTAGAAGAGAGAGAGAAAGAGAGAGAGAGAGAGAGAGAGAGAGAGAGAGAGAGAGAGAGAGAGAGAGAGAGAGAGATTGAAAGAGATTCTTTAGCTGTATTTTGGGGGGGGGAAATATAATAAAGATAGACCCTTTGCTTGTGGTAGAGCAATGGATGATAATGAATAATGCAAAAAAGATAGAACTACTCAATCCATATTTTGTTTGTTTCCTCTGCCCAGGAGAATGCTCTTTGGGCTGGAAGGACAGTGAAGAAAAAATTGACTAATAAGGAGTCAATACTGGAATTTTGGAGAAAAAGGAATATTGTCTCTTTCTTTCCAAAAAATGGAAAAAAATAAGTGTGCAAACCAGAGGTTATTGAGCCTGACTTTCATCCTAATGAAATTCTGGAACTTATTAAAAAGTAGTTAGTGAACAACTAGAAAAGGGAGAACAAATTTTCAACATGGTATCACCTCATTCCCATTTCTATTTTTAACAGGATAATAGTAAAGGTTGACAAAGGTTATATAATTGGTCAGTTTTACATAGATCTTAACAAAGCATTCAACTAATTCTATTATGAAATTCTTGGAGACAACATAGAAACATACGGGCTGGATAATAGTACAGTTTTATGGATTCAGAAATAGTTCAATAATCAGACCCTAAAGATTAATGGTTCAACAAAAACTTGTGAGGAGGTCACTGGTTAAGTGACCCGGTTATCTGTGCTTATTATTCCTGTGCCCTTTATTGTATTCATTAATGACTTAGATTCAGGCTTAGCTAACATATTTATCAAATTTGTAGTTCACATAAAGCTAGGCAGGATTGCCAGCACATTGGATAACAGAATCAGGATGTAAAGAGATCTCAACAGAATTAGATGCTGGGTCAAAAACTAATGAAATACAATTATATACATAAAAATTCAACTTCTTACACCTGTTTTTAATCAACTTATTCTAATAAAATATGTAGGTGGAGAAGCTAGATAACAGCTTGTATGAAAGGGATTTTAGTGTACTACAATAGCAATATTAGTAAAAAATGAGAAACAGCATCCTCAAATTCAATACTATCCTAGCCAACATTAAAGGAGACATAATACCCATGATAAAAGCTGTGACTGACAGTCTTATTGTACTCTGTCTTGTTAAGTTTGGACTACCATATTTTAGGAAGGACACTGACTAGTTAAAATGTATCTAGAAAAGTGTATCAAGGATGGCAACAGAAGGCTTTAAGGTTGTGTGTCATATGAGAATGGGTTGAAGGAAAAGAAGAGGAGAGTTCAGAGGGACTTAACACTTGGCTAAATATTTGGAAGCCTGAAAAGTCAAAGAAGAATCATTTATAGTTCTTAGCCCAAGAGGATAGAAATGGAACCAATGGATAGGAATTGGTAAGAAGCAGATTTCATTTGAAGCTGTCCAAAAGGGTTACAGGAGGACTCAAAGGGTAGTCACATCCCCCTCGCCACAGGTCTTCAAACACAAGTTGAATACCTGTAGTCAAATATGTTATACACACATACATGCATGCATGCATACATGCACTTACACATACATACGATATATAAATATATACGTGTGTATGTATGTGCATATATATGTATGTGTGTGTATAGACATACAGAGATAATATTCCCATATTCTCTAAAATAATACTAGAATTAGAGAATTTCAGGGTTAGAAGCCTTCTAGGCTATCTATTGAAAATGAAACCTAAATGATATTCCCATCTCTAAAATATCTTATATATAGGGTATTCAAAATGTTCTGAAAGTTTTAATGCAATTTCAAGCTACTAAACATAAAAGCACACTAAGACTTTTGGTACACACTGAATATATGCTTTTTTAAATGTGGATATGTATGGATATTTCCCCTATGAATAGTCACTTTTGCAACATTCCTCTATGCTAACATTACTAGGTTTCCTTAGAACCTTTTTTTTTTCCCTCTTGATGTATGTTGACCACGAATTAGATAGATTCGAAAATATTTATTCTCCCCTAGTAGACTTCCTTGTACTTATCCTCCCCCTCCACCCCCCACCCCAACTCCCCTCTTTATCTTCCCACTGGTCTCCAAGGACTACAACAGCCTGAAGGGAAGGAGAAAGGTGTTCACTGCTGGGAGGTGAAAATTCCAAATCATAGTAACTCTTAGGGGGAAAATTCAGTCTCTAAACACAATCCAGGAAATTCCTAGGCATTCTGCCTAGAATTGACAGTTCATTCTTATTTTATGGGGAGTAGCAAAGACTCAAAGGCAAAGGATTCCAATCTGAAGTATTGGTCTGGCTGAGAATTTTTAGCCAAAGGCAGTAGATGGAAATAGCATTAGAGCTCATGAAAACCCTCTCACTTGGCCAAAGGTTGCTTAGCCATACGTGTTTCCCTCCTTACCCTCCCTCTCCTGCTGTTAACACCTAGAAGGCTTTTAAAAGATTACACAGTCCTTTCCAAAGCTCCATTTGCAAAACCTGGGTTTCTAACCATGAGTAGGAAAGGAGCTTAGGTTGTGTGTGTGGAAAGCAAGGCTGAACAACTTCACAAGGCAATCAGGCATTTTCCCAGGGTTGTCCCATGAAACTTCACTTATTCTGTTTTCTCAGGCAGGAAGAGCATTGCCTATTGCCCTCAGAAATTCTGATTGTCTTTCCTGCATCATGGGAATTTTCCTAACTACTTAGGTACACAGGCCAAGACCGGCTGGTAAGTGCATGTGTGTACTTCCAAAGATAAGCATTTGGGATCCTAGTGATTCTGAAAAGTCCCCCCCAAATATCCCCTCTCCAACATATTTCATTTTTGCCATTTGTTTCTGTTTTTAAATCTAGATTACTACCAAAGAGATTAAAGTCATTTACTTTTCTTCCTATCCTGAGGCTTCCTCAGCTACTCTTGATTGAGAAGTATCAACATTAAGCCTAATGGGGGGTAGTCATATGAAGCTAGCTCTGTTAGCCAATTCATTTTGTTAAACTTAAGAAACAGATCAGAAATTGGATCATACTAAACACTCACATTTTTGATTATTTATTTTTTCTGCATATGTTACAGTAGGCAGATATTCATTTGAGGGAGGCATCCTGGAACTCTTTGGAGTAACTCTGCTTGGCTATTCATAGGGGCTGCTGTCTCCAATACTATCATTTCCTTTGAATGAAAGAAGTAGCTTGTTAGGGAAAAGCTGAAGAGCTCTTCTTGTCTTTCATGAGAGATCGTATTCCTTGATTTCATGTTTATAACAGGTAGCTAAGTGGCTCAGTGGATAGAATGCTGAGTCTGGAGTCAGAAAGATTCATCTTCCTTAGTCCAAATCTGGCCTTAGACATGTGCTAGCTGTATAATTCTAGGCAAGTCATTTAACCCAGTTTGCCTCAGTTTCCTCATCTGTAAAGTGAGATAGAGAAGGAAATGGCAAACCACTCCAGCATCTTTGCCAAGAAAATCTTAAATGGAGTTTTACAGAGTCAGATATGACAAAAATGACTGAATAACAACAAAATATATATAACCAGTTGGCAAATCTTATCTTTTCTATTTTCACAAGATTTCTCTTTTGTGTTCTCTTATGCCCACTTACACAGCCACCACCCTTCCATAGGCCCTCATCTCCTCTCACCTGAACTACTACAACAGCCCTTCTACTTGGTTTCCCTGACTCAAGTCTCTCCCCACTCCAGTCCATCCACCACTGCTGCCAAAGTGATTTTCTCAAAGCATAGGTCTGACTATATCCCACCCCTTTTCCCTCGACTCAATGAACCTCAGAGGCTTCCTATTACCTCTAGGATCAAATATGAAGTATTTTTGTTTAACATTCCAAGTCCTTTGCAACCTTTTCCTTTCTAACCTTTCCAATGTTCTTGCATTCAACTCCTCTACTCTGTCTTCTACAATCTAGCCATACCAGCATATTTTCTAGTCCTTGCAAGTGGAATTCAAATCTTAAAGTTTTGAGATGATAAGATGCAGAACTGTTGATGATCCACATTAGTAGGTGAATTTCTTACTCACTGAGGTCTCCCTACACCATTGAAAATGTAGATGCAGGCCCTAAAATGGGTACTTCCTTCTGTTTTGTGGACATTGAAGCAGGCACTTATGAATACCAAGTTTAGGTAAATCATGAGAGGCAGTCTCTTATGAAAGTAAAAGTCTCCTATAAGGAAAAAAACCACAAAAACCCCCAAAAAACAAAAAAACAGGGGGCAACTAGGTGGCACAGTGGATAGAGCACCAGCCCTGGATTCAGGAGGACCTGAGTTCAAATCCTGCCTCAGACACTTAACACTTACTAGCTGTGTGACCCCGGGCAAGTCACTTAATCCCAATTGCCTCACCAAAGGAAAAACAAAACCAAAAAAACCAACAGTCTATAGACTTTTAAAATCTAGATTACTACCAAAGAGACTAAATTCATTTATCTTTCTTCCTATCCCAAGGCTTCCTCAGCTACTCTTGATTGAGAAATATCAACATTAAGCCTAATGCGGGGTAGTCATATGAAACTAGGTGAGAAAGAATGTATGATATATAGCTATGCTGTAAGTTAATAATAAGAATGTATCAGAAAAGTACAAAGTACTGTGTCAAGGAGAGACAAACCATTACTCGCTGAGGGGATCAAATAAGACTTCAGGGAGAAAGTGAGATTTATGTTAGTTTTTAAAGGATTGATAGGATTTCATCATTGGTGGGTGTGTGTAGAAAGCGTGGTGGTGTACAGTAGAACATTCCAGAAATACTGCACACATGAGCAAAGTCAGAGATGGGAAAGCATAGAACATGCTTAGGGGACAGATGAGTCCAGTCTGGTCAAAATGTAGGCGCATGAAGAGGAGAATGAACTAAATTCAAAAAGGTAAGGTAGCATCAGATCACGGATGGCCTTAAATTCTAAATAAAGGAGTTTCAATAAGCAATAAGGAGAAATTGATGAATAGGAGCAGAAGATTGACAAGACCAAGAGCTTTGCATAAAGAAGATTAATCTGCAGGCAGTATGGAGTTGGATTAGAGCTAGGGAGAGGCAAGAGGTGGGAAGACTGGTTAAGAAGTGGTTTGCAACCTTGCAGGTTGGTGGTAATGAGGGCCTATGCTAATCAGGGTGGGGACACTGGGAACTAACTTTTGAGATTAGGTGATGGTGTTGCTATTGACAAAAATAGGTATAGCAGGTTTTGTGGGAAATATAATGTTTTCTTTTGCTTATTTTAAATTTGAGTTGAAGTCAAAATATCTTGTAGACAGTTGGAGATGCTGGGGTAAAACCTGGGAAGGAGATCAAGGCTAGAGATGTAGGTGGAGGAGTCATTTTCATAGCAGTGGTAGATGAAGACATGAGAAAGGTTGGAATGAATAGGAAGGAGAATAGGAAGAGAGAAAGGGCAGAGGACTTAACCTTGTATGACACCCACATTAAGAGCTTGGGAAAGAACAGATTAACCAAGGAGATAGAATGGTAGGAGGACAAGTAGTAAAACTACAAAAAAAAAAAAAAAAAACGTGGTCTAGGCCCAGTCCCCACCCTGTGTGATTGATTTCTCAGCATTTTGACTCTGTTTATCTGTCCCTCCTCCTGGATAATGCCTCCTTGGCTTTTATGACAGTGGTATCTCCTTATTCTCCTCCTACCTGTTAGATTACTCCTTAGTCTCTTGTGCTGAATCATTGCCTATTGTGCTACAGTTTAATAGGGGTGTCTCATAAATCTCTATTTGGGGCCTGGTTGTCTTAGAAAAATGAGACCTGGGAAAGACCTTACCTTAAAAAGGCCATGGCCACCTGCTGCATCTGGGGCCATCACCAGTCATCCTGGCCTTTGTCTTTCCAGGGGACTCATGATGACTGTGGAAGAAAGAGTGAGGCTGGTGACTTTTCCGAGCTCTGCCTCACTTAAATCCAATTAACTTGCAAGTCAGAACACCCTCGTGATGTCATTGGTCCTCTTTGAGAAGGAAGGATGAACAGCAATGTAGGGCCCCTTCTCTACTCTCTCTGTACCTTCTCAATTAGTGACCACAATACTCTCAGTGGACTCAGTGGTCATTTCTTCATTGATGACTCCCATATCTTTAATTCCAGCACTAAACTCTCATTCATGGACACTAATCCCACATTTTCTTTTAAATGCTGGGCATCTCTCCTGGTTGTTCCATCAGCACATCTTAAGTACAACATGTTCAAAACAGAGATGACTATCTTCTCCCATTAAACTTCTTCCTAACTTACCTAATTTCTTTGAGAACAGGCCTTAGATTCAGGAGGACCTGAGTTCAAATCCAACCTCAGAAACTTGACACTTACTCTCTGTGTGACTCTGGGCAAGTCACTTAATCCTCATTGCCCCACGGGGGGAAAAAAAAAAAGATAATGAAGCCATTTGAGAGAGAAATTTTTATAGAATGACGGGGAAAGCTAGTAACAAGAGGTTTGGGGATGAGGGGGTGGTGAGGATTCAGTGACATTGGGTAGAGATTGCTTAAAAAGATCAACTATGAAGGAGAGAAGATTGGTGGGATGTTAGTTGGAATAGAGATTGAGGAAATGGTTTTCTGGAGATGGGGAGACTAAGTATTAAGACAGGTGTGAAGGAGTCCAGGGAGGGGAAGAGATTGAAGATGAACAAGAGATAGAAAGTTTGCAAAGTTGAAGACCAAGAGAAGGTCAGAGCAGATACTTCTAATATACATTACTGACTTCAATCGGATTCTATGGGTTTTGTCTTTTGGGGTTTTTTGTTTTTGTTTTTGTTTTGTTTTTTTTGTGGGGCAATGAGGGTTAAGTGACTTGTCCAGGATCAGACAGCTAGTAAGTGTCAAGTGTCTGAGGCTTAATTTGAACTCAGGTCCTCCTGAATCCAGAGCTGGTGCTTTATTCATTGTGCCACCTAGCTGCCCTCTATAGATTTTTTATTACCTATTCCCCTCATTCTCTACAGTCCTTCCCACCCCACAAACAAAAAGGAAATCTCAGTTTCCTCAAATAATTTTAATCTCTTATTTGGTATTCAGACTCCCTCAAGCTAGAATCTGTGGTTGTCTTGAAGTGAGGGCCTAGAACAGTGGGTGAAGGGGGAAAGTAGGCTGGTATCAAAGGTCAGTCACTGGGGAATAGCCCCCTCAGATGGGTATCATCTGAACCCTCATGATTATCTGCATACCAGAGGGAGAGAGACATTGGAAGGGCCCTGGGCATGTTATTCCAAGGGGAGAGAACAAGCACATTTTGCCCAAACACCAAATTAAATAAGCACCTCTTTGTGAGGCCAGGTTGGGAAAAAAAATATACTTTAAAAAAAAATAAGGAAACCAGGATTGAAAACAAAAAGAAAAAAATCCCAAACTAAAGATTTTCCCAACTATTGTACAAAGCTTTGTAAAGGTGCTGAACCACTCTAAGGTTGCCCATCTTTTTCCATTATTAACACAGAGGTTTATTGATGGGGATTATTGAAACAGCTGAAAAGAACTGGCCCCAAATTGCCTCTATTTTTCCCCCTCCACCCTATCAAAAAGTTTCAGTGTTGCAGCTCTCTGGATGGTAGACTATTCTGAGGCAGCACAGAAGAGGAGGGTTTCAACCATTCTGTTTAATCAAGAATGAACTGAATGTCAGAGTCTCAGTGTTCTAGATCAACAATTTCCAGGATTGATACATCTTAATCAAGTAATTAGGTGACTTTTTTTTTATCCTAGTGGTGTTTTCCACATCGGAGGAAGGAGCAGCTTTGCTGTTTTGCTCTGATGACTGCTAGCAGCAGTGTTTGTTGTTAACAGAGACATTTACACCTAACCACCAGTTGGCAGGTGTTAACACTTTGTTACTTGCTATTCCCACATGCTGAGGATTGTGGGAAGGCTGCCAAGCTTTCTGTCTCATGGAGCTCTTCAGTTCTATAACACACACACACACACACACAAAGCAATAAAAAAATGGAAAGTGAGTAAAAGAAACAATAGAACTAAATCCTGTGCCTTTCTAGTATACCTGAAAAGCATATTAGACATTCAGTAATGCCTTGGTTAAATCTCTTCTTTTTCATTTCCCTTATTTCAGGTGGCATTTGGCATAAAGGAGTGAAGCAGTCTGTAGACATGGATGAGGGAAGAAAAAAAAAAGCCATGGCTGAAGCACCTTCCCATTTTTGGCCAAGAAAAGTCCTGAGAACAAACAACATAGTCTCTGGCATCTACACTATTCCCCAGCTGGTGTAACCAGTGTCTAGGCTTATCTACATTTATGATTTTGATTTATTTCCTCAGATGCATTTATAGAAATTGCAATAATGCCTGGGACTGATAACATCTGAATTCTGCTCTATCATTTGGTTTCTTTGTCATTCATAAAGATGGAGAATTATTAAAAATCAACTGAAGTAGATGGACAGATTTTTTTCTTTTCTTCTGATGGATAGGTGATGATGGAGCATGCTTCAAGTCACAACAGTGAAACAAGGCAATCCTCAATTCTCTGATAGGGTATTTAGCATTTGGCTGATATACATAAGTAGCCAATCAAAAGGTCTTGATTTTGATGATGTAAGCATGGCTTGGGATGATAGAGAGCTATAGGAATAGGAGAGACACGATCCATCATTCAATAAATCAAGTATTTAACAGGTTAACTCAATTAAGTATACATTATTAGTTGCCTACTTTCTACAAAATACTTCTTTAAAGTCTGTGAAGGACAAAGAGTGTAAATAAGACATTCTATCATCTAGTGGTTGCCCATAAGTGTGCTAGTCATAGAGAAGAATGTAAAAGAAACAGGCACTATTTTTTCCTCTTTAAAAAAGGACAGGATTTTTTTAAAACCACCAGACTAAAATATACATATGTTGATCACCTTGGAAGAAATGCTATACTCAAAACAGGTTGGTCAATCTACCAGAAAACTTATTTGGATGGTGAAATAGGTTTTTTTGTTTTTGTTTTTTGTTTTTTTTTAGTGAGGCAATTGGGGTTAAGTGACTTGCCCAGGGTCACACAGCTAGTAAGTGTTAAGTGTCTGAGGCCAGATTTGAACTCAGGTACTCCTGACTCCAGGGCCGGTGCTCTATCCACTGCACCACCTAGCTGCAGGAAAATATACTCACGCAAACACACAAATGAGAAAGAATGGACTGTATACTTCCACTGGATAGTAACTGTTATGTGACATATGGATTTGGTAACCAAAAATCAGGGCACATCATCCAACAAAAGATATTTCTTTTGCAAGGCCTTGTTAAAATTTTTCCCTCCATTTCCCTCCTTCCCTGCCCTGGAAATGTTGTGTTTCAGAAAATCAGGGACATATGCTCACCACAAGCATGTGTCCTCAGAGGACAAAGAACTTAGGCTACAGGCAGCCATGAGCTTTAGGGACCAGGAAGAACTGTGAGGTGCCTACCCCAAATTCACAGTTCCCCACCCTCATCATCTAGATTCCACTCTCAATTTATTTCTTGGAAAATTCGAGCGATTCTGGTCTAACATGTGCATAGTTGTGAAGTGGCAGAGTTAAGACAAAAAACTAGATATTCTGACTTCTACTCTACTGCTTTTTACCCCCAAATTATGTCTTTCTCAGGGTGACCAAAATACAGATTAATGAAAGGAGTAAAATTATAAAATATTTGTTATTCTCCAGCTCAAACGTGATGTGGTGTTCCCTGCTTCCATTTTTCTGGCTTAATTTGGGTTCGGGGAAGTTTTTGTCTGTTTTGTTTTGAAAAAAAATTTTTTTTTGGACCAGGAGTGCTAGTCCTCACTGAACACTCAATAAAATAAATGCTTTTTGATTGTCTGAAGAAGCATAGGTGATGAGTGTACGTGATTTTTTTTTTCTACTACTATGGCAATGAAAGTGAAGAGAACTATCAGACTATTATAGCTTTAGGGGTTGGAAGGGTCAAGTGAAATTTCATTCTCTTGTGTCCATACCTGCTTTCTACTCTCATCATTCTCATCTTCTTCTAACTAGAACCTTGGACTTTGCCCCTGGGAAGCCAGATTCTCAGTTATGAGCATTTACCAAATCTTGTCAAGAACCAGGCTTCCATGCCCTACATTTACCAAGCCCACTTTTCTAGCTCCCCATTATATTGTAATCACCTTGAAGGTAAGAAATATAATGTGTGCTTATATTTGTCTCTCCAGCACTTAACATGTCTGGTACCCAGTAAGTACTAAATAAATGTGCTCTCTCTCTCTCTCTCTCTCTCTCTCTCTCTCTCTCTCTCTCTCTCTCTCTCTCTCTCTCTCTCTCTCTCTTTCTCTCTCACTCACTCTCTCTCATAGATCTGTGTGTGTTTGTAGGCAACAGGGAAAGAGACAAGGAATTGAGACTAAAGATGAGAAAGAGCAAATAATCATTGATGGGGTAAGCTTCAGAATGAAACATAGGTAGAAGGCTTGCTTGAAGAGTTATTTCTTCAGAGAAAGAAGGAAAGTAGAGGTTGAATGAAGATAGTGAAGGGTTTTGAGATATCAAGCTACTGGATAGTGGAAACTCAGGAGAGCTTTCTACATAGTTACAATTTTTTTTTCAGAATGGTTGAATCAATTCATACCTCCTTCAACTACATATTAATGTGCTTTCCTTCTTGCAGTCCCTCCACCATTAATTATTTCTATATTTGATAATTTCTGCCAATTTGTTGAGCATGATATGTTTTAAGTTTTAATTTGTATTCCCCTTATTCTTAGTGCTTTAAAGATATCTTTCATTAGTTACTGATCATTTGGAATTTTTCTGTTAAAATTATTCATATCCTATTACCACTTTTCTCCTGGGGAGTGGCTCTTGGTCTTATATATTTATGTTGATTTCCTGTCTATCAGACTTTCACCTTTCATAATATATAGTACGTGATGCAAAATTGTTTGTTTATGCTGATTGACAGTTTTCTTATTCTAGCTACATTGATTTTATTCTTGCAAAAGCATTTAAATTTAATGGAGTATAAACTGCCTATTTTCTGTTTTTATAGTCTCTTTTATTCCTCATTGGTTAAGAATTCTACTCTTCCTTTTTTAATTCATATTGCTAAAGGTATCCACTTTATTATCCTCTAACTTTTTTCAGAATGTGGTCTTTTTATGTAGAGTTTGTATGTGTGTGTGTGTGTGTGTGTGTGTATATATATATATATATTATATATATATAATTTATTGTAATTTTTTTATAAAATATTTGTCTAAACCTATTTTCTGCCATACTGTACACTAGTTTTTCTAATAGTTCTTGTAAAATAGAAAATTCTTTCTCAAATATTTAACATTTTTCATTTATTTCTGTTTTATCCAGTGTTCTGCTTTGTCTATTTTAACAAGAACCAAATAATTTTGATGATTAGTGTTTTATAATAGTTTTTTACTTAGAATTACTATTCTTCATATTATTTCCCTTTTACTGTATCCCTTTATATCCTAGATATTTTGTTCCTTCAAATTAATCTTTTTATTAGTTTGAGTGGCTCTTAAACCTTTGGTAGTTTGATTTGCTTTAACAATAAATCTGTACATTAATTTAGGTAGTATTGTCATTTTTTATTTATTGAGATACACAACCATGAACATTGAATATCCTTCCAATTATTTAAGTCATTCTTTATTTCTATAAGACTGATTTGTAATTTGTATTTATATGTTAAGTGTCTTGGTACATTAATTACCATATATTTTATGCATTTTGTAATTATTTTAAATAGAATTCCTCTTCTCATCATTTTTCCTGGTTTCCATTTCTGTTCTTGTTCTATAGAAATGTTAACTATTTTGTGTAGTAATTTTGTATATTACTATTATTGTTGATGCTATTAATCTTCTCAATTAGTTTCTGAATTAATTATCTGGAATTTTCCAAATAAACTATCATTCCCTTTGCAAATAGAGTAGCCTCTTTTCTCAGCAAAATACAAAGCAAGGGCTTTTGCTAGAAAGGTGTGCTGGAATAGGCATTGAGGGCTGGAGGAGATAAGAGATTTGTAAAAATTGCTTAAGGGAGTATGAGTAAGAGTTCATCAACAAAGAATAAAAGTTTTGCTGTACATCTGTAAAGTCCTAGTTGTTTTTATCTTACATTGATTTTTAGTGACTCTATCAGCAAGGTGCTATTATTTCCACCAGTGCATTTAGCATCTTGGGAGAATGGTCAAAGAAAGTTGATAATGCTACTGATTTAAGTTTGAGAATTTTCAGGGCATGAATGCTAATAGGCTAGGTGATCAAGGTAGTCAAAGGCAGAAAACAGCACATGTTTGGATATGTCAACTATAAAAATCAAGAGAGTGAAAGAAGGAAAATTAGTCCACTGGGTGTGATGGACTGGGAGAATAGGAAAAGATGGATAGACTAGAAGCTTTAGTGAGGATGAAAAAATGGTTTTAATAGAGTGAGGAGGAGGGAGAGAAAGGGGGGAAGGGCAGATCCTTGTGGAAACAAGTGAGGAATTTCTAAGGTACAAATAAAGAGTCAAGGTAAGATCTAAGATACAATAATACCTGTGAATGATTGAGATAGAGTTAAGCTCTTTCTCATGGGACTTGATTAGGTTAATGAATTGGGAGATTAGAAGGATGTTTTTGAGATCAGTATATGTAGTAAATTCCCCAAATATGGGTATTAAGATGGAGTTAGACTAAAAGTCAAGTAGTGAATTCCTTGAGAAATGAGGAAAACTGCCTGGAAAGTCCACATCAACAAGGAACTCAAGCAGATGATATAAATAGATGGCATTAACTCCAAAAGAATCTAGCTGGTGACTGAGTGATCGTGGCATAGGGAAGTTTTGAAAGTGATGGTGAGGAATAAAGAATATGACAACTCCTCCTCTTGACTCTGCATCAGGAGAAAATGAGCAACCATCTTGGAGAGGGTGGCCAATGATACAATGTCTTTTGGAGAGAGCTGTCCTCTCATGAACACAAAATGGAAAATGTGAAAAGAGATTGAGGATGAAGGCAAATTTGCTAATAACCAAGGAAGTGTTCAAGAAAACAAAGTTTTTCAAGCTGTTTCCCATCACACCTTACTAATACCTCATATTATATAGTGCTTTAAAGTTTACAATGTGCTTTTCTCACAGCAAACCAGTAGGAAGATCTTATGAGTATTAACATGATTATTTTACTGAAGAAGATACTGAGGCTCAAAGAAATTAGTTGATTTCTCTATAGATACTACTTAGTAAGCATGAGAACCAAGATTTAACCTAGGTCTTCTGACTAGAGGTTTAATACATTTGCTATTACATATATCTGCAGTAGAAATGGTATGACGAATGAGGCGGCTTTGTCCCCTATTCTCATCATCTATTTTCTTGAAAAAATAAAAAAAAACACCTCCACCCCTCAAAGAAACAAAAGAGAAGAATTTGTCTTTAATTAGACTCATTGGAGAATTATAACTGAAAGGATAAAAACATACTTTTCTAAATGTTCACAAAAAATAAAACAATTTAAATTTTGGCACAATTCAATCAATTTTCATTAGTAAAATTTTCACTGCATGATGAGAAACCCCCCTTACTTTTTGTTTGGTCAGCAGAGAGAAGACAAAGATTGGGTTTTCACAGGAGAAAGCAGTAGGCTTCCTTGAGCCTTCTCTAGACAACAGATTAGGCAATGTGCATTGTCCAAACAAGAGCTTTATGGGGTCATACATTTTTCCTTTCCAAGATGAGTACATATGTAAAGCAGGCCAGAAAGGTAAATATTTTTAGTTTGATTTCTTCTTTATAAGAGCAAGTCACAGCTTAGTGAACAAATACCTAATATTAGTTATTCAAGTGTTTCTCTTGACTAAAGTTATAATAACAATTACCCTAAAAATGATGGGAAAACTTTCCATGCCAAAGAAGTACATTTTATTGCAAAATTTGGGGGTAAATTGACCTGTGCTCTTGTGAAGGACTCAAATGAACTTTGTCTTATACTTGACCATTACTTGTGCGTAGACTGTTAAATTGCCTCACTCATGTGTGTAATACGATTTTCACTGTGGTGTGATTTTCACTTGCTCCTTTTGTACACAATCAAATCACTCTGCAGCACCATGAATATGGCTATTTCTTGCTCTGTTTGCAACAGAAAATGATGTGTTTGTAGTTGCAGCAGCACTGATATTGTATTAGTAATGTCTGTATTTGGCTGCCTGGCCACCTATTAGCAGATGCTGCAAACCCAAAGCTGCATTTACAAATTAAAAAGGGACAGCCACCCTTTCATTAGAAGCAAATAGGGGAAGAAAGGACTATGGAAGATGTTGAATTCTCTCTAAGCACAATGGCCTTCTTTTTGGAGAATTCCCAAAAGTAAATTGGTTGCTGCAGTGACCACACAGGGATGAAATTCTTATATCATCCCCAAGATGGTGGGTGTATTGACATATGACTCACTGTCGGTTGTCAGAAACAAAGGCAGCCAAGTATAATATGCCTGTGTGAAATCTACAAAGTATCCCTAAACTTAAGTTTTAAAACTTTCCCTCAAAAAAACAGAACTCTGAACCAAGTCCAAATCTTTTGAAATTGGACACCTTCAGACTATAGGGCTGAGTAGAGAAATGGGCAAATGATGAGAAGAAGGGAGAAAAAAGAAGAGGAATGATGTACTATATGGTATAAAATAATGAGACTTGAAATTGAATCCCAGCTCCGTTTGACCTTTGTCAAGACATGAACTTCTGTGGACCTGTTTCCTCTTCTGTACAATGAAGAGGTTGGTCCCTTTCTCTTCAACTTTGATTGCATACAAACAATTAGATGAAGTCTAGATACTATACTTAAAGCTGATTTGTATGATACTTTTACACTTGTAAAGGGCATTATTTCATTAAAGCCTCTTAACGCAATGACTTAGCTACTATCAGTATTACCTCCATTTTAGAAACAGGGAAACTAAGGGTCAGGAAAAGTGACTTGCCCATAGTTGCTCAGCTAGTAATTATCAGAGACAGGATTTGGACCCAGAACTTCCTGATGCCCACCCCATAACTTGGTACACTGCTCCCATGATGCTTCTTTTTATGCTGGCACTATATTTGAAAAATTGTAAATGGGAAGATGCATCAATATAATTTTCCAAACCATAATATCAAAGGACTTGTAGTTGGGAGAGATGTTCGGAATTATCTAGTCTATCATTTTCACTTACAGTTAAAGAAACTGAGGCCATTGGGAGTAAAGTGATTCACTCTAAATCACATAAGTCGAACCATAGCAAAACCAACAATTGAACCTACTCATTTGGCAATAGATAAGTAAAATAAATTTGATTTGATGAGAATGAAATCCCAGAAAAGACAGCTAGATTTCCATTCTTTTGAGGGACCCATAAAAGGGACTTAAGAGCTAGAAAAGATCAAAATAGGTAAAATACATATGGTTGGAAATAATATTGTCCATACTGATGAATTTGACATTCTAGAACATTTGGGAGCAAAGTAAATCTGTTCCTCCTCCATTAATTTATCCTGATGCTTTTCAAGATATTTTATTATTAAATTGTCCTCAAATCCAGAGAATACATTAAGCATAACCAAAAACTTGTTTTTTTCGAAACCCACAAAATGGTTAATTCAATCTCTATTCCCTATCTTATAACCACCTATATCATTTGTATTTATCAAACTTTTGATTATCTAAGGCTGTGTCTATCACTAAACAACCATTAGGTAAATCAAATGTCTGTTTTCTGACATTATTTAATGCAACTGAATAACTTTTTCATTGGTTATATGTTATGGTTACCTAGACTATGTCCCTTACAATGAGTCTAGAAGCTAAATTTAAATTATGTTATGAAAACTCAAGCTACAGGGCTGCTGCATGGAAGTCACATTTAATGTTATAAAGAGGGATTCTGGGCTTCTTTCAACCCAAGCTGCTGTGTAGGGAGACAGGTAAATTTTCAAGTTTCACATCTATTCTTTAAGCAACAATCATGATTAGTAAGAAGAGAAGTGCTGAATAAGCTGAAAATTGAATCAAAAGGAAATGAAGCAAACCCTAAGGAACAGATGAACATGACTCAGTCAACTGGGAAAATCAATGAGGCAAGGAGGCCATATTGGAACTGTGTTTGTGCCTGACTTAAAACTATGAGATTAAAAAAAAAATGTTTTTGATCACTTCCTATCAAAAAGCCCTCTTCTCTTTTGCTGAACTGGCCTGATAATACAGCTGACCACCTCCATGCATTACGTCAAGGGGACATAAGGCTTCTGAATCCTTAAGATTTTCCTTCATTTCTAGTAAAAAGTTGAAAATTCCAGAGTCTCAGTCATTTAAAACTGATATATTAGAAAGCAGATATGCCTGTAAGGGATGTTACAAATCAATTATAAATAGTGTGAATACAGGTTTTAATGTTCTGGAATTAAGGAGAGGTCAGTCGGATGGGAAGAGAGACCTAGAAAGAACCATCGGTCTCCAGAACCAAGAGTCAGGATTTCTACTGAAGTCACATTTTTGTCTTGCCTTCTAACTTCAGAATTATTCTGACTTTCCTTTACTACATGAACACTCAAAGATGTCTGTCATAACTTCCCCTTGTCTCCTCTTCAAATGGTTTATAAGTTACAGGATCAGATACCATTAGTATTTAATGCAAAGGATAGGATTATATACTGTAACATTATTCTAGATTTGCCCCCAAACTTTCCAGATGGTCCTTATTTTCAGAATAAAATTCCCCTTTGCTAAAACAGAAGAATTACTTATGAATTCCATTGCAGGTCCTGGGGTTGGATTCCCAGTCTAGCTTTTCACCTGTTGAATATTAAGGTTTGGGTACGTTGAGGACATTCCATGGTTCATATTTGAAAAATGGGCCTAGGTCTGGATCCTCCATGTGAAGATTTGTCGTCCAGTAACAGATTCCTTTAATAAGAATAAAAGATACTCTAAAAACGGTGAAACAGAAAGGAAAAAAAAGACAAGAGTTTTCTAGACTCTGAAACCCCAAGGAAAGAAAATAATGCAACTGTCTTAGTAAATGTTTGTTAACACTATTCATTTGGAACAGAGTTCCACAAAGATTAGTCTGGATTTGCTCTAAGCCCCATCTTGCTAGCAGAGTCATTTGCACTTCTAACCTAGGGGAATAGCTGCTATTTAGTTACTTGATTGGATAGAATAACACCCTCTTTGCCCCCTCACCCAGTGTATATGAATGTGTTTCATTTGGGCATTGAAATGAAGGCCAAATGATCCTTTTTTTTTTGCCAATTCCCTGTCCCAAAAAATCTTTCTATGTCTATATCTTATGTGACTATAAATGTGATCACGCACAATTATCTGGGATAGTTGGAAGGCTGGGCAGATGAAGTTGCAGCATGTCCACCACACCTAAAATAGATTCAAGATATGTCCCCATCAGGCACTAATGGGGGTCACTGTTGCCCATAGAGCATATTCTGTCCCAGATCAATAAGCTCTCCAGATGTTCACAGTTCAGCAGCACATCTGTCACATCCTTACCAAAGCAGTGGTGTCTAGAAGCCGAAGGGCAGGCACAATGAACAGACCAGCATCTCAGTGTTTGGAGAAAGGTCTCTTGTGAGCTGCTTTACTCATTGAAATGCTGGTACAATATTGATGCAGAGCCATAGGCTATGGCAAAGAGAGCCAAGATATACCCTTCACACACAAAAGGGACCCTTCTCCCAGTGTGGAGTGGCTTTTAGGTGGGAATGTTAATGCCCCGTGCCATGGGGCTGACTCTTCTCTTGGTTTGTTATTAATTTATTATCGAAATATTCAAGTCAAGGGCTCCTAGGTGTCAAAGGGTAACTGTTACACAGAAAATGGAAAACTAACATGAACTTCATTTCTTTCTTTTTTTTTGGAAACTTAAGAATTCCAATCTTGTTACATTAAGCTAAATCATGCAGAAACACTCCAGCTGCTCATTACATTGTGGAAGCCAAATTCAACATTCTTTTTTTTCTCCTTTGTTTTTCAGACAGTAGTTCTAAAAAAGTATTTGACCAATATAGGAACCTTATCAATATTCCCTGTTACATTCCTTAATTTTCCTCCCCTCGGTTTTGCTTTTTAACTATTTGAGACAGTACCACTTAGATGCTTTAGGTTTCTAGCCCTGTAGTGGTTGACACACAAGCAGTTTGTCATCATGAGTTTTTATGAACAGTCCCCAGGAAGAAAGTGTCATTTGCTGCAAAGCTACTTGAACTTTGAGTCATGACCCCATATGGGGTAACTAAATTTGGGGGTCATGAAAAATTTGGCAGTAACCATTTGATTTGTATACCTATTATATAGCTATATACCCAGGGATGCCTAAAATTTTTTCAGATGAAAAGGGGTCGGGGGCCGCTAGGTGGCACAGTGGATGGAGCACCAGCCCTGAAGTCAGGAGGACCTGAGTTCAAATCTGACCTCAGACATTTGACGCTTACTAGCTGTGTGACCCTGAGCAAGTCACTTAACCCCAATTGCCTCACCAAAAAAAAGAAGAAAAGGGGTCAGGAGTAGAAAATGTTTAAGCCCTGATTTAGTGGATGGGTAGGGAGGGCTGGCACCCAACCAACCACTGAAGCCTTCCTTTGGAGAAGAGGGTCTAAAGAGAATACTTCAGAATGTATCAACTGGAAAGATAACAAGCATTTATTTAGTGCTTACTGTATTCCAGGTACTGTGCTAATCTCTGAGTATAAAAATACAGGAGATAAAAAAAGAGTTCCTGCTCCTGTAGAGCTTACATTCTAATGAGGAAACGATACATAAAAAGGAGCCAAAAAGAGGAATTTGGAGTGGAAGGAAAGTTATCCTTTGGGGTCATGGTGGCATAGTCTGTATTGTGAGCACAGGAAGGGAACAAAGCATGGCTGGCCTGGGTGGGCACAAAATGGAGACCCAGAAAGGAACTCACCAATGGAAGAAGAAGCTGCAATAATGAAGGGTTAATTCAAGGTGA
Organism: Dromiciops gliroides; assembly: GCF_019393635.1. Taxonomy (NCBI): domain Eukaryota; kingdom Metazoa; phylum Chordata; class Mammalia; order Microbiotheria; family Microbiotheriidae; genus Dromiciops; species Dromiciops gliroides. The sequence goes on along the minus strand of NC_057861.1, from coordinate 182,899,103 downwards.
GAAGGCCCTACAGCCTGAGGAAAGTTCCAGGGTCAGAAGGCAACTAAATCCTGGTGGTAGAATGCATAGAGACGGTAGCACATTCTTTAGCTTTCTCCCTGTATAAGTACTAGGGCAGCTTGGCAGCATGGTGGATGGAGTACCAGGAATGGAGTCAGGAGAACCTCAGTCCAAATCTGGCCTCAGATATTTTCCAGCTATGTGACCCTGGGCAAGTCACTTAACCCTGTTTGCCTCGGTTTCCTCATCTGTAAAATAAGCTAGAGAAGGAAAAGGCAAGCCACTCCAATATCTTTGCCAAGAATACTCCAAATAGGGTCATGAAGAGTTGGACTTCACTAAACAACAACAACATATTATCTAGCTTAGTGGACATATATTGACAGGTTTCTACCTCCTCCTTTTCAATTTAAATCACTTTTGATTAGATTTTCCATACTTTAGGCAAATATATGCTTACTGGTATAGTCCTAAGCTACCCAGGAAAATTCCATTCCTATATTTTAAACCATGGCTAAAAAATTCAAATACCATTATTGGATACCCATGTTCTGAAATAACAATTCACTTTTCCCTTTCCCTTTCCCTTCTGAACCCCTTGCCTTTGATTGGCAGCTGGGATGAAGACACCCTCTGTGACCCTTAGTTTCTTGTCCAAGACTTCATACTCTTTAGCAATGGTTTCTAGATTCCTTCTGGCATAATGATTTGTATCCACACAAATCACCACAAATGGAAAATTAGTCATCTGGTTAGACCAGTTTGGTGAGGTGCTCTGTTACATTTTGAACAGATGTCCTGTCTGGGAAGACAGGAGGTCTCTATTGTTGCTATCAAGTTTTTTAATAGTTGCTTTCATCAGTACCTTTCAGCAGAAAGTAATCAACCCCCATTGATCATCTTTGTTTCCTATGACCCTCTCTCCTGAAAGCATTTATGTATCTGAATCATCTTTCCTTAGAGAAGTGGCTGCTTCCTTCTTAGAAATGAGCTATTCCTGGGGCAGCTAGGTGGTGCAGTGGATAAAGCAGCAGACCTGGATTCAGGAGGACCTGAGTTCAAATATAACCTCGGATACCTGATAGCTGTGTGGCCCTGGGACAGTCAGTTAACCCCAAGTGTCCCGCCAAAAAAGAAAAAAGAAAGATCTATTCCTCCTCTGGGGAGATCTGATTCAAATTAATTACTTAACTCCATTTCTCTTTAGTGTCATTTTCTGCTATTGTCCCCATCCTGATACAAGACAGACATCAAGAATCCCTCCTGAGATTTCAGATCTGTTTTCTATTTTTCTGTATATTAAAATCCTTTTAGGGTGTTTTGTTATGGTTGATTTGTATGGGCAAATGGGTTAAGTAAGGAACACTTCATTTTACCTGTTCCATTTCTCAGTTCCTTTCATATTCCCCTTTAGAAGAGAGATCTACCTGCATTTGAAGATTTTGTCGTCATTCAGTCATTTCAATTATATCTGACTTTTCATGACCCCATTTAGGGTTTTCTTGGCAAAGCTACTGGGATGGTTTACCATTTCCTTCTCCAGATCATTTAACAGATGAGGAAAGTGAGGCAAATTAAATTAAGTGACTTGGGTGGGGTCACACAGCTATTAAGTGTCCAAGGCCAGATTGGAACTGAGAAAGAAGAGTTTTCTTGATTCCAGGACCAGTGCCTCTGTGCCAACTGGCTGCCCACTCAGTTGAATATAAGTTAAAGTTATTTAGCTATGGCAAAAATACAGATATCACACATCGGAGTATAATCACTGAAAAATGTACCTATTGTTCATACTCCATGGGGGTGAGAACCTCACACATTTCTGTGCTTGATCCTAGCTACCTTGTCAAATACCTGAGGAAGCTGCTTGTGAGGAATCTCCAGCTCAAGGATTATCATTATCACTCTTAATTTTGGGGGCCTTTGCAGTCACATCTAACTTTTTTCTGTGTCCTACTAAATTCTTTTCCTACCTCAGGTACAATCTTCCTCTTTCCTCCTGTGATTCTCTCATTCAACAGCATTCTCTTGTCATTCATCTTGAGGCTTTCTCCTTATACTCCTCCTTCTCAGGTCCTCCTCCCACTGCTACAAATTCTTCTCTTTCTCCTCAGGATATTCTGCTTGCATTCTTCTCCATCTCCTTCAGTTCCCCTAATTCAGTTCCAGTTCTGTTTTTCCTTCAGCTTGAGTCTTTTTTTTTTCCTTCTTGTAATAATCATTGACCTTGGACCGTGAGACAGAAAATCTAGAGATCACATTTCTGCCATTGGCTTCCCCTGGCATCTCAACACCAGATAGAAGTGATTGTGGGCTATTTTATGCCCACATTAATGGAACAAAAGATTTAAAATGTCCTCTCAT